>NC_062561.1:217441375-217748750 GCF_022837055.1 Prionailurus viverrinus
AAAACTAAAACACAGCTGACAGAATGAAGAAGATATTTGCAATAGACATATCAGATAAAACGTTAAATCCAAAATCAATAAAGAACTTATCAAAGTCAACACCCAAAACAAATAATTCAGTGAAGAAATGGGCAAAAGACATGAATAGACACTTATCCAAGGAAGACATCCAGATGGCCAACCGACATATGAAAAAAATGCTCAACATCACTCATCATCAGGGAAATACAAATCAAAACCACAATGAGATATCTTACACATGTCAGAATGGCTAACATTAACAACTTAGGCAACAACAGATGCTGGTGAGGATGCGGAGAAAGAGGATCTCTTTTGCATTGTTGGTGGGAATACAGGCTGGTGCAGCCACCCTGGAAAACAGTATGGAGGTTCCTCAAAAAACTAAAAATAGAACTACCCTACGACACAGAAATTGCACTACTAGGCATTTATCCATGGGACATGTGTGCTGTTTCGAAGGGACACATGCACCCCAGTGTTAATAGCAGCACTATCAACAATAGCCAAAGTATGGAAAGAGCCCAAATGTCCATCGATGGATGAATAGATAAAGAAAATGTGGTATATATACACAATGGAGTATTACTCGGCAGTTAAAAAGAATGAAGTCTTGCCATTTGCAACTACATGGATGAAACATGGGTATTATGTTAAGTGAAATTAGTCAGTCAGAGAAAGACAAAAATCATATGACTTCACTCATATGAGGACTTCAAGAGACAAAACAGATGAACATAAGGGAAGGGAAACAAAAATAATATAAAAACATGGAGGGGGACAAAACAGAAGAAACTCATAAATATGAAGAACAATCTGAGGGTGGCTGGAGGGGTTGTGGGAGGGGGGATGGGCTAAATGGGTAAGGGGCATTAAGGAATCTACTCCTGAAATTATTTTTTCACTATATGCTAACTAATTTGGATGTAAATTTTTTAAAAATTAAAAAATTTAAATAAATAAATAAATAAATAAATAAATAAATAAATAAATAAATAAAATAAAAATAACGTTCATGGCTTGCTTACATAACCTTTAAATAATTTTTTTGACTGAAACTCAGTTTCCACATTTACAAAACCATAATATTGACCATTAGAAATACAAATTAATTACTGGTGTGTTATAGATACATTACTTGAAACTTTTATTTTGAACGTTTGCATTAAAATTATTCAAATATAATTTTATAGTATTTAATTTCCTCCTTATTCTCATGTTTTATCTATCTCCAAATTGTAAGCATTTGAAAGAATGAATCTATTGTCTGCTTATAAGTACCATGGTAAGGTTTTGAATAGTCCTAATACTAGTAAATAGAGATAGGATTATTGGTCAGATTATTATCCAGATTTAACTCAGGAAAGGCTTTACTTTTTAAAATCTCTTCTTTCTACAATTCCTATTGTGAATGTTAGATGACTGATGCTTATTTTCTAAGTCACCTTTTTTTTAATAATATAATAACTTGATTTTCCTCTGTATGGTATTTTCATCCTGCACTTCACCATTATTATTGCCTGTTAATCAAACAGGATTTCCTTCAGAAATGGGCACACTGTGTGTATTTGCCATGGACTTATTCACCGATTCTAAATTTATAATATTATATTCTTATATTTTATTTCACAGTTTTTAAGATGGTAAGTAAACTTGCAAGCACCATCTGTAGAGGGTATCCTGCAAAATTTACTTTATTTTAGAACTTATTCTTGTGCTTGATAAAGTTCCGTTTACATAAGAAATTAAAGCAGGGATAAATGACATACAACTGCTGAAGTACACACAGACAGATACATAGTGACACTTCATAATTTGTTTTAAATGGAGTTTTTTCAGTGTTTCTAAAGGAATCATTAAGTGGTAGCCCTGTATACCAAATTTATGGTGAAGATGCTTTTGTGGGTAGGAATCTTTGTATAATATTTACTATTTGTGATCTATAAAAAAGGAGCTAACATATAAATTTTTACTGATTAATTATATGAACGATTTTCAAGACTGTATTATTTCCATCCCATTTTTCTCTTACATTTCTGAAATTTAGAATACATGCATTATTCAGTTCTTTGTTACAATAATCTATGCATCAAGCTGTGCCAAATCGTATTGTTATATAACAGTTAGCACTTCTTTACATCGTATTTCTGTCTGGTTCTACTTCACTTCTCTTTAAGTCTTTCCTATTGGATCAGTGCGATAGTTTGGAGACACCGTTTTCATGGAGATGGAAGAATTGCAAGAGAACAAACAGAAACTATGCACTGCCTCTTATACATTGGTTCAGAAGTAGCAGTTCTCAATTTCACCTTATCCAATTGGTCAAAGCAAGTCACACGGCAAAACCAAAATTCAAAGGGTCGGGAAATATTCATTCCCACACACCTCTTTAGTGGAAGGAACTGAAAAATCATGAATCAGTGGGCAGGAACCCAGAGAACAGTGAGCAACCAGGACCACTAATATGATCAACCAGAGGATTAGTCTCTGGAAATCTGTATCATAAATATATTAAGACATGTGTGTTTTCATAGAAAGAAAAATATATTTTGCATGGTACAAGCTAGCTCTCTTAAAATAGAGCTGATTCTTCAATTCGTTAAAATATTGATGTTATTTAAATTGATAATCTTCCGTTTTCAAGAGTTCAGTAGGAAGTAGTTTTAGTATTTGTTTTGCAGCTGAACAGTTTTAACTAGGCAAAATTTGTATGAATTTTAATTTTAAGCCTGATATTTCATAGTAATTTTCAGAAATGTGTAAGTTGCTTAAGCAAATATCGAAAATTAGTAAGGAAGGAGTAAATACTTAAATTGATCATTACAATGTAAGTTGATAAATACAGCACTTCTGCATTGGAGGAAAATTAATAACGGATTTAAATTACTAACAAAAATGTTTATTTCACTACATGGTTTTAATAAAACTTAAATTGCTTTTACGTCATTAGTATTAAGGTTTTACTACAGAAAGTAATGCAGTTTACATACTTTATGTCAAAACTGTTGAGAATCCTAGAAACTTAACTCATTTCAATCTGCTTGAACATAGTTTTACTTATCAATATGATCAGGGTAGCCAATAACTTTGGTCCTTCTTTCAATCAAAATCTATAGTAAAGTAAGTTATATCAAGATTACCAGGTGGGATTATAGACAAAACAACATTGCCTGAGGGAAAAATGCCACCTCTCACTTATTTTATAAATCATTTTCCTTTATATCTGATACTTTCCGTACTTAGCAATTCCCAATTAACCATAGCCAGAAATAACATTACGTTTTCAAAATCCCAGAATGTGGAATCTTCTGGAGTTATTTTGTTATTGTCTCAATCACTCACCTTGCAAAACTGTCATTCCATACACATGACGTGAGACAAGCTATCTCAGCAAGGACTTTGGACGTTATTAAGGAATACTGCCATCCACAGCATTTCTTCCCTTTTTTTCTTTCTCCCTCTCCCTCCCTCTCTCTCATTTTTCTCCCCTCAAGAGTAGAATCACTAGCTTAAGACATTCAGGGGTGAACTACTTTTATGCTCTGACTTTGCTCTGAAAATGACTTAAGGCAGCACTACTTGAAATACACTTTGATTTGCTTCAGTGAATGAGAGGAAAGGTCAAGGAGTTGTTCCACAACTAGCTGGCCACCCAGAAATATGTTTACTTCAGACTCAAGATTTTCAGGTTGTTCAGCACTCATACAAACTCTAAATAACATGCACAAAGAAAACAAAGCTCTGAGGACTACTGCATGGTACAGAAAGGCTTAATGACCTCTCAACAGACTCCTAAAAACACAGATGTGTGAGTCGTGATTTAGACTCAAACCATATGAAGAACAGAAAATAATATCAAAGAGAGATTTAGAGCATGCATTTTCCCCAGGGTTAGTGATCCAATTACCATTAGAGCTATGTGGAAAGGGACTTTCACTTATCTCTAGACAGTATAATTTGAAATGCCCATTTCAGTTCACTTCATCACATTTATAATATTTTGGAAGCATTGCCTTGTTTATGATCTCTCATGTGACGACATTCAGGATAACACAAAAAAGGTTGAAAGCGTAAAAATACAATGCCACATATTCACTAAAACTGAAAGACAAAGCAACATAGAAAGGCTTATTCTATTAATTTTGCTCTTGCCTATATCCTTATGTCTTGCCAGTATTTATAGGGTGAAGATTATTCTAAGCTACGCTGTGTGTGGCATAAGATGTAAATCACCCTCACAGCCTCCACTCAGGTAGATGTGACTACCTTTGTAGCTAGGTGGAATTAGAAAGGATTTTGATGTAAAAGGTGACACATAAGAGCAAACTCTCATGATAAAACTAAGGATCTACTCTTTCTCTTCAATTAGTATAAATCAAATTTCAATAAAACTGAGAAGAAAGGTTCCAACCTGTTCCAACATTAAGAAGTTTACACATATTTACAGACTGCAATGTTTACACCGATCTTTCCTTCCTACGTTGACACATTTCTGTATCATAGATTAAATTTCTCTGCTTACAAGTGAATTATTCTGAGAATGCTAGACTTCAAGGCCATATTTTCATGATGGGCACACTGTTTTCCATTTGAAATGAATTAAGTTGATATGCTTTGTAATCTTGTTTTTGGCATTGGCCACATCACTGTATTGATTGTACCGAGTTCTACTGACCAATATGGAGAGAGGTAGAGAATGTTTAATAATTCAATAAGAAAACTAAGATATATTTATAACAAATCAAATAGAGCACTGTAATGTTTCCGTTTCTTCAAGTGAAATATTTTCTATTAAGCTAAAATTCAAATGAAGAAAACTAATTAACATTTATCTTTGCTTTCCCAAAATGACTCCCTTCTTTAATTATATGTATAATAATATCATAGCCTGGAGTAGGCAGAGGTGGTTTAGATGGAAAATACACTCTGTAAAATAACTTTTAAGCATATTTTGGAAATATGCATAAATATCATGTTGAAATTATGGAAAAAAGGTTAGGTGGTCATTCCAGTATCAGATAGATCAACTGCACAAAAGTACTGAGTCCTCTATTCTCTGTGAGTGGTTATTCTTCACCTCACATTTAACTAGGATTTCTTGTTTTTTGAGAGAGAGAGTGAGTGGGGGTGGAAGGCAGAGAGAGAGGGAGAGAGAATCCCAAGCAAGCTCTATAGGATGAACACAGAGCCTGATGCAAGGCTTGATCCCACAAAACATGAGATCATGACCAAATCTGAAATCACGAGTCATATGCTCAACCTACTGAGCCACCCAGGTGCCCTGCTAGGATTTCATTTTTAATTTTTTTCTCTTCTCCCACTATTTTCTCTCTCTCTGAACAAGTACTTTCACTGTAAACTCTCTCTCTCTCTCTCTCTCTCTCACACACACACACACACACACACACACACACACACACCCTACAAGATATTTTTTCTTTAAAGATCCATAGTCACCTAAACACAACATCCTACTGATGTTATCCTACTGATAGGTTGATGATACTATTTATGAGTCCAGAACCCAAACTCCACATATTCTTTTCATACCTTTAGTATATGGGCAAATGACTCTTTCTGTCCTATGCTTGCAAATTATTTGAATTCCATCTTGTAAATATATTTTGAGTTAGCACAGATTTTCTCCCTCTGTACTGTCAACACCAAGGGTATAGCTTGGATTACTACTATCATCTTTTAAATATTTTCTGACACAAATTATCATAAAATCTCAAACTGTATACCAACATAAGTGACTTTTCATTGTAAATCTTAATAATGTACAATGCTACGTCATGTATACGAGAAAAGGAAGACAGCATTCATTATCCTACATTTTACATTTCTGTAGGGAGGAGACATCCATTTTGAAGGAAACTATAGATGCCCCTTTTCACTCATTCTCTCTCTTCCATTCTAAATTCTTGAGTTTTGAAAATTAATTTTTTTCTTTCCTCTTCCAAATCTCTGTAGGAAAGGGTCATAGGTCACAAGTAGCCCAATATCCTCTCTCTTTCTTTCTCATAAATGCTTTCCTTAATACTGTTAGTGTTTTTCCCTCTGCTCTGTCTATATTTTCATTTAGAGTAATTAAATTTGCTGTAACAGATAAATCCAAAAATCCCATACAGACCTAAACTTTTGTGACTCATTGGGGAAATATCCATAAATCAAAGAACAGAACATCTTCTATTTTATGGCTCTTATACTTCAATACATTATCCCTAAGATCACCAGGAAAGGGATCAAGAGTGAGGGAATGTACATGGGAAGATTTAATGGGCTAAGCTTATAGGCCTTTGACTTCACTTATTTTCACATTTTCTTGGCCAAAACCCAGTCATGTGGCCATGTCTAACTGCAAAGAAAGCTGAAAAATATATTCGAAGGTATGCTGGTCTGTATGATCAACAAGAGGAAGAAACACATCTTGTAAATAGCTTGTTATGCAAAACTGTCGGTGCTGGGGCTGTCTTAGGAAGTGGTGGTTTGAAAATAGCAAACTTTCCTGTCTTAGGTCGGTAAGCAAATCCAGCTCATTGCACAAGGAGTAAGAAAACACTTTTTTAAAAATTTATTTATTTGTTTATTGAGAGATAGTGTGTGCATGTGTGCTTGAACGTAAGTGAGCGAGGAGGGACAGAGAGAAGGAGGGAGACAGAATCCTACACAGGCTCCACACAGTCAGCATAGACACTTAACTGACTGAGTCACCCAGGAACCCCAAGAAAGCACTTTAGCTTCATATTCAGATCGGTTACTCCACTTCAATAAAGCTGATAACATTCTTCAGTATGTTTCTCAATTGTTTTAGAAGTAAGTGGTCTCCTTAATTCTAGTATGTATGTAAATTTTTTGAGGTTTATCTATTTTGAGAGAGAGAGAAAACGGGGGAGGGGAAGAGAGAGAGGAAGAGAGAGAATTTCAAGCAGGCTCCCCACTGTCAGTGCAGAGCCTGATGCAGGGCTCAAACTCATAAACTATGAGATCATGACCTGAACCGAAGTCGGGTGCTTAAACATCTGAGCCCTCCAGGTGCCCATATGTCAATGTTTTAAATGGCTAATAAGTCTTGCTTCCATCTCCTGCTTTATTTTTCTGTGCACACTCTCCCTTGAAAAAGTAATTCCTCGGGGCGCCTGGGTGGCGCAGTCGGTTGGGCGTCCGACTTCAGCCAGGTCACGATCTCGCGGTCTGTGAGTTCGAGCCCCGCGTCGGGCTCTGGGCTGATGGCTCAGAGCCTGGAGCCTGTTTCCGATTCTGTGTCTCCCTCTCTCTCTGCCCCTCCCCCGTTCATGCTCTGTCTCTCTCTGTCCCAAAAATAAATAAACGTTGAAAAAAAAAATTAAAAAAAAAAAAAAAAAGAAAAAAAAAAAAAGAAAAAGTAATTCCTACTTCCTTTGCTACATGACTTATACTCCAATATGCTAAGATTATTCCTGCCGTAGCCACCACTATACCTTTGAGTACTTTCCAGGGCAGGAATTATTATCCATCCCCACATTCCTAACATCAGCTTATCTCTCAAGTTTCTATTCAGACATACTTTGCCTCCGTAAACCTTGTCTTCTGATACTCAAAGTTAGATGTGCTATTTAGTACTCCAGAACTCCCTATTAGAACATGTACCATAACGTCTTATAATTTCCGGCTTACTTGCCTATCATTCCTAACAGATCTTAGCATGCAGATCTTGCTTGGTACTGAATTTGTAGTACCTGTATCTTAGTTTCATAGGGCAGAGATAACAAAATGCCATAAACTGGGTAACCTAAAATAATAGAAACGTGTTCTCTCACAATTCTGGAGACTCAAAGCCCAATATCAAAGTATTGGCATGGTTATACTGCCTCTGAAGATTCCATGGAGGGATCTGTCCTACCCTTCTCTCCTGGCTTCTGATGGTGTAGCAATCTCTGGTGTTCTTTGGCTTATAGTTGTATCACTCCAATCTCTGCCTCCATATTCACCTGGGATTCTCCCTTCTGTGTCTGTGTACTCAAGTAGCCTTCTTACAAGGACATGAGGCATTGGATTTAAGGCCACCCTAGACCCGTACGACCTCATTTTAACAGAAAAGTCAAATGAAAAAGGCTAAACACAATTTGTTAATGTTGATTGAATCACACTGGTTCTTCATGGTCATCATAATCATAGAATGAATGACTAACAAATACTCATTTTTTGTACACTCTGGTTTGTTTGACTATCTTTTTTAAGTTTTTATTTACTTATTTTTGAGAGAGAGAGAGAGCACACTTGGGTGAGGGGCAGAGAAAGAGAGGGAGACACAGAATCAAAAGCAGGCTCCAGGCTCTGAGCTGTCAGCACAAGCCTGATGTGGGGCTCGAACTCAAAACCACGAGATCATGACCTGAGCCAAGTCAGATGTTTAACTGACAGAGACACCCATAAGCCCCTGTTTAACTATTTTTTTAACCTTTCTCTTATTTTTTATTTTTTTATATATATATGAAATTTATTGACAAATTGGTTTCCATACAACACCCAGTGCTCATCCCAAAAGGTGCCCTCCTCAATACCCATCACCCACCCTCCCCTCCTTCCCACCCCCCATCAACCCTCAGTTTGTTCTCAGTTTTTAACAGTCTCTTATGCTTTGGCTCTTTCCCACTCTAACCTCTTTTTTTTTTCCTTCCCCTCCCCCATGGGTTCCTGTTAAGTTTCTCAGGATCCACATAAGAGTGAAACCATATGGTATCTGTCTTTCTCTGTATGGCTTATTTCACTTAGCATCACACTCTCCAGTTCCATCCACATTGCTACAAAAGGCCATATTTCATTTTTTCTCATTGCCACGTAGTATTCCATTGTGTATTGTTTAACTATTTTTAATAGATACAGTTCCATATCAAAGATGATGAAGAAATATATATTACCACATATTTTTTATACAAATTATTTTCATCTCCTCTGTGAAATCATTCATCATTTGAAAGGTAACTAAATTGAGAATATGTGTTAATTGTGAAAAAGATTATGGTGTTTCTCATTACAAATGCCAAAAGATTTCTTGATAAAAAAAACAACTATGATTGTTGTTATAAAAATAACATGTAACAATTAAACATAATATGTCTTGAAAAAACACATTGCTAGATATCATGAAATGTCAGCAAAGTGATAAAATTTAATGCAGATTCACATTAACATATTTTCATGTTCAAATTTGTTTAACAAGCAGAATAGTAAATAATAAAAATGGCTCATTAAATCATTGTCAAGCCTCTAGAAAATGCCTGGAGTCCAGTACTTTTTCACTTATTCTCCCAACACCAGAACCTGACTTTTTTACTAAGAAACCATATCTTACTCTGATCTTATCTCTGACTTCTCTTCTTCCTTGTTCCCAGCCAGACAGGCTATCATGCATGTTTACTCTTATACTGGACATCATCAACTTAACCCTGACCTTATATTCCCTGGAGTACTCAAGACCCCTATATAAGCCACTCGGGCCCCAGAAAGGAGCACAGCTTCCTTTTCTGAGTTGTTTTGCATGCTGCAGTACCTTGCAAATAGACCACAGCCATGTTTTAGTCTCTAAATTGAATACAATTTAATGTCACAGATACACCCATAAATGCCACATAGACCTAAAGCTACGTGACTCATTGGAGTGATTGTTAATAAATCAGGGACCCAGACTCCTCCACTTTGTAGAATTGAATACAGTCTTTTGTTTTCATTTTCTTTTTTGCAATACCAATACCCAATTTGATAGCACTGATTTGCAATCCACAATTATCAAATGCAACACACTGACAAAAGGAACTGTTAATATTTAAGAGTAGGGATCAAGTCTCAGTAGTCTCTTGGAGATTTAAGAAACTATAAATATATGTTTCATGTAAAACAGCATATAAGGAGACAGAAAGAGAGATAAAGGCTTATTTTCTTCCATAGTATAGAGGAAATATCTTAATTTTCAGACAAGAAGAAAACATTTAGAAAATAAGGAAACTCGATTCTTGTATTTGTACTATAAAAAGAAGAAGAAGACAACAATAGCCACAGTAAAAGCAAGAACTTACTCATGGAGACACATATATCATATAAATTCCAAGCACTAGTTAGGACTGTACATTAGTAAATATTAAGAGATAGACGAACGATACTGGAGATCCATTTAATGGGTCCCAAGAAGGTCAGGGAGAAAACATTGAAAACTAAATTTAGACATTAAGGATAATCTATTATAGCCATAAATTAACTACCAGAAGACCAGGTGAGCAATTTAAAATTATAAATAAAATTTTATTTATGAGGCACAAAACCATGATGACCCAAAACTAAGAAGACAGTTCATGGCTAAGGCCTTCACCAATGGTCTATTAACAAGTATTATAAGCTAAATGCAGAGCATGTTTCTATTTAGCTCTGTTTTTTAATAACTGAATTTATTTATGTTTAAAATGCCAGTTACTAAGGAATATATGGCTTATTTCACAGAATTGATTCAATTATTCTCTTCTAATCCATAGTTGTCCATATGAAATTCTTGGTTTGCAGATTTCTTGAAATATTGCTTACAGCAATATATGACCTGAATAATAGAAATTTAGGAAGAAGAATCTATATGTCGGCTGAATGCTGGTTTTGCTAGTTAAAGAGAATGCTTAAAAAAGGTTCACCATGGTGCAGTTCTCAGAATTATACTGTTAATAGCTTCAAATAGTATTTTATCACTCAAAAAGCTAGTATGTCATAAAGGGATTAAGTCTCACCCATTACATATATGTAATGTTGGTTTTTAGGATACAAAATATTCAGGACTAGATTTTCAGAAGTATAAACATATACCTGTATATGATCATAATTATCCTGAAGACTAAATGCAAGTATCGTGCTCTGGGTTCTGTCTTGAGGAGATCTAATAAACTGTAAAAGATTTTTATATATTCGGAGGTACAGACAAAGAAAGAGATCTGATATTTTCTTTACTCATGCTCCTGCCTCTCTCATTGTTTCTTTGAAGAAGCCAGTGTTTCTGGGTCTTGACGGGTATCTTATAAGAACAGTTGTATTTAAGTGTATACGTATGAAACATGCCATGATTCACCTTGTCTGTAGGTAGGGTGTGGACGGGAAGTTCTATCCCAGGGTTTTCTAGACAACAGAAATGAAGCAAGAGCTGGAGCTGAAGCAGCTGGGGCTGGGCTGCCATCTCTGATCTTAATGTTATCTTGGATAGAACATGGTTTGTCAAGTTTAAGCCTTATCTTAGAAAAATTCTTCCTCCAGTGACTAGCCACTGTGTAGCACAAATTCCCAGCTTTCTTGCCTCAATGTGGGCAATCTCTGAAAGCCCACCCCGTTTCAGAGCATCCTATGGGATCTCCTGCATCCTAGGCTACATTTTTGCTGCAGAGAGGTTCTATCCCTGCCCAGTCCTACATCTTCACTCTTTTACAAATATTGCTCCAATAAACCTCTCCGTGCAAATCTGGAGCTCAGAGTATGTTTCCAGAGGTCTCAACTTAAAGCAAGCTTAAGGGGCATCGGGTGGCTCAGTCAGTTGGGCTTCCGACTCCGGGTCAGGGCATGATTTTACGGTTGGTGAGTTCGAGCCCTGCGTCAGGATCCATGCTGGCAGCTCCGAGCCTGCTTTGGATTCTGTGTCTCCCTCTCTCTCTGCCCCTCCCCTGCTTGTTCTCTCTCCCTCTCTCTCTCTCTCTCTCTCTCTCTCTCTCTCTCTCTCAAAAATAAAATAAAACATTTAAAAAAAAATTTTAAGTAAGCTTAAAATTGAAAGCAACTTGAATGTCCTTTGAGATAACATGGAAGGTCAGATTGTCAGGTTAGATTTTCACAAACTAGAGATATTATCAACTTTCAGCTTTATAATTATTTCAAGAATACAAAGAATCAAAATGAATAGGCAATGAAAGCAGATGTTCAGGATCTCTTGCAAGATATCTTAGCCGCACCCCCCCCCTTTTTTTTCCTTCCAGTTTTGGACATACGCAGGCTTCAGAAAACAGATGAAATTTCTAAGCAAGGTGTGGACTAAGTTCACACAAACATAGCCATTTAGGTCATAAAACATTTACAGTTTTTACTCAGATAGTTTCACAGTTATATGACATTGCCAGGGGAGCCATGTCTTATAAATCCACAGACCCCAGGTGTGTTAACAGTAAGCAGTCCTAGATAATCTGGCACAATCTGTTAAAAGTATCCATAGATAAGATTTTTTTTTTTTTTTTTTTTTTGGCCAGGGAAAAAAGAAGTTTGGGCTTTTTGCCAAGAGATCTTCATTGTTCCATTTACAAGATTAGACTGGGACACCTGTCTTCTTTCTTTGCAGGGAAAAGGGAGAGAACAGATCACAAACCTGATGTGTAACTCCTTAATCTACATCTATTAGCAGAGTAGATTAATAAATTGTGATATAGTCATAAAATAGACTATCAAAGAGTGAAGAAAATTAATGAAATACAACTACATCAATGACATAGATGAAATTCATTAGGCAAAAGAAACATGACACACATTATATATACCAATTTATTCCATTTATCTATGCATTTTAAATACAGGCAAAACTTAACAATACTTTGGTAGTCACTATGGTACTAACTGTGGAAAGATGAGATGTAATGATTGAGAGGGACTACAAAGAGCTTTCAGGGTGTTGTTTCATGATGTGGGTGTGTGGCCATTATATGAGTTGTAGTTTTGTACAAATTCATTGAGGTGTACATTTATGTTTTGTACAATTTTCATTTTTTAAAATAGAAGTATTTAAAAATATACAAAGAATATTATGAGAATGTTAACCGTTAAGGAAACTATTTTTTTTCTTTAATTTTTTTTTTTAACGTTTTATTTATTTTTGAGACAGAGAGAGACAGAGCATGAACAGGGGAGGGGCAGAGAGAGAGGGAGACACAGAATCGGAAACAGGCTCCAGGCTCTGAGCCATCAGCCCAGAGCCCGACGCGGGGCTCAAACTCACGGACACGAGATCGTGACCTGGGCTGAAGTCGGACGCTTTAACCGACTGAGCCACCCAGGCGCCCCGCGGAAACTATTTTAATAAACATTTAACCATAAAGATAACTTCAAGCTTAGAGAATTTTACAAGGGAGTTTTTACATAACATTCAAGAAATAGCTCATCCCTATATCAAAAATCTCTTCCAGAAAACTGAAAAAAAACGATGGGCACAAGAATATATTATAAATACAATTAAACTTATAAATCAACATTAGATGTAAATAAGAAAAAAAATAATTTCATGTGAACATTACTTTTAAACACTGATATCAAAATATATCTTAAAATTAAAATAAGATAAAAACAGAGAAGGAGGAAAACCATAAGAGACTCTTAACTACAGAGAATAAACAGGGTTGCTGGAGGGGAGGTGGGTGGGAAATGGGCTAAATGCGTGCTGGGCATTATGGAGGGCACTTGTTGGGATGAGCACTGGGTTTTATATTAAGCAATGAATCACTAAATTATACTCCTGAAGCAAATGCTATGCTATATGTTAATTAGCTTAAATTTAAATAAAATAAATTAAAAAAATAAAAAAGTAGCAAATTGAAATGAAAATTCAAAATAGTCTTTCTGTATACACATACACATATATACCTATATATGTAGATATCCATGTGCCTAACGATATGTGCACGTCATATATTTACATTCATATGATTGATGTTTAGGCTAATATATATATATATATGTTTATATATGATTAAATATAAGCATATCAATAAAGACAAATTCGGGAGAGTAGAAACAGACTTGATTATGTATAAAACTTGGTATGTAAGCGTAAAAAATGTTGCTGAAAGTGTTTCTGAAATGTTTATGTGTACTGTAAGAATATCACACATTAATTTCTGGAAAAAATGGATGATCAATCTTATGAAATGCCATGTTTCTAATTGTGAAGTGAGCAGATGTTTTCTGACAAAGGACCAGATAGTAGATATTTTAGGGTTTAAGGATGAAGAAAGAAAACAAGACCTTGTGAACTATTGAATATTTTTTGTAATAAGCCTTTGCTATTGAGAATAATGGGATTTCTTTTATCTTTCTTTCATTATGTGTGTTTGTTTCATTGAGATTCAAAGTTTGTGTTCTGAAGCATCAAAGTCTTTTTGTAAATATTTACCAGTTAATGTTAATCTGTGATAAGATTTCATGTATTTCAGAGTGCCCGGGTGACTCTGTTGGTTAAGTGTCCAACTCTTGATTGTGACTCAGGCCATGATCTAATGGTTCATGAATTCCAGCCCCCCCCCCCCCCAGCCTCTGTGCGGAGCCTTCTTGAGATTCTTTCTCCCGCTTTCGCTGCCCCTTCCCCCTCTCAACATAAATAAATACACTTTGAAAAAAAGACTTCATGTATTTCCTCTGTGAAAAACTTTTCTTATGGAGATAGTATCAATCCATAAGTATATGCCTTAAAATTTTTTTTTAATGTTTATTTATTTTTGAGAGAGAGTGACACAGAACACGAGCGGGGTAGGGGGAAAAGAGAGAAGGAGACACAGGATCCCAAGTAGGCTCCAGGCTCTGAGCTATCAGCCCAGAGCCCGAAGGGGGGGGGGGGGGGCTCCAATTCAGGAACTGTGATCATGAACTGCAAGATCTTGACCTTAGCCGAAGTTGGCCACCCAACTGACTGAACCACACAGGTGCCCTGTAAATGTATGCTTTTAATTGAGCATATCTATAGAGCCGTATTAGATTATTTTCTTGATATTTGTGTTTTATAACATCATGACATTGCAGATAATCCCTTCCAATCAAAGGTTATATGGAAGTTTCTCCATTTTGCAACTAAATGTATCTTGAAATAAGGAAATATCCTCTGAACTTTCATTGAAGTCTGAAAACACTGCTGAAATGGTAGTTGGAGCTCAGAAAACATGTACCCTGAAATGTGTGCCCATGCAGATTTTGCTTCTTCTTTAGCTATTGACAGCACAATGTGTAAAGCGGCTTGACATTACTCATGATTCAAAGAATGTTAATAATCATCAAAAGTTACTTCAGGGACGCCTGGGTGGCTCAATCAGTTTAAGCATCTGACTCTTGGTTTTGGCTTATGTCATGATCTCAGGTCCCTGGGTTTGAGCCCCACCTCAGGCTCAGCGCTGCTGGTGCAAAGCCTGCTTGGGATACTCTCTCTCCCTCTCTTTCTCTCTGCCCCTCCCCTGTTCTCTCTCTCTCTCTCTCTCTCTCTCTCTCTCTCTCTCTCACTGTCTCTCAAAATAAAAAATAAAACTAAAAAAATTTTAAAAAGTTATTTCAATATATTTATGTTTTCTATACAAATACCGGTTTGCCTTTGGATTAATGAAGAAACGTGACCAAGTCTCCAGCAGAAGCTGATTTTTAAAGTCATTCAGTGTTTTGTTATATAGGCTCAGGGAAGTTTTTCTTAGGAAAAAGAATTCATTTTTCACCCTTGGTAAGAAGCAAATTTGAAGTGATTATGTTACCATTAGAAATATATTCTGGCTGGCATTCAAATACTAGATTATTTCAGAATTTTCATTGGAACAAAGAAAGCCTGTATTACTCTCAACAGCTAAAATTTCTATTTACTGAATGATTTTACTGTTTATGTAAATTACATGAAATTCAAGAATAAGAAATTGATTATCTTTTTACAATAGTGAGAATGACCTCAAGTGGCACAACTTATTATCTACTACATATAAGTAGTTTTATTTGGCAATAGTATCAACAGAAGAAAAGAAAGCTATGTTCTGAATGGACTCTTGTTTATTTGGCCCTACTTAGGAATAAAATTTCAAATCTAAAGACAGTGTTGAAAGAGGACAGGAAAACAATATCAGCAAAGGAGCTGAAAAAGTTTCTCGGTTATACAAAAAATAGGATTATCTCAGATAATATAGTTAAAAAATAATAATAATAAGATGATTATGCCACTTCTTTAGCTAACCAATGGAGCTTTACTGGTCTTTGAATTAACTTAGTAGATTTAAGTGAAATACCAGTATAACATTTGAGTATAAATATTTGATATTATCATAGGTAAATATATAATATTTTCCCAGACTTTTGTTTTTACCTAAATCTTTGTGTTTTCTCTCCTGTCCTCTCAATCCAAAACTAATCACAAATCTCTAACTTAATGTTAATACTAACTATATTATGACTTCATTATTCATTGTAAGTATTTGAATTGTTTTTTCTAGTCATTTGCAATATCTAACATTGGAAAATGATTGCTACTGAGTATATCCTAAGAACTTGAAATCAATAAAAAATAGAAGTAAATCCGATCAAAGTTGAGTAGAGGCTGTTGATGGAAAGTGAAATCTGAATAGCTAAATAACATACAAGCAGGTGTTCCCCTCACTAGTAGAAAATACAAGGTACAATAAAAAATAAAACTCAATTTGTGTTGTGGAAAGAGATGAATAATTGTCATTCCATTAAATTAATAACAGTTAAGGATATCAATAAAATATAACAATGTTATTATGCTCTTAGATTTTTTTTTGCAAAATCATCTAAATCTGGGAATAATTGCTTGCAAAAGTTCTATTTTTGGTATGATAATATAAAATAAGTGTTTAAATTGATTATTATTACCTAATTAAAAAGTGATACCAAGGTCTTTGCTTTTTTTTTCTACTATGCATAAGATTTATTATATGCCTACTTTCTAATATACTAAAGATATCCGAGTATACAGGTGCACTGATCAGCACACAGAGAGACTCTTGGACACACTTTATTTGGAGGGTGTGTATAAAATCATCGATATGCATTTATTTACATTCCTTCTGCACATAGTTTTCTCCTCATTGTCCTCAAATTACTCTATAACAATTTATGTCATATCAGCTACTTTCTTAGTTGCTGTTATTATCTACAAGCTGCAATCATGGTAATCAGATTAAGGATTTATAAAATGTGACAGCACAACAGTGTTGCAGTATGCTTCTAGGACAATATTGTGTTTACTTTAGTCTTAATGATAAATGTTTGCATTTTTGGTTTGTTTTTATTTAAAAACTAACACTTATTACGGAAAAAGAATCAGACATTATAGGAAACCCATTAGCAATGAATTTTGTATTATCCAAGTAATGTTTTCTTACATATTGAGGCAGGCACTATAGTGTGTTACCAAACGTAGGTGACAACTCTCCAATTATTGCCATATATGTGGAAAAGGGAAGTTAGACTAATGAGAATAGGTCTACCTTCAACTTGAACCACCAGGGCATGCTTAACAACTCTGAGTCATGTCTAAAACTCCAAGCCCCCAGTCACCCATCCTGACTCTCATCCTATTCTCTGCATTCCCCTTACTTGAAAATTCACCACCACCTTCACCTTTATATGCAAATTATTATTATTATTAAAAAATATTTATTTATGTTAAGAGAGAGACAGAGTCTGAGTGAAGGGAGATCAGAGAGGCAGCAAAGAGAGAATCTCATGCAGGCTCCACACTGTCAGCACAGAACCCCACGCCGGACTCAATTTCAGGAACCATGAGATCATGACCTGAGCTGAAACTAAGAGTTGGACACTCAACCAACGGAGCCACCCAGGTGCCCCTTTTTTATACAAATTATTTTACAAATTCTTCTTGATTACCCAAAACCACATTCAACTTCAACTCAGAATATATGTTTAACCTGTTTGTTTTTACTCAAAGCTTGCTGCTCCCTTCAGAAATTTACTCTCCATAAAGGACACCTGAGTGACTTTTTTTAACCAAATATAGCAAACTATTATAGAAAGACCAGGATCTTTCAGAAATATCTATTATCACAATTATTCAATCTGTAACTCATTAACATAAATGTGTGGTTAATTTTACAGTTTAAATAATGTATGCACCCTTATAGCAAGTGGATATTTTTATAACTTTTCATCTATACAGTTATGTGTGACCTTTATTGAGAATATTGCTCTCGCTGATATTATTGATTTCCATTTTAAAATATGCTTTAAACTTAGCTCACCAGAGAAGAAAATCAAGATGAGTTTTAAATACTCATAAATGTTGAAATTTATGATGAAGGTATCCAGTACAATTAAGCAGGAGAATCACTTTTGGTTATAATCACATTCGTGTTGCCCACAGAACGGTCTTGAAAAGGCTGGTGGATTGTGTGGGGTGTTCTTGGGTTTTGTTTCTTGTTTTGTTTTGTTCGGTACTGACTGCCTTGTTTTGTTTTGTTTTGTTTTTTAGAGAGAGATTTTGTTTTGATATATTGTTCTTGTTTCGCAATATCTGAGAAGAAATTTATAGCTCAGAGAAAACAAATTTGTAGCTCTGAGAGGAATATCAAAGCTTAAAAGGTTACAGACAATATTTGCTATCAGAGGGCAATGGGAATGCTGCAACTGTGGCGTCTAATTATAAAGCACAGACAGGGAATCAGCTCTCAGCCAGATCCTTCAGTGATGGAGGAGGAGATGCCCTGAGCTAAGATGAGCTGTGGCTCCAGGCTTTGTTGTGGGCAGAGGGGCCCCATGAAGGCAGCACGACTTAGGCTTACCTGACAGCATCTGTTTCCCGGATATAACACTGTTTCCTCTCAATTTTTGGATTTAAAACTGGAAGGCCCTGCAGGAGGGATGACTTCACCTTTTTTCTGTTCCAGTTGAATCTAGCCACTTTCTCCATTTCTTTATCCTAACTTCCCATGAAAAACACCCACTCGCCCCTTTGCAACACGATCAAAGATTTCTGGCTTTGATTAAGGCCACAAAAATGCTCTACTATTTTCAAAAATCAAGATTAGGAAATTAGAAGAGGAAAAACAAAATATATTTTCTTGTTATCTTACTCCCTTATTTTGTAAACAGCACTAGTGTTCTTTGAGAAGGAGAAAAATGCCACAGTAAGACAGTGATAGAAAGTTGGCTAAATTCATTGCTAAATCCCACCTGTCCTTCACTGTTTA
Source organism: Prionailurus viverrinus (assembly GCF_022837055.1). Taxonomy (NCBI): domain Eukaryota; kingdom Metazoa; phylum Chordata; class Mammalia; order Carnivora; family Felidae; genus Prionailurus; species Prionailurus viverrinus. The sequence goes on from NC_062561.1 coordinate 217,460,341, forward strand.
TGGAAAGGCCACAATGAGGGCAAAGGACTTTGTCCTATAAAAGGTAACATTGGGGCCATCAAAGAATCCAGGCAGCCTGGCTTCATTCACTGATATTTATGTTCTCCAGTGCTGCTTTTTTTTTCTTTGCCAATAGTATGAGATACCCTCAGATGCTAAAGATATTCACTAGTTGCTCAGCATTACACTGAGTCCTCACATTGTCCGATTCTGCAGATAGCAGCCTCCTTTAGTCTTAAAGTGTGAGTCCAGCAACTTTTTCTTCCAGTCTCTCTTGAGAATGACCTAGCTTCCTATATTGCAGCTACACTGGAAATCTTTTGAGTAGCCAGTTTTGCATCAAAAGCATCTCCAGGCTTCCACTGTTCTTTCAAAGTGGGTCACTATCAATCATTTTGAAGGTTACCATCTTCTGAATCAGGTAGATGTGGTGAAACAAATTCAGCTATTTTTTTTTCTTTTTCTACATTGAATTGAATTGAAACTGAGGCCTAACTATATAAGCTATGGTGAAATAACTTTTATGTCTTGAGCTAACATAATATTTCAAGAATTCTTATGTTGGTATTTCACAGACTAAGCCAGAATGGAAACCTACCGTTATCAGATACAATTAACATCTACAGTCCTTGTTTAGGATTCTGGCCATTAGATATATCTTTCTTCCACTGCCTTACTCTCCTCAACGTAAAAAGACTCCAAGATGAGTGTGATCCTCAGTCCACATCTTTCTCCTTGTAGTTTGCATCTGTTGAATGGTAACTAAGCTGAGTGAAAAGCATGGTGAGCAAAAGAAAGTCTTAAAAGTGACTTTCAAGAAGAACCTGGTAAATACGCATACTGTTATGCACTCTTTCTCTCTGCTGGAGTGTTTGTTAGAAGTAATGCAAAGCAAAGAAATGAGCTTAGCATTTTATACCAGATGTAGCAGATTCAAAAAATATAAATGTAAGACATTTTACTCTAAAAAATATTGGGCACCTAGGTGGCTCAGTCAGTTAAGCGTCCAACTTTGGCTCAGGTCATAATCTCGCAGGTTCTGGAGTTTGAGCCCTGCACTGGGCTCTCTCTCTGCTGTTAGTGAGAGGCTGGCTTCGGATCCCCTGGCCCCCTCTCTCTCTGCCCCTGCCATGTGTTCTCTCTCTCTCTCAAAAATAAATAAACATTAAAAAATAATTATCTTTATTGTTATTATTACACAGATCTCTTGTCTGTAACCAGTTAATGCAAATTCACTGATACATTTTTGTACAGCACCATGGAAATGATGAAAATATCAAATATGCTAATAAAGTAGTCCAAAGTGAGAAGGGATACAAGATGGCAAGTTTCCCTATTATTTACCATTAATTGTAAGGCATAAAAGCAAAATTGCCATCTGTGAATGTTCCTAATATTATGCTAATAAAACAATTAAAATATTAATAGGAACAAAATTCTAAATGGAGCTATGGTTTATTTGAATTATTGCCATGGTATAATATTTGGTTTCTTTATGTAGTGCTTATCAGCCTTATAAAACTCCACAAATTGGAACTTTCAATCACCATAACTGGAAGAGTTAGATAATAATGCCCAAGCACATTTCTATAAAATCATCCAATAAAGAATTTAAAATAGGTTAATGCATAAAAATTTATAGTAATAATTTCCTCTCCACATAATTTTCTCATGTTCCTAGCACTAGATGCAAATATACTTAATATAATTCTAAAAAGCCCTTTGCTAAAAATGGTGGTGTCAATGCTTGCCATTTATTTGTAACGGAACATAGTTTTTTTTATTTATGTCTATGTTTTATATAAACATTAAAACTGTAACTCACAAGGTAGTCCTGAAAACACCTCTATTGCAATTTAAGATATAGACTAACTAGAGTAAGTGTCCATTTCTTTGCTTAAAACATTTTAAGCTATGAAACATTTCCCGGTGAAACAACTTTGAATTATTTTTGTAATATTTAAGCCTTGTAGAAGGAGATATAATTTCTTCCCATCCTCTATCTCCATACTCCAGCCTAAGAAAAAATAATAAATTACACTTGCCAAATTTTGTTACATTACACTTTTTCCAATTTCTCCTTACCTTTCTATTTTACAAATGTTTCCCCACATTTCAATGTTTTAGATGAGTTTTTAATCTAAGTATTATATTTAAAAATAAACAGCCATAATAACTAAGGAAATTAATCTGATATAATGCAGTTTCAATAAACTTGACAGACACCAAAGAAAATAGACAAGGAAAAGGGAAGTTGTATGTACATGTTTATGCATATGTTTGTGTGTGAGTGTGTGTGTGTGTGTGTGTGTGTGTGTGTGTGTTTGTGTTTGATTTTGAGGCAGAAGGCTATTCCATTGTCGTTTTATGACAGTACTCCACATTTCATCCTATTTGTTTTACATGTTTACAATGGCAGTCTTCTTTCTTTCTTTTTCTGAATGTTTATTTATTTTTGAGAGAGAGACAAATTGCAAGCAGAGGAGGGGCAGAAAGAGAGGGAGACACAGAATCCAAAGCAGGCTCCAGGCTCTGAGCTGTCAGCACAGAGCCCGATACAGGGTTCGAACTCACAAACTGCGAGATCATGACCTGAGTAGTAGTAGGACGCTTAACTAACTGAGCCACCCAGGTGCCCCAACAATGGCAGCCTTATTTCATGTATGTAACTCCATAATATTATTTTTTTGCTGTTGACTTCATTAAGGATAAAGAAAAAAGCAGGGCAAAATATACCTAACATTTTGGCTTAAATAAGTCAGGCATTTCCACCCTAGCAGAAGATTCAAAAGAAAGCACTAGGGTGCCTAGAACTCTGCGAAATGATGAAATAAGTCATAACAGTGTTTACTTGTGATTTTTCCAAGATGAGAAATTATAAATATATGGCCGTTGTGTGACCAAGATATTTTTGGTTTCTGTAACCAAAATGGAAGTTAAGTTTCATTTGTATATCTAAAACTGTGACACCAGTCTTATAAACCTATTGAAAGAAAAGATGTGGATAGAGAAAGTCATGACTGTAGTTCTTAATGAAAAAGGAAACAGATAAAAATGTAATCAGCATATCTCTTGACTGTTTTTCATAATGTACACTTACATATATATTCCTATAATATAGTCACTTTCTAAAATTGAAGTATAATTGAGATACAACATTATATTAGTTTCAGGTGTACAGCATAATAATTTGACATTCTTATACATTGTGAAATATTTCACCACATTAAGTCCATTTACCATCTGTCACCAAATTTATAATACTTGTTTTCTTGTGATGAGAACTTTTTTTAATAATTATTTTTTTTTAGAAGAGAGAGAGACAGAGCGTGAGCAGGGCAGGGGCAGAGAGAGAGGGAGACACAGAATCTGAAGCAGGCTCCAGGCTCTGAGCTGTCAGCACAGAACCTGACACAGGTCTGGAACTCACAAACTATGAGATCATGACCTGAGCCAAAGTAGGATGTTCAATTGACTGAGCCACCCAGGAGCCCTATTAAGACCTACATTTTTTAGCATTTTCAAAGTTGTGATAAATACTATTTTTAAGTGTTTATTTATTTTGAGAGAGAAAGAGAGGCTGTGTGCACACATGTGCAAGCCAGGGAGGGGCAGAAACAGAGGCACCAAGAGAATCCCAAGCGGATGCCATACTCTCAGTGCAGAGCCAAGGTGGGGCTCAACATCAGGAATTGTGGGATCATGACCTGAGCTGAAATCAAGAATCAGACGCTTAATGGACTGAGCCACCCAGGTGCCCCTGTAACAAATATTATTGACTAGTCACCTGGCTGTACACTCCATCCCCATGACTAATTTATTTTATAACTGGTAGTTTGTACCTCTTGATCTCTTTCACCCATTTTGTCTACACCTGAGCCTCCTTCCATTTAGACATATACCTACCACACTGTCATTTTACCAGTATCACTCATTTTCCTATAATTAAGTTGATGTTCACTGTCAAACATAAACAAAGCTGGACACTAGCTAAAGCAGTAGAGGCAGATTTTATTCAGTAACAACCATTGCAATACGGAAGAGAATCCGGCATGAACTGAACTCAACTTCACCCAAACAAATGGCAGAGAAGGTTTTAAAGCTTGGAGTGTGCTAGGGAAAAAGCGCCGAGGGTGAAGACAGGGTTTGGTCCATGCAACCAGGCCATCCATCTGGTTTGCTAGTCAGCACTTACTTGGAGGGGAAAGAAGCTTGTCGTGGTGCAACTTGGAGCATGGCTACCACCCAGTTAGGCCCTTCTCCCACAGGACCAGGAGAGTGAGAATCATCTCCCTGAATGTTTGCTTTTCACAGAGATGGCTTTCAGATCATTGAGGAAACCGTTCTGGGTGATAGGTTTACAGCTCCAAGGTGAAAAAAATGATAATTGCAAACTCCCTACAGTAACAGTTGTCTGTGGGCCTATCTGCTTATCACCAGACTTTGGCTGGAAGAAAGGGTAAATAATCCTGGTGGCAGTGAGCTTCCTCAGGCAAGGGTTTTAGGGAGGCTGGATCATTTCAGGGACAAGCCCTTAAGATGCTGGAAGCCATACTAGAGTTTGATCAAGCCAAAAATGATAATTGCAAACTCCCTACAGTAACAGTTGTCTAGGGGCCTATCTGCTTATCACCAGACTTTGGCTGGAAGAAAGGGTAAATAATCCTGGTGGCAGTGAGCTTCCTCAGGCAAGGGTTTTAGGGAGGCTGGATCATTTCAGGGACAAGCCCTTAAGATGCTGGAAGCCATACTAGAGTTTGATCAAGCCTCTTAGTGCAAGGGTTTGGATGGAATCATTGTGTGCCCAATGTTCTGGAGTTCTCATTCCTAAATAATTTTCTGATTTTCATTTACATTCCAATATGTATTACCCTGGTTATATAATGTACTAGCCAAAGGGTTGAAATATTTGATTACTACGGCAGTTTCATTTCCAGATATTATTAAATTAACATTCAAAGATTCTGTTTCAAAATGAAATTTGATAACACACCCCTTGTATAGATTAGTTTACAATTTACATGAAAACACTCATGTAAACTATTAAAACATTCCTCCAGCAAATGGTGAAACTAAGAAGTTCTAAGACCCACACAAGTTGATGAAATTAAATTGGTAAACACAACTAAATATAGGTCTATTATGTTTTACATTTCCTAAGTCAGCAAGAATGTTTATCAATTAGAAAATCAAGGCTATTATTGAAGTTTCCAGAAAATCACTGGCAAAAGTAAAATGTTTTGGACAGTTGAACCTGCCCACCTGTAGATGTACTATGCCCACAAGGCCTAGAGGCAGAAACATAGCAGTTCTGTGGGCAGAGGGCACTGGAAAGTCCAATTTTTATGTGCTTTGTCTGGAGACTGAATAAAATTTAATCTCAAATCCCTCGAGGCTGGGTTGACAAAAGAGTGTCATATACCAAAACTGGTCAAAAAGTGATGTAGTCACCCTGCCCTCCAGCAACAGGTATTGAGGAAGTGAGTGACCTATTTTTAAGGACCAGGAATACTCTGAACTCCAATATTGCTTAACACCCTGATCCAGAAACAGTTTTCTCAAGCCAGGATAAGATAAAGGTATGAAGAAGAGAAAGAAGGAAAGGTGAAAGGAAGGAAGGGTGGGAGGAAGGGACAGACCCACAGAGGGAAAGGCGGACAGAGCGACAGAGAGGAGGGAGGAAGAGAAATAAATATTGTAGGTTAACACAAAGAAAATATCAACCTGATGATTAAGAGGCCTTAGCCCTGAAAATGTGCTCTATAAAAATGGGGAAAAAAATTTGTAAGGAAGATTTCCATGAAATATGAGTAAAAATTAATGAACACAGAATAGGTTAAAATGAAAAGTCAATAAGCAAGATAAAAATAGAAATAAATATGATTCCAAAGCATTGCATGAAAAAACAAAAAACAAAAAAAGAGCAAAACTAAAATAATATTGTAAACGATATAGAAGAGAACTTACAATGCAAAAAAGTATAGCAATGTGGAGGGACAACTTGAAAAGCAATCCTAGATTTGAGAAGATAAAGAAATAGAGATAACTGAGGTATAGGATATAGATTTTGACAGAAATATGTATTTAGTGTATACATTAAAAAATGAACAGGAGCTATACTCTAAGAAATAATGGAGGAACAATTTTTTTGAACTTGGAAAAACAATTTTAAAATTGTATTTTGAAGGAGCTTATAACCTTTTAGGAAAAATCAATGAAAATAAATCCATTTTTCTAAAATGCCAAGAAAGAAAGAATAATCTGCTATAATAAATTGCATCATGGGGCACCTGGGTGGCTCAGAAGTCAACCGACTTCTGCTCAGGTCATGATTTGGCGGTCGGTGAGTTTGAGCCCCGCATTGGGCTCTGTGCTGACCGCTCAGACCCTGGAGCCTACTTTGGATTCTGTGTCATCTCTCTCTGCCCCTCCCCTGCTTGCACTCTGTCTCTCTCTCTCTCTCTCTCTCTCAGGAAATGAATAAACATTAAAAAAATAAAATAAAATAATAAATAAATAAATAAATAAATAAATAGCATCATAAAATCCTAAATTTTCCAAAGTCATTTACTTAATTTTATTTAGAAAATCACAGCTTTTAACTTTTTTTCTTTAATTGGGAAAGCCAGAGTTGTGCCTCCTAATTCAGTCTGAGTAACAATGGAGTATGTGAGACATTCAGACGTGGTCTGGATGATTCCACGGGTGGGACCCCCCCCCCCCCTCACGTGCACAGCCTGGATATCGTCCTTCAACATTGTGGGAGACCTGCTGCGGAAAGTAGGGGCGCTGGAGTCCAAACTTGCATCCTGCCAGAACTTCGTGTAAGATCAGTCCGCAAACTGAACCAGCTGCCCAAAGATCAATCCCCAATCCGAACGAGGCCCAGCCTTCTCGGGGCGGTGGAACAAACACAGAGATGGTGGTGAGACAGCCAAGCAGAGGCGCACCTCTAGGTGACAGAGGGTTGGGAAAACGCCTGGAATTTGGGAAGCCACCTTCACATATTTCCTCACCATCGCTGCTGTCAGCCCAGGCTGTAGTCAAGATGTTGCTTTAGGAAATCCAACCGAAGCCCCTGGTGTGTTGAGGGAGGGCATTTGTGACAATGAGGGGAGTTAATGCTATATAGATGGATTTTCATTTATTTCACTGTTTTGGACCCCTTCCTTTCCTGCCTGTGAGTTTAGAACTTGTCTAGATTGCAGCTATGCTTCTGGCTTTCTCCTCAGCTGCACATTCCATACAATCTCGGCTTCTGATGACTGGTTTCAATTTTAGCCAACGTTAGGTTTTCATTTACTTTTTTGTTTTCTCCTAAAATTGCGATGAAACGTCTTAACAACGGAGGGATTTAGTGCTACCATTCTAATGAGGTGTTGCAAGGAAATGGAGACAAGATAAATGCTTATGATCTCTAAATTTTCTTGCATTGTTACCACATCATGGCACACTTCAATATAATTGAGGAACATACTGCAAATGACATAAATCTTTATGATGTGGCAGGAAAGAGAAGAGTGACAGCATATGAGAAAGGAGGGTCAGAGGAGAGAGGTAGGAGGGTGCCAACTGCTTCACTTAACAGTGCCAACCAGGAGACATTTACATTTATTTGAACGAAAAACAGACTTTTAGGGGCACCAGGGTGGCTCGGTTAAGCGTCTGACTCTTGGTGTAGGCTCAGGTCATGATTTCACAGTTGGTGAGTTTGAGCCCCATGTCGGGTTCTGTGCTGACAGCGTGGAGCCTGCTTAGGATTCTTCTTCCCTCTCTCTGTGCCCCTCCCCTGCTCACGCTCTCGCTCTCAAAAATAAATAAATAAACATAAAAAAAACAAAACAGATTTTTAAGTATATGTAGGGAGAAAATTCTCCTTGAGTCTCATGTTTTTTCACAGCTTCTGAACAAAAGCATTATTATTATTATTATTAATTATTAGTTTTGCCTTGGGCTATCTTTTCAAAGATGTTTTTGTAGAAAGCAGCCTTGGCAGATAGTGTCTCCCTCTGAGCAGCTTTTACTGTCTGGGATAATAAAGACAATAACTCTCACAGAGACAAGATTGGACAGGTTTGCTAGTAGCTCCTTACACAAGATGGGGCTTCTTTGTGTCCAGGCTCCTCCCTTGTAAGGCACCCCCACCGCATGTGAAAGGATCATCTGATCTTCACTCTGTTGCCCTATAAAAATTGCTGCTCATGGACCAAGCATGATCATGTGTCTGGAGCTACTGCTACTACATCAACTACTACATTTCCCTTTGCCTCTGGCAAAGTTATCTATGACTTTGTTGTAAGCTAACTTATTAGTTTGCAAGTAAGCTAAAAATCCAGACTCTCCACAGTTCTTGACACATGCTACTTAAACATACACCAGTCATCATCACAATTTAATCATAAACCAAAAATTTTGAAGTGTGTAAGTAATAACCTAAATTATTGTATACCTCAAGGGTAGTCAGTAAATAATGTCTTTTTTTTATTAATTTTTTTTGCTCTATTTTTTAATGTTTTTATTTATTTTTGAGACAGAGGGAGACAGAGCATGAACGGGGGAGGGTCAGAGAGAGGGAGACACAGAATCCGAAACAGGCTCCAGGCTCTGAGCTGTCAGCACAAAGCCCGACGCGGGGCTCGAACTCACGGACCGCGAGATCACGACCTGAGCCAAAGTCAGATGCTTAGCCGACTGAGCCACCCAGGCGCCCCTTGATTAAATTTTTTGGAGAGACAGAGAGAGACAGAGACAGAGAGAGAATGCACATGAGCAGGAGAGAGGCAGAAAGTGAGGGAGAGAATCCCAAGCAGACTCACATTGTCAGTGCAGAGCATGATGCAGGGCTTGAACCCACAAACCCTGAGATCATGACCTGAGCTGAAGAGTCAAATGCTTAAACAACTGAGCCACCCAGGCACCCCAATATAATATATTCTATCTATATATACGCACCTAGTATAATCATGAGTAAATATCTTAGGTGTATAAATGTACACATAATATTACAATCGTGTTATGTAGAATAATAAAAAAGAAGTAACGAAATAAATTAAAAACTAGTTGCATGCGAGAAGTCTTTGAATATGGAAGTAAGACAGAGCATTGCAGTTTCTCACCAGATTTTTTTCTTTGTCATGTATTATATTATAATAAAAGCTAGGCATATAATCCTGTAACTATCCTGGTACAATTATCTAAGTGCTTATTTAAAAGAAAAAACAAACAAACAAACAAACTTATTCTGATGTAGGTCTTCTTTCTCTGCTATAAGAAGTTCCAGAAGGCAATTGAAGTAACATCTGCAGAGTCTGAAGAAAAGTTTGAAGCACAGGAATATATAATTAGTATTTTTTTTCTTTTGTGAATTGAAACAAGAGAAAGCCATTCGCAGATACAAAGAATTTTGGAAAGACACCACACACATAGCTTTCTTAAAAGTATTTCTTAGATACCAAGTGGACTAACAAAAGTTAATCAAAACAAAGTTCAAGGATGGGAAATACATGGAATAAAATGTCTGGCAGATTGTCATAAGAGATTATCAACGTACATAATTTGCAACATGTTCCAAGATTCCCTTGCATTGTCATTTTCTCAGGAAATCATTATTTAACTGGACACATAAATGATCATGTAAAGAAAGGAACATAGTGAGAAGCTCTTTTCATAAAGGCAGATGACTTAAATCTTAAGTTTATTATGATTTCATATTCCTTAGTAAACAAATAGAGAAGAATGGAAAAATCCCTCCTCAAAGGTTTTAGGAACACACAGAGAACTCTAATGAAATAAGATTACATCGTTTTAAAGCAAGCTTATACTTTATTTATTAACTACGAGAAACCTATATCTATACCTATATTAAAGTAATTACTTCAACATCTTCTACTGTATTAGTGATTTAGGCTCTATAACTAAATGTCATGTATACATTCTTTCAACATCTTTGTATTCTCAATATTTAAAGAATCACATCAGTTTGATTAAAAATTTTGCAACAATTGAATACGATGGTTTTCTGGTTTATAAATTCCATTTTCCTGTGAATCCTGTTAGGTGAAGTCAGATCTTAGGTCTTAAACATTCTTTGCATTTGGCAATAAATTACCTGGATATGCAATATGGAAGTTCTTTACATAACTCACCACAAATATTAAAACTGCTGATAATTATTACATTTTAGAGGTAAAACAAAGTAATTATGGTAAAGTGCTCTTCAAATGAGGAGTTTGGATGGTCAATAAAACTTTTACAGAAAGATGGACCATAAGTTTCACAGAGAAGACATTTCAATTACAGAAAAAGAGCAAAAAGCATTTTATTCTCCTCACTTTCAAAGATCACTGGAAAGAAAATCAAGTTATTCATGTCTCTAATTTCATCCAATTTGGTAGGAAAGAAAATATGATTTATTAAATTTGATTTGTAGCAATGTTTGGAATGATGATTGTGCTCTAGGACATGGCTTACATTGGTGGAAATTTAAAATTTATAAAAAATTTAAGGCACATTTTGCTTGAGGGGAAAAATAAATCACATACTGTCCTTTATTGAACAGTTCGAACTTATAAATTAGGTCACGTACATGAGGAAATCTTCTCCAAAAATATTTTCTATTTGTATTTCAGTGATAATTATTGTGGCAAGAACAGTAAGTACAAGAATAAGCTCTTTATGTGTCGTTATGCCCTCATAATATCCTCAGGGTTGTTGTTCCCCATATCCAGGTACTGATGCGAACATCAGATCTTCTTTTTTTTATATTATTATTTCAAGTTATTATTTAAATTCTAGTTAGTTAACATATGGTAAAACTGATTTCAGGTGTAGAATTTAATGATTCATCACTTATATATAACACCCAATGTTCATCACAAGTGCCCTCCTTAGTACCCATCACCCATTTGGCCCATCCTCCACCCATCTCCCTCCATCAACCCTCCATTTGTTCTCTATAGTTATGATTGTCTTCTCTCCCTCTCCCTCTCTTTTTACCTTCCCCTATGTTCATATGTTTTGTTTCTTAAATTCCATATATGAGTGAAATCATATGGTATTTGTCTTACTCTGGCTAACTTATTTTGCTTACCACAATACACTCTAGCTCCATCCATGTCATTGCACACGGTAAGAGTTCATGCTTTTACATGTTCTGTTTCCCATTTATAGTTCTAAAAATAGTTGATTGCATTACAGGTCTTTTTTTAAGTGCATTAAAGAAACACCATAGTATTATATATATATATATATATATATATATATATATATATATATATGTAAGGTTTTAGATTACACTACATTTTTGTATTACCCATATGATGACACCCATACAGGGTGAAATAGTCCACATTTTATATGATGATTGCTTATAAACATTTCTAAAGTAGGCATTCTATATAAAAAACACACTTTTGTGTAGTTTTAAAACAAAATGTTACTTTTAATAACTTCTCTTCAAAGCCAGGAATCATAAGGTTAGAATTTAAAGGACTGGCGATCGGTATAGAATTTTTATTATTTTGTTGTCTGTAGATACTAATAACACCATATGGTCCATTGATGCTAACATCTGTCGCCCAGCCAAGTATTGATTAAATAACTTGGAATTATGTGAGGCACATGGGGAGTTAAAGGAGTTTTGATTACACATTTATACATGTTTGATTTAAAACTGATCTTTAATCTAGTAGAATTTAAATGAAGTAAATATTAAAACAGAGATTTTTTTCTCACAGGAAGAAATGTTTCTTATTTCTGTGCATTTATATACTGAATTTCTTAATAATAATTTAGACATATATGCAAGATATATAATTTCATTTTGCCTATTTGAAGATTTTTCATATTTTCATATGTAATCTTGTTACTCTTCATACTTGGTAACTTTAACTGGCAGCAAGGAAGATGATTTTTCACAGAAGTAGAGACTTCTCTTCTTGCAGATAGCCTTGGAAGACTTCCCAGATTTATTTAAATTGTTCCAATTCCCAATAATTTCCAAATAAATATCATTGGCTTATAGATGCCTACAGGTCAGGTTACATGAAATTGTATGAATTATAATTCATAAGTCCACTCATCAAAATAGTATCTTTGTATTTGACATGCATTTCAATGAGACAAAAGTATTCAAGTATTCTAATGTCCAACTGTCAGCTTGAAAATTAAAATAAAATAAAATAAAATAAAATAAAATAAAATAAAATAATAACTCATAGTTAACCATACTGGATAAGGCTTAAATTGAACTATCACCTATATGTATGGAATTCATGCATATTGATGCACATTTACATAATATTTAGTTAATATTATGTTACTTTAAAGGTACTGTCCTGAAAACAATAAGAAAGCAGATTATTAGATGGTGAGTCTAATTACTAATCTATTAACTAATAATCAAATATATCATAAATACATGTTGTTATAATATAATGTGAACCTAAATAGGATAATATGAATATTACAGTTTTTAAAATACTATACATATGACATTTCTAGAGAAACTAGCCCTGCTCTTGCATTTAACCACCATTATAACTTTAATTAATTTTCAGGATATTATTGGTTCATAATTAATGATGATAGGAAAAAACAACCTATGGGTCTAAAATATTATTTAAAAGAAAATATAAAAACAGTTATTATTACAAGTCATTTTAAAACACTTGTTAATGATACACTAAAAAATAATTGATAGGGATTGTAGGAACTAAATGAATATACTAACACTTATAAATATTTGTACTAACTATAAAAGAGACATGAAAGATGAGAGATTTATAAAAGGTAGAGGAAGGTATTAAAGGTTTTAAAGGTAGAGGAAGTATATGGCAAAATGTATTTCTGAGATTTGGAATATGCAAAGCTTTATTTATTTATTTTTTTAATTAAATGTTGGGAAAGATTTTTGTACTCACCTTTGCTCCAAATCTCCTACATCACATATGCCTCTAAGTCTTTTCTGAGTAATCCTTCCAAGAAAATGATTTTACTATTAATTTTTGGAGATAGACATTAAACCCTTTATGATCAAGGTGATGGATGAAAGAGCAAGGAGAGAGATAGAGTTGAACCAGTTGCCCAGAGGTAGAAAAGCATCTAGACACTATCAGATATTGTAGCCAACTGGGAAATATGTAATTCTTCTAAATGTCAAAGGCACCACTCAGCTTCATGTCATTGCTGCTTTGTGGGAGTGCTACCCTGGTAGTACCAATTATTTTAATCTTTAATAGATTTTTCATGTGTCCTATTATGAATTTTTTTTAAAGTTTGTTTATTTTTGAGGGAGCAAGGGAGGGGCAGAGAAAGAGGGAAACGGAAACCGAAGTAGGCTCCAGGCTCTGAGCTGCCAGCACAGAGCCTGACGCAGGGCTTTAACTTAACAAACTGCGAGATCATGACCTGAGCAGAAGTCCCACGCTTAACCAATGGAGCCACCCAGGCGCCCTATGGATTTTTAAATATGGGGGAGTCAAAACATGTTTGTGAACAAATTGCATTCCTATAAGTCTATCATAAAAGCCTTATGCATCCACTAAAGACTTTCATTTGGAAGGAAACATTACAATTTTGTTATGTGGATATACTCCGGTTTCTCTTCAGATCGCATAAATCTTTCATCTTTATAATTTTGTTATGTGGATTTGAATCTGAGGTATAAGATGATATCTTATGGTGTCAATAAAAAAAAGATAATGCTTCTGGTATAAAGAGGTTTCCTCTGTTTCTTTACCAAGATATTTTGATTTCCTGTTATTTATATGAAAGTCAGAGCTTTAGCCAAATATATTCTTTTGCTTGAATATTTTACCATTTAGAAACTTTATCTCTGTATATAATACATTTCTCTTATTTTTCTAGATATTGAAAGGACTACAGGTAAAAATTGTTACTGTATTTTAGCCATTATCAATAAACTCCTTGATAATTAGACAGTTTATTTTCCTCAAGTAGTTTGACTCATTTGCTCACAAATTTGCTCAGAGTTCCAACCGTGTGAGAACTCTATTCTAGGCACCAAAATACCGAGGTAAACAAGACTGACAAAAGCTTGTCTCTAATGCTACTTATGTTCTAGTGGAAGACACTGACACTACCTATGATAAATAAAATGTAAAACAGGTTACATTGTGAGGGGTGTCTGTGTTGGGAAAGAAAACTTTAATTGTTGGGAAGTGGGAGGGGGAGAGGAGAGCTCTCTCTCACGGTTTGAAACTTGGGTGACAGTGGTCAGGAAAACCCCACTGAGGAGGTGGTTCTGAGTAAAAAAAAATGAAATAACATATCTGGTAGGAGAATATGGTAGACTGAAGTTTCTCAATATTTTTTATATCATTACCTGCCCTTTTAGGAACCTTGTCAGATATTCCTTAATTGCCCCCCTGTACATGAAATTCAATCCCTTCACATTTTGACCAGTAGGGTTGAACATTCGAGGGCCCAAACTTTTAATATCTCAGAATTTTTTGTCCCCAGAGAACACGTTTTTCTTCTCTTGGGGGAAAACCTGTCCATTTTAAGAATGTGTTTTCTAGGCTTAGAAACAACAAATGCAAAAAACTTGAAATCCATTATACTGAAGTATGTGTCTGTCTAGCCGCATCAGGTTAGTGTTGGAGTTGGAGAGAATTAGTGAGAGAATCGTAAGAGAATAAGAGAGATTAGAGGGTGGAGAAATCATCCACGACCTTATAAGGCAAATCTTAGCTTTGACATTAATCAGAGGACTTTAAGCAAAGGAGCAATACGGTCTAGCCTAAATTTTGAAAGATCACCTTGGTTGTTCTGCTGAGTCTAGAGGGAATATGAGCATTTGGGCAACTTTTGCAATTAAGTCTGATTTTGAGGGTCCAGTGCAGAATGAAAATGTTCAGTTCTAATTAAAATGTTAAGAATTTAAAGAAGCGAAAAAGCAGAACATTAAGCCAAGGTGAGGGTCCTTCTGTTCGCAGGGACCTACTGCACGGGTCACACACACAGGAAGCTACTTCTATTTGCAGTAATTTTTGGATCAGATGATGACATTAGTGGTGGTGAAGGGTTTAAAAGTTGGGTACTGGGGACACTTGGGTGGCTGGGTCAGTTAAGCATCTGGCCCAGGTCATGATCTCACCGATCTTGTTTGAGCCCCACATCAGGCTCTCTGCTGTCAGCACGGAGCCTGTTTTGGATCCTGGGTCACCCTCTCCATCTCTGCCCCTCCCCCGCTCAGGCACGTGCTCACGTGCGCAGCAGCTCCTGCTCTCTCTCAAATAAATAAACATTAAAAAAAAAAATTAAAAGTTGGATATTGAAGGAGTAACAGACTGGGTTTTGTTACACTATGGATAAGAAATGTGATAGAAAGGAGACACACAGCATAAACTTAGGTGTTGTCTTAAGCAGTTGAAAGAACAAACTAGATCTGAACTGAGGTGAAGAAGACAGCAAAGGAATTGGCCTGAGAGGTGTGTTGGTGTACTGTCCTCATTCTTGAAATTTCATAGAAGATATTGTTTCTGAATTATAATTTATTTCATATCCTCTATCTGTGCTATCATTATTAGCATATCTTAAGGGTTATTTTAATTTTAAAAAAATGATGCCAGAAATATCGCATTTATTTAAATAATGAGGCTCTTTTTCTATAATTTTGCAGACGACTTCTTTTTGCAGTTTAAGTCAGTTTCAGTAGTAATTAGGGAAAATATATTCATAATTGTCATCTAAGTATGTGCATGCACTTTCAAATGTATATTGGGTGCATGCATGCATTTGATTCTGCTTTGAATGTCTTTAAGATTCACAACTGCCTTACCCACTTGAAAGGACTCAATGATAAATTAAAGTAGATATTGATGTTTAATTAAAATAATTTATATCCAAATTTTAAAATCTTAAAGGTATGATTACATGACTTACAGGTTTCCTTTTCCCCTTACCCTTACTTTTGAGTGATTACAAAATGATCAACTTCTGGAATTAAAAAAAAAAAAAAGTTTACAGACAGCATAACCTGTTTTCAGATAAATCAGTAAGACATCCTGCATACTAAGCGTGTTATTTTTTTAAAGACCACATCCGGTAATGTCTATTAAGCTTTAAAATGCATACATTCTATGAACCACCAAGTAAGCTTCTCTATGTAGTTACCCCTGTTTTTTAATAGCATTCTTTCCTTGTGTTGACTTTTTGTTCTCTAATTTAAAATGCTCTGAGGACACAAATGTCAAGTAAATTGCCTGTAATTGCATTCATACTTGTTATTAAATTCCATTAATAAGTATACTCTAAATATATATGAAAAGGAAAGTATGCATTCGGGCTTTAATTTTCATGCTAATCTTCTGCTTATTTTCTAATCAATGCTGAAAAAAGGCTTAAGATGCTCTTCAGCTTCTACTCTGGAGGTCAACAAGGACAGCAGGAGCAGAGAGCTGATAAAATGGGGGGTACAAGGCAGAGCGAGCCACCGTGATTATTTTCTCAGTGTCTGTTTTGCAGGAAGATCTTGTTATCTCAAAACTCAAGAAGATTATAAAGGTTATTTTTCAAGGTAGGAGATGTGTCAAAAAAAAAAAACTACTCAATCATGCTGTCAAAGATTTGTGTAGCTGAAAGCAGAATTTGTATTAGAAAATATATTTGTCTATTATATCCGATAAAACTGAGAATTCAAAATTGATAATTAAATTTGTTTCCTAAACTTGATGAAGTCAAACAACTGAGGATTCTAAAATACTGTGATTATTTTGAAATGTAATGAACTTTAGAAAAATGAACATATCACACTACAGAAACCATAAGAGAATGGAGACTTAATTTCATGTTTTATATTATTGTAATTTCTAATTTAATCATTAATAACATGTCCACAGATACTTATTTCTAAATAATAACCACAGATATTTATTTCTAAATATGAAACATATACTTACTACTATAAAGCATTTATCTAAACCTATCTCTTCACATAATAAAATATATTTAAAATATTTGGAGATTTTTACAGTATAATAATGTGTGTTTGTATGTGTGTTTATTTTAAAAGAGAAAGGCATAAAAAATGTTGACATATCAATAGCATTGTAAGCAACTCTTTGAATTTCAAATAAGAGCTTCTAATATTACCTTTTCAAGTAATAATCCAAAATTTATTTCTTTTTTTAAGATTCTGATTCATGGTTCTAAACTGTTGCAAAAAACTATAAAGAGTAATTTATTAATCAATTTTAGTAGTGAAAATATAAAAGCAAGGAAGGACACTTATTTATCTTCTGTTATTTTTTTGTGAAAAAAAGAAAACATTTACTGATTGAGCTATCTATAAACAATTATTTGAAAGAGTAACTTTTATACCTCAGGTGGTATTTGGGATGCTGAATACATATTTAGAGTAAAATATTTTTAAGGAGTATAGTAAGTGACAAACTGCTACCCTTTGACAATATTTGTAATTCATATATGTTCTTAATAATTTTAAGCAACCTGAAATTTTATAACATAAAATTATACATATTTCATAACAATGTCTATACACAAAGTGCATAAAATCAATAAAGAGAGCCCCAAACCATAATTTGAAAAAAAAATTACACAATAATTTGGTAAAATGATGATTGATTTTAATGTTTTCATTAATCACTGATATTTCGATATTTTTACGTCTATACTCAATTTAGAATTGCAAGAGTTGTATCACATTCATTATGGACAAAGGGGGGTGTATTCCAGTTCTTCAAGTCATGTAACTTTCTGTGATTATATTCCAGAAGTATAAAATGATTTTCAGTAACATAAAGTTGTAAAATAGCATAATAAGTAAGGCCTTTTATAATACAATTACACAGGTAAGAAACCATTTTTTTTCTGGAACAATTTTATCTAGACTTTTCTTGTTTCTACACTTAATGGTAGCTGAAAATTTAGCATTGAATAACTTGCTTATTAAATATTTAGCAGGAATGCATTGCATGCACCATAATTTGCATTTTTGTGGGGAATCTAAACTTTGAGAAAATTATTTACAAGTATGCTGAATATTACCAAAGAGAAGAATACTACAAGTTGAATTAGGAAAATCCAGAGGAATGTATTCTTAATACAGTTTAAGGAAAGAGACTGTACATCCCAGTTTGCCTGGAAGAGGTTAATTTATGCCCATTATCCAGGCATAATTAACAAGTGTCCATTTGATGATCAAAATTGTTAATGCTTACACAATAACTGATATTGCCACCCTAATTAAGACCATCTTAATTATCACTTTCTCTCAATTGCATTTCAAACTTCTCATAAACAACAAATATTCAAAAAACTAGGCTTTTCAGGAATTCAATAAAATTTACATTGTTGATTCAAATGGGTAGCATGTATGTTTTTGGTTTTTTTTGTTATCAAACAGTGTAATGAAGAGGCGAAGCTATGATGATCTTATGGAAATGACTATAACCTCACCTTGATGGGTGGTCAACTTACTTTTACATGAACATATCCTTAAGAAGTGTACAGAAAAAAATATCAAAAATATTCTTGAAACTAAGTTGTGGATCTTTTAACATAAAATGAATGGATAATTAGCTGTGATTGAAAGTGCCATGCCAGGAGGAATGGGAGTAATAGCAATCTGGCAAGTTATTTAGCACCAAGCAATAGTTAAAACTGGCTAAACTATAGAATGTTCCTACATGCATTTGAGCTTTTATTTCATAGAAACTATCCAACGTCACTTAAAGGAATATACATCTTAAATTTCTGACTTCCTTCATGGGGGTAAGCTCTTATTCACTCTAAGATACCCTCTTATTTTATGAGAATTACTTTCCAGAGGATGAGAGACAAGAATTTGTTCAGCTGTTTTTGTCTATTGTGTGCCTTCCCTAACTTTTCACTTCCTCTAGTGCTGACAGACTTAGGTGTCCACCCCCCAGGTTTCCCCCATTTCTTTGAGAATCTGTGGCTTCCGGTCAGTCCCGATACTGTCCTGTTGTTACTTCTTGGTTCCAAGGGATAGACCCCACTTTTGATTGGGCAACTAAGTGTACCAAAGAGTTTATAAAGTCAATGGCAAACCAGAGCACCAGAATTGTACAAGAATTAAGAAAGACAAGACACACCAAAAATCCTTCCACAGAAACACCTTAATCTAGTATTGTTGCCCCATTGCTACTTAGCACTCTACATGTTCACTGCTTTGGGACACTGGTTGCCAGGAAGCTCCAGAAAACTTCACTGATCCTACTAAATAATATTTACTTACACCTTTGAAAGACAGCAAATAAATAAAAACCAATGAAGAAGGCCAATGTGTGGTTGGTGGGTGTTATATGTGGACTGTGGTCCATCAATCTCATTCATGTGGTTTCTCGTATTCCAAGGAGTGAGCTTGAGATAGTGGCCCTGGGGCAGTGTTTGAAGAGGAAAAGAGAGAAGTTAATAGAGGTCATCTCCTGAGCTCTCAAATGTCATGTGAGAACCATTCTCTTGGTCAAAGGAAGTCATATTTCCAGATTTAATGGATTCAATGGATGAGGAAATACACCCTGCTTCATGATAGAAGAATGGCAAAGATATTGCCAAAAAGCATAAACAGGGTTAGGAGGTATTATTGAGCCCATTAAAAAACTCAACCTTAATACCTAAAACAAAGAGAGTATAGACAGCTAAGTTAGCCACAGAGAGAACAGTTTATTTTATTCTATTAAGCACATGACGTTAGGTGGCAAAAACATACCCCAGATGACTATATCAATGAAGGAGGAATACCCTTGGACTGTTTCTTCCTTTTCATAGTGGCATTTTATTCTCAAGCCATTCAAATATGTTTTCAAAAACAGAGCAGAATTTTTTCTGAATGCAAAGATTCTATTGATTCATACTATTTTTTCAGTGCAAATACAGAGATAAAAGGGAATTTCCAGGCATTAATAAATACTTCTGATAAAAATAACATTCAGAATGGAAAATATGTGACATCTTTTGGTATTAAGACAGAAATATGAGATAAGTTAATTAAATAATAAATTACATAATTTTAGTTTTGTCTATATCTTCCATTGTGGCATAGACCTTTATTGCCCATAACAAAGCACCACAGTGAGAACAGAGAATTGGCCAGTTCAAACTGACTTACTCATTGTGAGTTCACAGTAGGTAAGAGAGAAGGACGAAGCCATGTATGCGAGAAAGGGAATGACTTACCTGTTACTGAACTTCTGCCATCCTAGAAGAAAGCAAGATTTTTTTTACTTTAGCATTCTGTTGTTCACCTCCTTGACCCACTTGCAAGAATCTGTGATCATTACAGTGGTCGGAGAATCTAATTTGTTTGCAAAGACTCTCATGGAAAAGGAGTTTACAAATCTCCCTCGCTAATATCTTTTAGGGTCTTGTATGAATTTCTGTCAAGTGTATCTTCCTGTTGTGCAATCTAACTCACTCCTGCTGTGATTTAAAAAAACAAAAAAACACAAAACTTCATACCTTCTACTCTCACTGGAAATGAAGAGCAGCTGGTTATAATCCTCCTTCTTGAAGGTTACAGTTTAAAAGTCACTTACTTAATCTGCCCTGACAAAACTTATGAATCTTGGAATATTTCCTTTGCTAGTAGATTGAAAGTTTGTAAGTGATCATATGTCATAAAACTATTAGCACATTAACACAGCAGTAGACCAACAGAGTGGAGATAGATAGCTCCTATATGTACTTTTCCTTTGTTCGCTATATTACCTCTGTTGATAGTTTTGGAAATAGACATAGTTCAGGTGGGTTTTTTTTTTGTTTGTTTGTTTTTGCTTTTTTTTCCATCTTTTTTTGGATCACAGTCACTAAATTAAGTGTTTAAATTTATACAAAAGTTGGAATAGGAGAAGAAAAATGTGAGCATATACACAAATCTTAAACTTTAATTTTTAGAAAAACTAGAAAATCTGTATGAACATAATGTATTTTATTATGCCATTTTTATTTCCTCAACTTTCAATGTAAGCAGTGAGACCATGACAATCTAGTGTGGTTTGGGAGTTGGTTGAATGATGCAAAAAAACTGCTGGATTTCAGAATTGAATTAGATAAATAATAGTCAGTAGACAGGGGTTGACACGCTTAGGAGAGAACAAGGATATATCCAAGTGATGTATGGCATAGTAAACTCCAGAAAGACCATCACCAAACGTGTAACAGGCTCAAATATCATTTCTCTACACTGCTTGTTTAATACAGCATCTCAGCCTGACTGCCAGTGCAGGCAGTAATGTTAGCAGCTTGAAGGATTTTCCCCCCAGCATAGCCTTTGGATGCATTCAGAGTTCCCATAGTTCTAGACTCACCGGGCCATCTTTCTGTGGATCCAACTCATGTCTTAGAAAAGCTCAGTATGAGAATGTAATAGCTGCACCAAAAGATTATTTTCTTTCCTCGTTTTTAATTTTTCCTATATGCCATTTGAAGTATGTGAAACAAAAATGGTAATAACCAGGTTTTTAGAAAGACAGCTATTTGAAGAATGCAGTGGTCAGAGAAATAAACAAATAAACACCAAAAGAACCCAAATCAAAACAAAAAATCCTCATATATTCTCTACTACTGGCCAAAGAGTGAAACATTTGTTACTTACAAAGCTGTAGCAAGTCTGGTGCAGCTTGGAGGAACAAAAATGTCTTCATTTCGGTTCTCATATTTTTGACCACTCTTTAGATTATTACAATATTCTAGGAAAATCAAGGAAAAATAATGTTTCAGGTACAATATCTTATTTACAAGAAAATTGACAGTGAGCCTGTTGGTGAACTTTCTTACATATTTGCCCCCAAATATGAGACCAACATATCTTCTTCTGGAGGATTCCACAGATAAAGGGCTTGGTGTTCAATTTCATTATCTTTTCAGACATGTGGAAAGTGCAGCTCCAAAAGGGCACACTCAGGTAAAGCCAATCTTCTAATATTTATTGTTGAATATCCATTTTCACACTCAATTAGATGTGTATCCTATTATCATGTGATGATGTCTTTTATCTTCAGATTTCCCAAATTTTCAGAGGTTGTTCAAGTCAATCATGATAGATCTGCCTATAGTCTATTTTCACATAAAATTCACCACAAAAGTCAGTGGCTTTAAGCAACAATAATATAGTATTGCCCACGCATCTCACCTTTGGCAGACTTACTTATGGCAGACTCTACCAGCTGGTCAAGAGCCAGCCGATAACATGTGTGCTAGATCTCATTCTCCTTCTGAGATCACAGACCTAAGTAGGACATAGTGTCATGCAGATG
Organism: Prionailurus viverrinus; assembly: GCF_022837055.1. Classification (NCBI taxonomy): domain Eukaryota; kingdom Metazoa; phylum Chordata; class Mammalia; order Carnivora; family Felidae; genus Prionailurus; species Prionailurus viverrinus. The sequence goes on from NC_062561.1 coordinate 217,482,603, forward strand.
GGAGAGCCACAGGAGGGCATCAGAAAGAGGTAAGTTCTCTTTCAGACTGAGGCTCAAAATCACAATCACTTCAATCCTTTATCACTGGTCAAATAGGTCACTTGGCCAGGATCAAGTGAAGTGTTCAACTATATGCACTGGCTGTTAGCGAGAGGGACACAAAAATTACGTCAGGAAGCATGGATATCTAGAAGGTCAAAAATTTAGTGTCAGTAATAAATCTCTCATATAGCTCTAAATCTCTTCAATTTTCCGATATTATCCTTCTCTCCTAGCTTCTTCATTGTCACCATGCAGAAGAGAAAGGAATGAGAATTACTAAAACCTTTCCCCTCAAATTTAGGACGAGGATAAAAATATTCTTTCTCTGTCTCTCCGTCTCTCTCTTTCACATACATACTTGCACAGACACCATTTTTCTAGTAGTTTAGATATCTTCCATATCAAAGGAATATCTAATTAAATTAGCTGAGGATTTTTATGAAGAACAGATAATAGATTTTGTTAAATGGTTTTTGAAATCTATTGGAATGATTCATGCACTCGTTTATTTAATCAGTATTTACTGAGGACCTACTAAGTGCCGATCAGGCACTGGATTTACATCCATGGGGGAAATGACAACAACAAAAAACAAAGTTCCCTGCCCTGTGGACCTTACGTTCTACCGGGGTGAGAAAGATTTTAAAAGTGATAAAAATAATGAATAGTTAATATATACATTATAGTGAATTGTGTTTACTGATAAAGACAAAAATAAATCAGGGAAGAGAAATGAATATAGAGCGAATAGGAGGGAAGTTTGCAAATTCATGTATGGTGGCTGAGAAAGACATGAATGAGGGGTAAACATCTCTAAAGGAAATGACTCTTTTTTAACATGTGGGATGGAATATACTTATATTCTGGTAATAAGTAATGCCATACTTCAAATGAAACATTGTTATGGTATATTGTTTCTTTATTGTATTACTACAATATTTATTGTATTACTACAATTATTACTTTATTGTATAATCTATTTGTTAGTATTTGTTAGTATTATCTTTAAGTGTTGAGTAGTTATTCAAAAGTATATTCAGTTTTTCCTTTTGCTATGCTATCTCTGCCAGTTTCTTTTTTTGATCAGTGTTTCTCTAGATTCAATTATTCTTTCTTTAACTATATTTGAAATTTGAAACACTTTCTTCAACTATATTTGGAACACTTTTCCAGTGAAATTTATTGGCTAGGTCTCTTATTTGTAGGGCAGATAATTCTACATTAATTATCTGAACTATTTTGATGTTTCTAAAAAAATTTGTATCTTCTTATGTAAGAATATTATGCATTGGGTGAATAGATAGATAGATAGATAGATAAACACTCTAGTGCTAGGCCACAATTAACAGAACAATTGATTTTTTTTAATGAATAAAAATGTTCAAACCCAAAATACAAACATCAGCTAGAAGAGTCTATTTTATAATATTTATATGCTATAACATATATCAAATACTATATGTACTATTGAAATAAATAATATATAATAACTGCATAACTGCATGGGTTTCTCCTATATTAGCTAGTATATGCATATGTTTGTCAGCTTTTGAATATAGACCTTGTGACAGATACTTTTATTTGTCAACTTGACTGAGTCATGGGATACCCAGAACTTCCCAAACTCTATATGCTTGAATGTTAAGGCAAAGTTACAGCAATAGTTAAATTCTATACATAAGCATCTGGTTATTAATATTCTCTCTTGAGTGGGTTGTACCTCCCTCTTTTGTATCTATGAAGATTAAAAGTAGGGATATACAATGAAAAATTTATTTTTCCTATTCATATCCTTAAGAGTCTAGTTATCTCCATTCTGTAATTACCAAGTAGCAGCAATACTTATAATACAGTCCAATATAAAAATACCATCTAAATATTAGTTGTATGAATGTATGCTAATATCCATCTTAGAAAGTCTTTTTTTAATTTTCTTAAACTAGGTGGATATAATGGCAACTATGAAATAACTTGAAAAGAATGTGTGGGGAAGTAGAAAGGAACATAAATTTAGACATCTTTTTTAGATTACTGTTTTTACAATGGACAGCAGAAAATTAGGAAATTCCTAGAGGTAAATGTCGGGTCAAGGAAATTTTTTGAATATGTATTTTTACAATAAAATTCTATAAATGATATACAAGAGAGAATGCTTAAGGATAAAGGGTAAAAAAGGGAGATTTCAGTATTGCACTGTTGATGGTGGGGTATGGCATCCATATCACAAAAGGAAGACCTTAGATAAAAGTAAGGGCATTTTAGGTCACCCGTCTGGCTCAGTCAGTAGAGCATGTGACTCTTGATCTCAGAGTTGTAAGTTTAAGCCCCATGTTGGATGTAAAGATTAAAGTAAAATCCTTTTTTTATTAAAAAATAATTTTAATGTTTATTTATTTATTTTGAAAGAGAGAGAGAGTAAGAGAGAAATGCCAAATTCTCTCAGTGCAGAGCCCCACACACTGCTTGATCTCATGAACTATGAGATCATGACTTGAGCCAAAATCAAGAGTCAGACAGTCCGTTGACTGAGCCACCCAGGAGACCCTAAAAATAAAATCTTAAGAAAAAATGCAATGGCATTTCTTAATTTGTGATATGAGCAAAGCAAGAAGATAAACCTCCAGATGAAGGAGCATTGTTAAGCCTGGTTGTGGAAGTATGAGGTTTTTCTCCTCTGATTACTTTCAATTTTTTTCAAATGAAATGTTAGGAAAAGTTTTCTATTGAGTATATGGGGGCGGGTACAAGGGATAAAGTTTTAAATAGAAGGACGGGATATAAAGTAGCTATATAGGAAAATGGGAATGAGAAGTTAATAGATACATATAATAATTTCCACTTGGGATTCATGCACATAAATAAAGGGGGACATTATAACACACACACATAGATAGATAGATAGATAGATAGATAGATAGATATTCAGAGTCAGATGTGAACTCAGAATGGATTAATAACTGGGATAACGTTTGTCCAGTTACATATGACAAAGGGGAAAAATTGTATAAGACTAGGTGATTGTACGGTTAAGAAAGGAAGTCAGGAAGCTGACTAATGAATAGTGAAAATCTTATGACATCAATAGGTAGGACTTCTCAGTGGAGTCAAAGGATTGCAGAGAATAGCACTTAGAATAAGTTAACTGGGGGAATACATGATATTTGGGGGACAGGATTCTTAAAATATGCATTTCAGACAAAAGACAGTTACTAGTGCTGAGAGTCTCGAAAGTGTGACCATGTGAGAAGTTAGCTCAGTAGAGTAAGAATATGGTCATTGTAATTTTGATTTTATAGTCGTGTGACAGCTTGGCTGGATTTCCTTCATTGCCCTGTAAATACTATTCTCGAAGATTTTCTGTCACTGAATGCTACTAGGGAGAAATTTTGAGAGCATCCTGATCTTACCCCTTACCCTACATGAATTTCACCACTCCCAGTGTGTCCTTCAAATAGCCATAATACATGAAGAATTTATTATTCCTTAATTAATTAATTATTGGCAATTAATTTTTTTAATGTTCATTTACTTTTGAGAGAGAGAGAGAGAGAGAGAGAGAGAGAGAGCACGCAAGCAGAGGAGGGACAGAGAGAGGGAGATACAGGATCCTAAGTGGGCTCTTATCTGACAGCAGAGAGCCTGATGCAGGGCTCAAACTCACGAATGGTAAGATCATGACCTGAGTCAAAGTCAGACCCTTAACCAAATGAGTCACTCGTTTTCTTTAATATGTTGTGTTTTCTACATTAGGTGAATTAATTATGAATATCTTCAATATTCTTACAATGTGTACTTCACAATTATTAGCTTCTAATTCATTTTATTTAGTTTTCCTCTGATTTCTCAGTGATTATTTCAGGTTTCTCATGTAGTCTACTGAATTAGGTACTAATATAAGGGAATGCCGCTACTATATATTTTTCTTACTCAAATTTGTTCCTACAATTTTGCTTTTATTTCTCAGCTTGTTTAGTTCTGTATTATCTGTTTATCTTAGCATGGCATTTGAAATATAACTTATTTTTAGTGGTATTAAAGTTTGTTTTATTATGCTAGGAGTAAAAAATGTGTTTGTGGACTTTAAACTTTGAGAATTCATGATTTCTTCTTTTTTGTCCATCTTTTTTATTTCCTCCTCAATTTTTGCCATCTTACTAATTTTAACATGGATGGCATGGATAGAATCTAGCCAATTCTCCTTGGCTTCATTGCACTTTGAGACTTTTTTTTTTCAGAGATGAGGCCTGAGGGCTAAGTTTGTATAATTTTAGTCTCCATATTCTGCATTTGCCTGTCCAAAGATTTAGTCTTTGATCTTTTAAAGTATAGTTAGGTTAAAATTCTTTAAATCACTTCTGATTTGAGGCATATTTTATTTTTATCCAGGGTATCTTAAGCTTTTGAGTAGCTTTCTCTGCTTCAGATTGATCCTAGGAACTAATCAAAGCACTAGTGATTGTTGTACATAAAATCGCTAATCTATAGCACAGAAGAGAAACTTCAAAGGGTGTGAAGGGGTGCCTGGGTAGCACAGTCAGTTAGCGTCCAACTTCAGCTCAGGTCATGATCTCGCGGTTTGTGGGTTTGAGCCCCACATTGGACTTTGTGCTGACAGCTCAGAGCCTGGATCCTGCTTCAGATTCTGTGTCTCCCTCTCTCTCTTGCCCTCCTCGCTCATGCTGTCTCTCTCTCTCAAAAATAAATAAACATTGGGGCGCCTGGGTGGCGCAGTCGGTTAAGCGTCCGACTTCAGCCAGGTCACGATCTCGCGGTCCGTGAGTTCGAGCCCCACGTCAGGCTCTGGGCTGATGGCTCAGAGCCTGGAGCCTGTTACCGATTCTGTGTCTCCCTCTCTCTCTGCCCCTCCCCCGTTCATGCTCTGTCTCTCTCTGTCCCAAAAATAAATAAAACGTTGAAAAAAAAAATTTAAAAATAAATAAACATTAAAAAAAGTTTTTTTAAAAGGGTGTGCAATATCAATTTTTCTCTGTCCAGGAGGCACTGAGCACCTCAGTTTTCTTTTTCCGTGTTATTCCCTACTTAATTACTCCTCTTAGTGACACTTTAAGTATTGAAGAATAAGGTTGATTCAGGATTAATCAGTCTCTTTCTGTTAACTAGGGAAAAGAAAATAAGGTGATAATTGCCTTCATTTTCTTTATTGGTGGTACGATTCCTATTGGCATCACAGGTTGCTTTCTTTCAGGAGGACTCTGAGATGGAGATTTACATGCAGGGATTTTATCTCTAAAAGCTCTCAGAATCAACATTTCCATGGGAGTAAAGAAACAAAGTTAGGAACTAGTAGAAGTTCAACCGTAACAAAGCTCCCATCCAAAGTGAGTTCTAGAAGTGGAATGGCCCTTCAGAGTTGTATCAAATTGAGCAAGGGGTCTGGGCCTTTATGTGGCCGAGTCAACCAGTCATTGGACACGGGTTGCTCCGAGCAAAGTGTAATGACATTGGGCTGGCAGCTCTCTTCAGCCATGACAAGACCAGGAAGTAACTCAACAGAAAATTTTGTCTGCCTACAGTTCAGTGCTAGGAGAATGAGTGTTTCAGGCCAGAAGTGTGGGGGAGGGAGTGAGGAATCTGAATATTATACGGGAACATTCATTATAGTTTGGAGAGACTTTTGGCCTTACAGTCATTTCATGTTTGTCTATAAGGTTCCTAAATACCCTCAATCGGCCTTCTCTCACTGGTGAAATTTTTCACATTTTTTTTTTCTTCCACCATTCTTCATGGTTGTTGAAAATCATTCAAATGCAAATAATACATGATTCAGCTAGTGTCTGTGTATATTTATATAGAAATTTTAACTTTTTAGGTTTATCTATTTATTTTGAGAGATAGAGTGCATGCACAAAAGTGGATGAGGGGCACAGAGAAAGAAAAAGAGAGAACCCCAAGCAGGCTCCACTTTGCCAGCAGAGAGCCTGGTGGGGTCTGCATCTCACAAACTGAGAGATCCTGATCTGAGCTGAAATGTAGAGTGAGATACTTAACTGACTGAGCCACCCAGGTGACCCACAAATTTTTAAAATCAAGGGAAATGCAGGTTACACAAATATGGGGAATATATGAATGTACTGAATATTCATCTATATGTGAATATAAATATGAAGTAACCTGAGGGGAAGTGTAATAAAAATTCTATTGTCTGAAATTGAGTTATAGATTATTATGTTATTTTTAGAACTTTCTATCATGCCAGTTTTCCAGTTGATCTCATAATCAAAATGAACTCATTAGTGTATTGATAAAAGAACCATTTACCACAATCAAGTGGGATTTTATTCTGAGCTGCAAGGGTGTCTAAATATTCTCAAATCAATCAATGTAATATATGCATTAATAAAAGAACAGATGAACCCTATGATCTTATCAATAGATGTAGGAAAATATATCTGACAAAGTAGAGCAACCGTTCTTGCTAAAAACCCTCAACAAAATAGGGATAGAGGAAACACATCTCAACATTATAAAGGCTGTATATGGAAGACCCACAGCTAATATAATCCCCTGTGGGGAAAAGCTAAGTGCATCTCCTCTGTGGTCAAGAACAAGACAGCAATGTCCACTCTCACCATTGTTATTTAACATAGTACTGGAAGTCCTAGCATCAGCAATCAGACAACAACAACAACAACAACAACAAATAAAAGACATCCAAACTGGCAAAGAATAAGGCAAACTTTCACTTTTTGCAGATGACGTATACTCTAGGTAGAACATCTGAAAGACTCCACCAAAAGATTGCTAGAAGCGATACATGAATTCAGTAAAGTCGCAGGACAAAAAATCAACATACAGAAATCTACTGCATTTCTAAATACTAACAATGAAGCAGCAGAAAGAGAAATCAACAAATCGATCTCATTTACATTTGCAACAAAAACCATAGGATACCTAGGAATAAACCTAACCAAAGGGGTAAAACATCTGTACTCTGAAAACTATAGAACACTTAGGAAAGGACACAAAGAGGACAAAGAGGACACAAAAATGGAAAAATATTCTATGTTCGTGGATGGGAAGAACAAATAAAGTTAAAATGTCTATAACACCCAAAACAATCTTTACATATTTATGTAATCTCTATCAAAATACCCACAGGATTTTTCATTGAGCTAGAACAATCCTAAAATTTGTATGGAACCACAAAAGAGCCTGAATAGCCAAAGGAATTATGAAAAAGAAAAGCAGAGTCAGAGGCATCACAATTCTGGACTTTAAGTTATATTACAAAGCTATAGTGATCAAGACAGTATGGTGATGGCACAAAAACAGACACATAGATCAATGGAACAGAATAAGAAAACACAGAAATGGGCCCATAACTCTATGGTTAACTAATTTTAGACAAAGTAGGGAAGAAAATTCAGTGGGAAAAAGGACAGTCTCTTCAGCAAATGGTGTTGGGAAAACTGGACAGCAACATGCAAAAGAATGAAACTGGACCACTTTCTTCCACCATACACAAAAATACATTAAAAATGTATGAAAGACCTAAACGTGGGACAGTAAATCATCAAAATACTAGAGGACAAGAGGCTGCAACCTCTTTGACTTTGACCGTAGCAACTTCTTACTAGATACACCTCCAGAGGCAAGAGAAACAAAAGCAAAGATAAACTATTGGAGACTTCATCAAAATAAAAACCCTCTTCACAGTGAAGGTAACAATGAAAAAATTAAAAGGCAGCCTATGGAATAGGAGAAGATATCTGCAAATGACATATCTGATAAAGGGTTAATATCTGAAATCTATAAGAGTTTCTCAAACTCAACACCCAAACAACAGATAATCCAGTTAAGAAATGGGCTGAAGACATGAATAGACATTTTTCCAAAGAAAACATACAGATGGCTAACAGACACATGAAAAGATGCTCAACAGCACTCATCATCAGAGAAATACAAATCAAAGCCATGATAAGATACCATCTCACAACTGTCAGAATGGCTAAAATTAACAACACAGGAAACAACAGGTGTTGGCAAGGATGTGGAGAAAGGGTAACCCTCTCACACTGTTGGTGGGAATGCAAACTGTTGCAGCCACTCTGGAAAACAGCAGGGAGATTCCTCAAAAAGCTAAAAATAGAACTACCCTATGATCTAGCAATTTCACTACTAGATATTTACCCAAAGGATAGAAAAATACTGATTTGAAGGGATACATGCATCCTTATGTTTATAGTAACATTATCAACCATAACTAAATTACTGAATGAAGCTAAATGTCCATCAACTGATGAATGGATAAATAAGAAGTGGTATATATGTATATACAGTGGAATATTTCACATGGATGGAGCTAGGTATATTATGCTAGGTGAAATAAGTCAGAGAAAGACCAATGCCATATGACTTCACTCATATGTGGGATTTAAAAAGGAAATAGACGAACATGGGGGAAAAAAGAGAGAGGCAAACCATAAAACAGCCTCTTATCTGTAGAAAACAAACTGAGGGTTGCTAGAGGGGAGGTGGGCAGGATGATGGATTAAATGGGTGATGGGTATTAAGGGCGGCACTTGTGATGAGCACTGGGTGTTACATGTAAGTGATGAATCACCCACCATATTCTACTCTTGAAACTAATATTACACTATATGTTAACTAGCTGGAATTTAAATAAAAACTTGAAACTAAAAAAAAAAGTACATTTATCATTATGAGCAATGAGTAATGTATAGACTTGCTGAATCAGAATATTGTACCCCTGAAACCAATATGACACTACTATACTGGAATTAAACTAAAATTTTTGATTTAAAAATAACTTAAAAATTAAAATAAAAATTAATAAATTATTTTTAAAACCCACTATGTATCATTTAATATTATATGTGACTAATGATAATGGAGATTTTTCTTTCTACAGGTGAATTTAGAACAATAGCCATTGATATAGCAGTTAGGTTAATGAAAGAATAAAAAAAAAAAAAAAAAAACTAAAGCAAGGAAGAAAACAAAATTAAAAAAACAAATGCCAGGGGGTGGGGAGGCTGGCTGTCTCACTTGGTAGGTCATACAACTCTTGATCTCAGAGTTGTAAGGTTGAGCACCATGTTTGATGTATCGATTACTCAAAAAAAAAAATCTTTAATAAATAAAATTAAATAAATAAATCTCCATAGATGCTTGACAGTCAAGTGTGAATTTGAACAATACTATCAACGTGCTGATTATTTTTTTAACATTTACTAAAATTTCTTATTATATATATAAAATAAAACTGGGGATACATGTGTATACACATACTGAATATAAGTGTATGTATTTTTAGACAAGGAAACAATATGTATTCAACCAGCAAAATAATAACACATTTTTATCATGCACATCAGAAGATACATAATGGCCAAATTTATATTCATTAAAATTTTATTATAATTAGCAAGAATCTTATGGAATGAAGCAGATAATCTAAAGATTCTAAACAATGTATAATATCACAAAAAATTGCTTAAACATTGGGTAGAGATATTAAAAATGAACTCCATTTACCTTAGCTAGTAGAACAAAGAATATTTATTTTTATATACATTTTAAAACTCAAAACGTAGTTTACGTTTGCTTTGCAAGAAAAAATATATATGAGCTTCATGAATAAGACAGCTTACATTTACCTTAGCTCTCTTTTGTAGAATTTTGTAAGTTAGAAAACAAAAGGCTTCTTTTTAAACATTTTTTAGTGTTTATTTATTTTGGAGAGAGAGGAAGAGAGAGATAGAGCATGGGAGGGGAAGGGACAGAGAGAGACACAGAATCCGAAGCAGTTTCCAGGCTCTGAGCTGTCAGCACAGAGTCTGCCACAGGGCTTGAACCCAGAACTGGGAGATCATGACTTGGGCTGAAGTCAGATGCTCAACCAGCTGAGCCACTCAGGTGCCCCCAAAACAAAGGCTTGTTAAACTTATACTTCTTTCAGCAGTGGGTATTTGATTTTCATTTTTCACAAAAGCAAAGAGAAATTTTGAAACATGTTGAAATAGTGAAGTACTGAATGAGAACCAGAGTCAGTCTGTATAAAAATACAGCTAAATGCAGGGCACCTCGGTGGCTCGGCCAGTTAAACCCCTCCCTGACTCATGATTTCAGCTCAGGTCATGATTTCACAGTTGGGTTTGAGCCCCTCAGTGGGGCTCTGCACTGACAGTGCAGGGCCTGCCTGGGATTCTCTCTCTCTCCTTCTCTCTCTTCCCCTCCCCTGCTTGCTCTTTCTCTCAAAAATAAATAAATATTGTTAAAAATTTAAAAAAAAAAAACAATACAGCTAAATGCAACCTCTCATCGATCTACACTCCACCCTCTGAAGGCCGTCATGCATCATCTACGTCATGAGGGAAATTAGGAATATAAATGCTAAGGTAAGCTTTCTTCTGAAGGTGTAAGTTTTAGTGGGGAATGATCTTTTCACACATAGCCTTTTGGTATTATTTGGAAAAAAAAAAAGGAAAGTGGAAATAAACAAAAAGCAGATTCGTACGCAAAGAACAAATTAATGCTTGCCAGAGAGGTGGGTGGGGGTATGAATGAAATAGCTAAGGGGATTAAGAAGTACAAACTCCAGTTAGAAAATAAAGAAGTCACAGAGACAAAGAGTGCTGCGTAGGAACTAGAGTCAATAATATTGTAATAAAGTTGTTTCGTGACAGATGGAGACTACACCTGCGGTGAGCATTGAGTAATGCAGAGAATTGTTGAATCACTATATTGCACACCTGAAACTAATATACCACTATGTTAATTATACTTCAATTATATATATATATATATATATATATATATAATATATATTAATGTATATATTAAAAATTTTTAAGTGAATCGGTGCAAATATGTGAAAATTACATGCAAAAATGAATGTTATTTTGTTAGAACAGAGCTATTATAGATGGTTTTATTTCAGGCATTATATTATCTCACAATTTTAAGTTTAAATGTCAGAAAATAGAAACTGCTTAAATTTCATGAATGACTCAAAATTGTTGGGTGACACTCAGTTTAAATCAGGATGGGGAAAGGTATTTTTCCTTGAACTATACTGTAAAGACATTTTAGAAGGAGCTATGGGAGCAATGTCTGTCATTATCACTCACTGTGCTTTAGCAGAGGAGAGAAATGAGCACAAATCTATCCCTTAGGCAAGAATAAGCTCTGTGACTTCTGTGGCCCAGAGAAACAGAGGAACCGTGGATCAATTTACTAACTATGGTGCAACATCCTAGACTCTCAGGAAATGCTACAGATTGCTTTAACTTTGTTTTCAAGAGGTCTGCTTCACTCCAAAATATCTGGAGGTTACAACTGTAATAATCATGCAATTTTTTGTGGGTCATTTTTCCTGTGCCTGTACAAAAGTTTCGATAGCTCCCTGGTGTTTATCCCTATGGTCTTAATGACAAAACTCCCAGACCGTATACAGTGTGGAGAATATTGGCTGTATACATACATAGCAAAACACACAGATGAGTAATTAAAACAGAAAGTCATATAGGGATTGTATAAAATGAATCAGACACAGCTGCAGATTGGTATGGTGTGCTTTTTTATCTTCTTACTTTCCACATGAGCATTAGAAATAATTGGAAGCACCAATCTGACTGGAATTATTTACATGAGATATGACAAACGCTCAAGACCTTAACAAATATAAAGAGTAAGAGATGATACAAGTAAAAAAAAAAAGAATATCTATAACTGATAAGTGGCAAAATACATTAACAAAATATATTACAAACACACGTACTTATAAAAAAGGTAATCTAGCAATATGGATCCTGACTACTTATATTTAACTTTCCATAATATAAGTACAGAGCAAGGAATATAAATGCCACAAGCACACAGAAAGAAAGAAAGAAAGAAAGAAAGAAAGAAAGAAAGAAAATAAGAAAGAAAGAAAAAGAAAGAAAATAAAGAAAGGAAAGAAAAATAAAAAGGAATAGTTTCTCTATAAAACAGAAATTGAACAGAAATTCAAAGTAAAAAGTTCAGGCTTATCTTGTTAACAGTCCGAACTTCTGGTTGCAGAATGGACCATGGGTGGTAATTTCACTCTGTTGAAAAACCGAGGGCCATATCACTTTTCTAGCAAGGAACAAATACCTCTTTAAACTTTTTACTTTAATGATGCAGAAAATGCTTTCTACAGAATCCAACATCCATTTATGAGAAAAGTTCAACAAAGTGGGTATAAAAGGGACAAGCCTTAATATAACAAAGCCATGTATGACAAGCCCATAGTTAACATAATACTCAATAGTAACAAGTAGAAAGCTTTTCCTCTAAGATCAGGAACAAGGCAAGGATGTCCACTCTTGCTACTTTTATTCAACACAGTATTGGATGTCTTAGCCAGAGCATTTAGGTAAAAAAAAAAAAAAAAAAAAAAAAAAAAAGTAAAAGGTACCCAAATTGGAAAGGAAAAAATAAAACTGTCATGATTTGTAGATGGCATGATATTATATGTAGAAAACCCTAAAAATTCAACCAAAAGCTGTTAGAGCTAATAAATGAATTTAGTAAATTTGCAGAATACAAAATCAATGCACATAAATCTGTTGCGTTTCTATACAATAATTGACTAGTAATAGTATCCATATAATTCATTAATGATATAAAAATGGAAGACAAAATAGTCTAAGAGGCATGTGGAAAACGGCACAATAATTGCACATACAGAAGATGAAATGTGTAATTATTTAAATAAAAACAAAATATGTATTATACTCTAACCTGGACAAATTCTTAGGGCATTTCAGTCAATTTAGGACTAAGGACTCCAAAGTTCTTCACAGAGTGAGTGAAAAAAATAAAAAAGTATCAAAAACTATTAAGAAACATGTTCTCTTTCAAGATGCATCAATATGTTTCTAATGATTATTTCAGAAATTGAAAATTAAGAAATGGTAAATAAAAAATGTTGAAGCTAATAGTGGTTGAGGATATGTTCTAATTCAGAGGAAAAATGTGAGTCTTATTTTAAAAATGGAAAGTAATTACTTAATAGGATATATAAGATAAACCCACACCACACCAAATAGTACAAGTGAAACTGAAAATACCACTTATGAAAAGAAAATCTGAAAGCAAAATTTAATAGTGTAAGTTATATGTGAGAGAATGGCAGTAAGATTGAGAGCCCTTTATATATTGTGAATAATAATAAAACTTCCACAATTATTTTTAGAATGTAACTGATTAAGAGAATATTCTTTTCAAAGAAATTGGGAAGACATGGCTTACATGTAAAATATTGAAATACTGTTTAAGAGTTAATATGATTTCTGAGACATAAATCATAATGCAGCAAATAAAAACAAAGTAGCTTAACTTGAACAGATTTTGTTCTTTCCCAATATTGTAACTAACCAAATATGCATATATAATTTAAATTACTTAAATATAATACATATATAATTTAAATTGTTTTGGGAATATAGATATTGCTGTTTTTTTTTAATTACGCTTTGTTTCTGAAGTCAATATACCTTTTGTTAAGTAAGAAAAAAATCACATACAATTGATCTTCATTGTCATTTTTTTTTTTTTTTTTTTACTTTTAGGCCCTGACAATGATAGCTAGTATTGTTATTAAATAATCAAAAGTGACCATCTCTGCTTGTAAATCATAGACTGGTATTTGTTAAATACACCATGCCATTTGTCCTAAATCCATCAGTTTTTTTAATAAATAGGCACCATATCTTTTGAAACATGTTGAAATGTTAATGAATTCTATCAAACACAAATATGTACAAGGAAATCATTTGCACCAGAATTTCACAAATCAATAAATATTTCACATGCTTTCCAATTTGAAAATATTACTTGTAAAGTGTTTTTTCTTCTAAAATTTCCAGAGCTGCTTGCCATTATTTTTAATTTTTTCTATGTATGTGTTTAGCACACAAATATTTTAACACATTACCATTTTAGGAAAGTATCAATTTCTATTCTAGTTTTAATTCCATCTTGATACATAACAAATACAAAATATTTTATTGACTTCTTCCTTTCTTCTTTCAAAAATGTACTTTCTTGCTTCTGTGGTTTTATTTCTGTTCAAAAACATATGTTCATCTACTCAAAAAAATGTATGGAGTAAATTTTTAATAAGTTCCACAGATTTTAGGGTGTTTCTTTATCACCTGAGACTATCCGATCAATTAACTGGTTTATAGTTACAAAGATGCACAAGGCCTTAAAGAAATTCTTGCCCGTTCAGCTATCTCTGTTTAAAAAACTGCACTGTGTTAGATTGCTTTAAAATGTTAGAAATCCACTATTTCTATAATAAAAAAATATGGTAAGTAATGATTATGTTTACATTTTATATTTAAATATTCAAAATGTTTGTTTTACCTATATAGCTAGGAGATTTTATTCATTCCTTATTCTTAATATCCTAAGGTTATATTTTTTTTCACACTGAAAAAATTAACATTGATTTTAAATTCATCCCTAGTGCTAAATATTGGAATTTATGGGGGTTAATGGATCTGTTCTTTTACTTGCTAAATAAAATGTGTCCCCTTAGATGACGGTTACCATTTCTTAATTAAGAATCCACTAAAGTGCCATCCAAATGTACATAATTTATTCCCTTTATATTATTGGACTGGGAATTTTGCCAATGAATAAAACATCTTATTCTCAGGCAACATGGAAACTAATATTTTAAAGCTTGGTGAGAAATATCATTCCTTTAACTTGTTTTAATAATACATCTATGTATAATGAAGAACAAATCAGTGGACGGCCTAATCTGACTTTCAGTAAGGGCATTAGCTAAAATCTAAAATGATTGTTTCTAAATGAAAGTATAGAACTTTTAGTGATAGAAGACAAATATGTCTATACATAAATATATGTATATATGTACATGTATATGTGTATGTATATGTGTATGTATATGTATATGTATATGTATCATTGTTACTGCTGTTCCTATTCTTGCTCC
Organism: Prionailurus viverrinus; assembly: GCF_022837055.1. NCBI lineage: Eukaryota > Metazoa > Chordata > Mammalia > Carnivora > Felidae > Prionailurus > Prionailurus viverrinus. The sequence goes on from NC_062561.1 coordinate 217,497,625, forward strand.
TAGCCATAGTTGTCATAACAGAAGGTAAAGATATTAAGTTTATTTATCTGGTTGACAAAAGATGTCAGGAGCTTCTTAAGAGCCTTTGAATGAGACACTAACCACCAAATGGAAATACTCTATAGAGGTTAACATAACAAACAAACAAAAAAGGTTTAACAGCTTTTATTTTCATTTCTTTGCTTTGTAAAAGTTTTCTTTGAAAAGAGCTATGAATTTTCTAGAATGTCCCTTGTTGTAAGAAACAACTCTGAAATTTCCAGTAAATATGATTGCTAGAGCTACTCAGTGGATGTCCACGGAAATGATGCCTGTACCTTAACTTTGCCTATTTTCTGAGTTATAGTTAGTCTCTAGATCTTTTTAAGTCACTCCCAAAAAATATTTTCAAATGTGTCATTGGACTAATTTGGTTAATATTTCAAGTAGTCAGTAATGGCAATTCAAAAAGTATTGTGGGGTGCCTGGGTTGCTCAGTCGGTTGTCCTACTCTCTCTTTTTTTTTTTTAATTTTATTTATTTTGAGAGGGAGACAGTGTGACCAGGGAGGGGCAGAGAGAGAGGGAGAGAAAGAATCTCAAGCCAGCTCCACGCTGTCAGCACAGAGCCTGAGGCCAGGCTCCATCTCACAAACTATGAGATCATGATCTGAGCAAAAATCTAGAGACAGACACTTAACTGACTGAGTCACCCAGATGCCCCTAACGTCCTACTCTTGATTTCAGCACAGGTCATGATCCCAGGGTTGTGGGATCCACACTGTCAGGCTCCATGCTGAGTGTGGAGCCTGCTTAAGATTCTCTCTCTATCTCTTTCTCCCTGCCTCTCTCCCTCTGCCCCTCCCCCCACTTGTGCTCTCTAAAATAAAATATATGTATATGATATGTAATTTTTATATTAAAATCACATATAATTTATTGCTTTTATTTACGATATATTATATAATTTGAGGGTTTAATTTATTCCTAAAAATCCTTTATTTGGTGGAAAATTTAAGAGTTCATTACAGTAAATTTGGTGTGTGTCTTTTCTTGCCACATGTCTAGGAAATAATGGTGACTTAAATATACAAGTGGCAACAAATACACTAGAGATTTATAGAATATACAAATTAAGACAATAGCATATTGAAAGCAACTGAAGATGTTCCATTGGCAATTTTTATTCATATTATAATTTAGATAGAGTTTTTCCTTGGAAAAGTAATTTTTAATTCAGGACCAGTTCAAGGCCAACATAAAGATATGGGTATCTTTTCTTTAAATCATCACCTTGAATAACTTGGTCACCTTGTCTTAATTAACCACCTAGCAAGGAGTGACTTGATTATAACTCTAGCACCTGTGACATGACTGAATATTTATTTGATCCTGCTTTTCACAAATAATTTGCAAGTGACTTTTGCATAAATAAATTTAACTTCTTACCAGAAGTTACTTACAACTGTGACCAGAAGTCACTTACAACTGTTCTCCATTGTTTTGTTGCCGAGTGATCACAAAAAATGGTGGGATAAAATTTTCAATGTTTTTGTTTCTAAAATAGATATATTCTTTGAATCTATGAGGTCAAATGTCTGAAGAATGTTGCCTAAGGATTATTAGATGTCGGAGAATATTATGAGAATTATTTCATCTTGTCTCAGTTTTGCACTTGCTGACTCCAACAAATTTTTAAACATCATATTGAATTTATTCATGTTGAATTATTAATACAGGGACTGAAAAAGTAGTGGTACAAATACAACAGTACAAGTGGTGAGACTTTTCTCCTGTTTGCAGTTGGCAATGAAAGTGACCATCATTCTGAATCCTAGCAAGAGCTGTCCTATTTTAACTGTTGCTTAGAAACCCAATTCATAGCAGTAACATCTATTTTATCCCCTTTTATAATGATTCTATAGTTCTAGGTGTATGTGCATACAAAGAAAGACTAGGGAATATAACACAGAAATGTGATTTTTTTGCAGCAAAATGACTAAAGATTACCTTAGGGACGGCTGGGTGGCTCAGTCAGTTGAGCGACCGACTTCGGCTCAGGTCATGATCTCACGGTTTGTGAGTTCGAGCCTCGCATCAGGCTCTGTGCTGACAGCTCAGAGCCTGGATGGACCCTGCTTCGGATTCTGGGCCTCTCTCTCTGCCCCTTCCCTGCTTATGCTCTGTCTCTCTCTGTCTCAGAAATAAATAAACATAAAAAAAGTTAAAAAAAAAGATTACCTTAAATTGAAGGTTATATTAGCGCTCCAACATTCCTGAAATAGCATTTGTTGTCTATACACTAATGAGATATTAAAAAAAAGACTAATATTGATTTTTTTTGTTAAAATTTGTTCATTCCCATCTTAAAGTTCATGTATCAAATTATTTTTATAAAATTGGGATGCAGAAACATGTTTAAGAAACAGGTTAAATTACACCAGACCTATTGGATACAAAAGTAGTGGAAATTTATAGCAGAGGAAATGTTATATTTTACATAATGGCAATTTTTTAAAAAACAAATTGCCTGTCATTTTAGTTTTTTTTTTCTAAAATGATCCTTCTAAGAACACCAAATCTTTTTTTTTTTTAATTAAAAATACCCTGTACTTGTCTTTAAGCATTAGGAGGGAAGGCTTGTTAGCAATCCTAATGTCTCCATCCATGAAGAGGGGTATCCATCACTGTAACAGTTCTGGACTCTTATGTATTTCCTCACTCCTTCCTCCTCTGGGCAGAAGGATTCACTGCTCTTATGAGAGCATTTGGGAGAGAAAACGGGGAGTCTGTTCCTCCGCCGTGTCTATCTGGAGTTAGGCTACCACCACAGCATGCATTCTTGTTGGTTACTCCATGCTGTAACTTTTACAAAGATGGGCTCTGCCCAGAAAGATGTGAAGGTCCAGCACAGACTCTGACCAAGAGGATGTCTATTATCTTCGAGGGTGTGGAATCAAAGCTCTATTGTCAATCACTCAAGTCATATTTTCCTATATCAGCCATATCAGTGATATGGCTATTTCTCCATCTACATTTGTTTTTTTCTTTATTTGATTCAGAACTTGCATGGGGAAAGGCAACCTGAAATTCTTTATAACCCTAGTATTTGTCTTAACACTAAAACATTAAACTACTAGTACTTAATTGTTTGTAAATGAATTCCAACTCGCTTTGGCAGAAAAAAAAAGTGGAATTCAGTAGCTTTTGTAAAGGATCAGTAGACAGATGAAAACTTATATAGCCTCAGAAATCATTAGAATTGTAGAGTTCCATCAACTCTTCTCTCTGAAGTCTCTCTGTTCTCCTCCCTGATTTCCTTGTGTTTTTATTTTGTTCTCTCAGGCCACTTCTCTCCACAAAGCTGAGATTATGTTTGCAGGCAGATATGTGTTTCTATTTTTAAGAGTGTCATAAATATGGAGGGAAAAATGGGCTCTTCTTTTTCTGAAGAAAAAGAAACCAAAGACAAAGAAAACAAAACCAAAAGAAGAAAAGAAAACAAAACCAAAAACAAATATAAAAGCAAAACTATCTGAAAAAGCCTTCTCATTGGTCAGGCCTAAGATTATATATGTATTCCTTGAACAATTACTGTTAGCGGGACAGTAAATAGAATTGATTTGGTCTGAGTCAATGTAACAGAACTTTGTAACTAAGGATTTAGTCTGTTACCAGAGCAGGGTATAAAGTAGCATAGATGTAGTTCATGAGAATTAATATCCAAGAAAACAGAATCAAAACATGTTGAGTTGCTTCTAAAGAAAGCATACATGTTAGGGACTATGTGGAATACAGAAATGGGTGAGATACATCTCCTAACACTTAAGAGTATATACAGGAATATTAGGTTATATATAATATATAATATTAGGACATATAATAAGTGTCTTTTCTTTTCTCTGTCACAAGGTTAACGTAACATTTGAGGAAGTGATATATGCAGATGATGGAAACTAGATAAATAAACAGCATAAGTCATGATAAATAATAGCTATCAAGGTACTCAGATTTCAGATTTTTCAGGGTAGCGCTAGTAAGTTGTTGGACAGATCTGTTTCCTTGGGCAGCTTTCCATGTAAGAAAGTGTATGAGTTTCTTTATGTGCAAATGAGCATGATAATTTTTTCTGTCTTAGAGATCTGTGACTTTGTAATAATCACAAGGCTTCAGTAAATTAAAAATAATAGATCTTTTATATTTAATATTCTTGAGGAAGCAGGGCATTAGACTATTCTTCCTTTGGGAGTTGGGGTATGGGGCATTATAACCCTTGGATACAGGAGAATTTGTAGGTTTACTTGGATCAAGAATAGCAATGAAAAGTTCTGGTTATAATGATAATACTTGGCGCAATTCACTTTCATATTGAGATGACTAAAGAACATATTGGATGTTAATTTTTTTTATTTTGAAACATTTAAAGAAGCTTTTGAGGTTATTACAGGAAAAATATTCAGAGTCTAGATGAGTCTCATTTAAAATAAATATGATTTAAGCAAAATCTAAGATCTGGTTTCATCTTGTAATATGAAAAAGCACTTAATAAATTAGACTTTTTAACCAGAATTACAAGAAGGATGTTTAACTTACTTAAAAGGAAAAGTTGCATTTTGAAACACCAAATTATATGCAAGTGGTTTGTTAATGTATGTAATTTACCCATTTTTAAAGTTCTATTTGGCAAGAAATCATTAAATAGTTCATGGAAATATACACTTTTAAATTAAACAGCAGAAACTGTTAATATGATACATAAATGAAATGTCTTTTATGTATTTAGATAAAGTTTTCCAGTTAGGCTGAATTAGTAGACGTTGGCTGTTAATGTATGATTATAATTTGCCTTAAAACATTTAACAGATTATAAAATGTAGAAGATGCTCTTTTTTCTCTATTTTGAGACTAGATTTGGAAAAAGTGTAAACACTCTCCCCAATGGCCACATCATGTATTTAGTTAGAGTTAAATGTCCCTAGGATTGATTACAGAGATTCTGGTTTTGCCTGACAAAGAACGCAAAGATCTCTGAGAAGCATTGAAAGAAGAGAGGTGAAAAGACAATCTCGAAAAAATGTTGGACGGAGAACGAGTTTTCCGGATAGATTTTTGTGCTAGCTTTTATATTAAAACACTGTAATTTTTCAAATTATGCCTATCTATATCACCACTTTACATCTGTTAATACCGATACATGGCAAAATTCAGTGATTTTTTTCCCAACCGAATGGTAAAGTTATGATATAAAACGAGGCTACCTCGTCCCCAATTGTATGTTATTTCTATTTTGGGATACTGTTAGGTCTAGTTATGCATTGCAGAAGAAGTGCCCACTGGCCAGCCAGTCCAGTCATTTCAGGAACCAAATAGAAACATAAGAATATGAACAGTCGATAGGTGAGTACTTGGCCTGTAATTCTGAAGGGAAAGCGGGATGGAGTGGCGTGAGAGCTGAGATTTAAAATTCAGATTTGGGGAAACATGAAGGACTGAAATGTATTAAATCCATATCATTTCCAATTTATTCTTTTATTTTTAATAAATCAATCAATGCATTCTGGCAATGAATATTTCTCATGTCATTCTACATTAAACCAATAGATGAATGAATGGTAATCATGTGTAATGGTAAACCAGCAGGGTTATAAATGTCATTCGTTAGGACATTTCTGATCATTATGATGATTTACATGCTGTCATTCTTTGCCAAATTTAATTAGTTTGATTTCATAATTAACAACTTATTACACAAACTCACATTTCATATTTAGTTAAAAATCTTCAATTTTAAGAACTTTACATATTATTACAACTCCCAAACTTCAAACTTCAAAATTTATGGGTCATTGAGAACACTCTGTGGTATTTCATTCTGCTCAGGAACTTTTGAAGGGGCTAACAAGAAGAAAAAATACATTAATGACTTAATTGGTTTGGAGAAGCCTAGAAAGGATTGTGGATAATCTATGTGATTATAGAATAAATTTAGGAAAATCCAAGAGTAGCTCAGAAAGGTGCTGATCATTCAAAATGTAAAATATATTAAAAGTGATGATATACTATCTATTGCAAGATTTATTCAGAAGTGATTATTATTTTCATATCTTAAGATATAATTTCATGAGTGGAACCCACCATTTAATTGAATATAATTTCTATGGGGAAAATATGAAAGGAAATCTATAAACAAATAATAAATTTTATGTTTTAATCGTAATTGATTTTCTAAAGATCCCTAATAGAATCCACATGGATTCAGTGGGTTTAGTTTTACTTTAGTAGTTTGTGAAAGTTTATTTTATTGTATGCCAGGCAAAATTCCAAGACCTGTGGGCACTAAGTCAAATAAGAAACACTCTGCCCTTAAGAGACTTGAATCAAGCTGTTGAAATTGTTTATATATATTAAAAATATTCTATCAAAACTTTATTTCATTGTAAAAGAAAAGACGAAAAGAAGCATGTGCTGTCTCATACATTTTTGCATTCCATCAATTAACCACATGCATGAGGAAATTAGGTGATCATTAAATTCTGAGAAATGGGGAGGGAGAGAGAGAGCAAGAGTAGAGAGAGGAGGGAGGAAGGGGAAATCTTAGTATTTATGTTGCCATTATTTATGCTAAATATATGTATTATATTTATGCTATCATCAAAACATAAATAAATAGATTTTAGAAAGAACATAGATAGTAAATTATGTCTGATTAAGCAAGAAGTTAAAACATTTTAATCTTGACCAACATATTTTTATATTATTTTTATATTTAATGACACTTTGTTATACAAAAGAATAAGCAAGAAATTGTGTTACACTATACGAAACTGAATATAAAATTTTGTAACACCTTTGTATTTCTGGGTATGAGATTGATGCAAAATTAATGTTTCATTTTAGATAAAACTTTAAATGCATAGGTTATTCTCTATGTTGCCGATATAAAAAAATACTGTTTATATCTAGCAGTTTAATTTCTTGTAAAGGTTAATCACTATTAATCACTCTAGCTGACAAAATGTAAGGGAGCATCAGGTAAACCCACTGAAGGAAAACATCAAATTCGTACAGCTGTATACCTAACGGCAATCCATGTATATTTGAAGATTCATTTTCTCATTTCTGATATGCATATGGTTATAGATTGCTTTTCATATAAATCTGTGAACATTTTGTGGCATGTGAACATTTGCCCATCTGGAGGATTGTTCATAAAACTCATTTTCTATGATTTAATGAAACTAGAAATTCTCCAGCAAGAACAGTTTCAGCTTTGTATTCAAATGTTGGAAGGTGTTACAATCGCTTGTTATGTCCATAATATTTTTCTAATTTTAAAAACGATGAGTTTATGTTTCAAAGATAATAAACACGGTACAATAAAGTTTGATCATCAATTCATGGCAACATAAATTAAAGAAATATATATACTTTAATATTATTCAAACTTCTACCCCAATATATCTCTCCTTCTCCTCAAACTCCACCTCTCATGAAGGGTACTAGTTCAGAAAAGCTGAATGTCTTAGAAAAAATGATTATGTAGTTTAGTGGAAGCTGTTGCTGGCACAGAATAAAATGAAGCATAGATTATATGATTCAAATGTACCAAAACAAATGATATTTTTGGAATTAAATTAGAATTTTATTGCCTTCTCTGATCATTTTGGAAACCATTCTGTAATAAAAGATTATTACCATCCATGCATGCATGTGCTGTCTAATCTCTCCAAATGCAGATATCAGATTGGAAATTGTCCACCAGCACCCATTCAGAAAAATAAAATAAAAAATTCCTGGAAAATATTAACAAGTTAAGAAAACAAATATTTTTATCTTTATAAAAATAAGCTAATTATTTATTCCAGTCATTATTGTGTCTTTGAGACAAAGAGATGGATATGGTCTGTGATTCCCCCGCCCCCAACTTAACAGTATTTCCTATAACTATGTGGTCTAGAAACTTATTTCCTTGGCAAAAATCTGTGAGAGGTTGGACAAACTACTAATATGTGATTGCATTGTAATTCTCTATTTCTTTACAGGTTGTTTTAATTTAATGAAATAAACACCTATAAACAGAAAACCTGAACTTAAATACATCTAGTTTTACAAATAAGGAGTACTTGGTGAAAACAACCAATACTTCCTAATTAAGGTAGCTAATATGGAAGAAAATAAAATGGAAAAGTTGTTTAAAGTCTATCTTGACACTAGAATTCTCTCCCTTTTGGGGTGCCTGGGTGGCTCAGTCAGTTGAGAATTGGACTCTTGATCTCAGCTCAGGTCTTGATCTCAGGCTCATGAATTCAAATCCAATGTTCAGTTACATGCTGGGCATGAAGCCTACTTAGAATGTTCTTCCCTTTGATTTATATGTTTTTTTTTTTCCTTATCAAGTACTTCACAAATGTCATCTAGGTTATATTAAATGATATACATATTGTATTGATTATCATGCTCACTTACTTGTTAATTATAAATATAATATTAAAATGGGACTATGACTGTGCTTTCAAATATGCTGACTGTTGGCCACAGGTGGCTAAAGAGAATTTGAAATGTGGCTAGTCTGAATTGAGATGTGCTATTAAGTATAATGTACAAACCAGATTCTGAACTTTAGCATGGAAAAAAAAAAAGTAGTGTATCCCATGATTTTTTAAGGAAAACTTTATCTTCTTTGTAAATCATTATTTTCATGAATCAAAATAACCACAGGTTTTGTTTGTTTGTTTGTTTTCCTAGCCAGTGCTTGTGTATACCTTGATGTGTATTCTGGAAATGATAGTCTATTTTGCTTGTTTGAAGATGAGGTAAGATTACATTAAAGAAAGGAAAAGAGTAAGTTAAAGTGTGTATATGTGTATTTGTGTGTTTATTTTCCAGACGTGCCTACTTTTGTTGACATAAAATACATTCAGGAAGAGATCTGGGGTTTTACTGAAACTTGTGGCACAATATTTGAGTTGGAACAGAATGAGAGAGATACAAATAAACTTTACCTTTTGGAAATGACAGATCTGTTTATCAGAGTCCAATATATTCAGAGGAAATAATAAGAAATAAGAGAAAAAGTGGAGCTCAATTAGAAAAATAAAATATTTGAAGGCATGTTAAAACTACCAAGTGAACCAGGGCTTATGGGTTCACAAAATCCCACAAAGAAGAAAAGTTCATTGAAGTTAGTGAAACTCATGCAACAATGCTCGGTGTCTTGAGGTATTACACAGGTTATAAGTGACTCATGGGGAAAGGCTAAGAAATGGAGACTACAAAACGGGGCATCTGGGTGGCTCAGTCAGTTAAGCTTTGGACTTCGGCTCAAGTCATGATACTATGGATGTGAGTTGAGCCCCTCATTGGTCTCTCTGCTGTCAGTACAGACCTGCTTCAGATTCTCTGTCCCCCTCTCTCTCTGCCCCTCCTCTGCTCCCTCTCTCTCTCTCTCAAAAATAAATAACCATAAAAAAAAAAACTAAAAAAAAAAATCTTAAAAAAAAAAGAAATGGAGACTACAAAACTAAGAAGTAAAAGTCAAAGCAAAGTTTGGTTTTCACGGGCTCAGGGAGTTGAGGAAACAAAAATGAAGTACATGGACTGACAAAAAGAAAGGGTAAAATCTCTGGATTTCAATCATAAACTTCTATGTTGTAGAAATCATCAATAGGCCGTTCCTTAATAATGACTAGCTTAATCCTGGTCTTGACTATTCCCACACCTGACCCTAAACTAACAGCCAAACAGAAAAAGTTGGAAGCCTCACTTGGAGAAAAGAAATGTTATTGAGAAACCGACATTTTTGTATAAACAGTAACTAGCATTCAAACAAATGTCAAGTGAATAATCATATAAACAATAAGCATGACAAAAGACAAGACCAAATACCTGAAAACCAACAGAAAAAACTCACAATTTTGATATCACAGTTAGACAGTATAGACTTTTTAAAACTATGATTAACATGTATGATATAACTATATAATATATCTGGTATGATTTTGCACCATGATATAGCTTAATGCTATAAGCTGTTATCTTAGAAAGACTGACAAAATCCCTTGTTGAGAACATTTATCTAACGAGAATGATATTTTAAATGATAGATCATATGACTTAGAAAAATACTCAAAACAAATAAAAACTACCCTTACAGACACAGGTTATGAATTTAAAAATAGATTATGATTGGGGCGCCTGGGTGGCTCAGTACGTTCAGCATCTGACTTTGGCTCAGGTCATGATCTCTCAGTTTATGAGTTCGAGCCGCACATTGGGCTCTGTGCTGACAGCTCAGAGCCTGAAGCCTGCTTGGAATTCTGTGTCTCCCTCACTCTCTGCCCCTCCCCTGATCATATGCTGTCTCTCTCTGTCTCTCAAAAATAAATGAAAGTTAAAAAAATTAAAAAATGGATTGACTAATATACACTATAATAGAATTATTGTCATGATGTTATTCAGCGGTTGAAAAAGAATTGTATATTTGAAATATGAAGCAAAAAGTGAACTAGATTTTAATAAAAATATCATATTTGCAGAATGTACTTAGAATATCTGTTCTATAATAAAACACACTAAGTCATTTTGCTCATCTCTAACATAATTAACTTGTATTTAGAATTTTCCATTTCTCTAATAACTTTTGCCCTCTCCCTTGAAAAATAAAATGACTAGAGTTATAAATCTATTTCTGTGTTTTCACATATTGCTCTACAAGTTGAAGTAGGTATTGAATGTAAAATTACAATAGTTAAATATGATTCATGTTATATTGATAAGAAATTTAATTGCATTAAGACATTTATATAATTTTATTTCCCAATGAGATAATACACAATAGTTATTGTTGTATGCTAATAAAGACACAGAATCAATGCATATTAAAATATAATATGTAACAGATAATATATTTTGATAAGTGAATTATGAAATGTGTAGAATTTTATTGCAAAAGCAACATGTTATTTTGATTATATCTGTTCTTGCTGAATTCAGTGGTTTAGAATACCACAGCAGTGATATTTTTTGGGCACACATCTGCTTAGAGCTACTGTCCTATGCTCCACCACTGTCACTGCCAAACTACTGGAGTTATTTTCATATAAGGCCATTATATTGTTACATCCCAGTCAATCTTTAACCCAACCGGGCATTTGCATCTTCTACTACCACTCAAACCAAATACTCTTGCAGTCATCACTGATTTTTATTACACCAAAGCCAAGGGAAACTATACATTTCCTTCTACTATACTTTACTAGATTTTTTTTTACCAGTGTTAATTTCTTTTCTATAGTAACATCATATTTCCCTATATATTGTATCATCATCTTTTTTTTTCTTTTTAACTCAATCCTTCTCTCTGTCCTTCTGTTCCTCCTTCTTCTTCCCTTCCCCCCATATGCTAAGACATTTATTTTTCCTCAATTCCTTTACCACTTTCTTCCCTTTGAATAAACATCTATTTTTGGTGTCACTTGGGACTCAAAAGTGTTCTGAGACTGGGACTCCCTTCTATTCCTGGTCTTTCTATAGATATCGTAGTGTACTACTGAAAATAGATTTCAAGTGCTTCATAGTTATTAAGCACTATGTAAGTGCTTATAGAATGCATTTTACAAAGAGACAATCTCATTTTTTAACCATGGTTTTAAACAGTATGGCTATGGAAAAAAAGAATACCAACTTTATTTCAGCCCTTTATCCCAACTTCACATGTCTTATTGTTGCCTCAATATTTCTCTGTTGTCTTACAGGTGTCCATAGTATACCTTTCCAAAACTGAACTCTTTGTTTTCTTCCCATTCCATGTGTTTTTCCAAAAATCTTGGGTTTTGGTGTTAATTTGTTTGTTTCCCCCTTAATTGTATTGTTTCCTGACATACAATAGGTTTCACTGATGATAAAGATTACATTATTGGGATACCTGAGTGGCTCAGTCAGTTAAGTGTCTGACTCTTGATTTTGGCTCAGGTAATTGATCTCAAGGTTGATGAGTTGGAGCCCTGTGTTGGATTCTGTGCTGACAGCCTACTTGGGATTCTCTCTCTGAGCTCTCTGTCCCTCTCCCACTCCTGCTCTTCCTAATTAAATAAATAAACTTACAAAAAAAAAGACTACATTATTCATTAGATCTTTTTTTGAGCAAGGAGTTTGTTATTTTCCATCATAGAAATTACATTATTTGTTATCATACACACCTACACATGCTTTCAGAAACACACACATACATGTGTGTGTGTGTGTGTGTGTGTGTGTGTGTGTATAGTTTCCATCATTACTGGAATTATATTATATATATGTATATATACATATAACTATCATTACTACAAGAATTATATCTGTTTTATTCACTTAAACTCAAACGCTTGCACAACATGTGACATAAATTTGTCAATCAATACACTCAGGAGTAAATGAATTAATAAACTTAAGCTCTTTGAGACTAGCACTTTATTTTATTGGTTAATCATGAGTATGCTTTCTTCTACACCCTATTTTTTTAATTCATAACATTCTAATTCATTTTTTAATTATTTAGCATGTGATTTCTCATCTGTAATGAATTTTAAAACCTTAAATACAGAACATCACAAAGAGTCAATATTAAATACAATTGTTTTGAAATTAGTGAATAAGTGATAATAGTAAACACATTATTATTATTGAGAATTAATACATCTGTCTTGTAATGTTTAGAGGGATATTTCATTATTTGCCTGTACATTAAGTATGCAATTTGTTTATACACTCAAAGGCAATTTTCCCAATAAGTCATAATTTTCTGATAACTCTAATTTGTATTTGGCTATGTAAAATAATTTCAGATAATTTCTTAGACATGCAAATGATATATATGTTAAATCATTATAATTTAAATTGTGCAAACAATCCTATTAATATTATTATAAATATGTTCATTTCTGGAGTTCATTTCTGTCACTAGGCTTATTTCTTTAATAAAGGATAGAACGTTGATTTTGAAAGGGATTTCTTGCCACTGCCTGTCCTTTGAGCTGAATCACTATTCAATAGCCTGAGTTTGCTTGAGAATAGGATATTAATTTTTCATTTAGAAATAAAAATGCTTGACAACATTTCACTGACACCAAGACTCAGGAGCTAAGCATATTAGTGTTTTCTCTAAACTCGGAGAAGTTTACTAACTATAGAGAGCCCCTTGCGTACTTTGTTTTTTGATAGTCACTCTCAGTATTTTGTTTTTTGATAGTTACGCTCAGTGTAATCATTTCATATTATCATCCTCCTTCCATGTGCTCCAGATAAAAAAAGAGGGCAATCCTTAGGCCATAGTACCATTTGGATTGCTATCATCCAAATTATACTATATTACACATCTTCCTCATCACTTGGCTACCAGAGTTAAAATGGTCATAGCAACAATGGAGTAGAAGCTGGTAAACACTGTTGAAAGAATAAGTACCCGATGGCCCACTTAAATAAAAATACACACATACAAATGTATTGTAATTGAAAGAATGTATATATCAAAAACAATTTGATAAAAATAAATTTACTAATTATTCAACTTACTGAAATCACCAATTTATATAAAAGTCTTATTAAACGCACAGTAGGCAGAATTTTATTTGATAGAATATTACTTGTGCTTTTAAAAAGTTCTTTGACATTTGTATCGACTGATTTTCATTTTGTGTAGCTGAATTAGTGTAGGTAAACTTTATTTTATTTTTTAAAAAAAATTTTTAACGTTTATTTATTTTTGAGACAGAGAGAGACAGAGCATGAATGGGAGAGGGTCAGAGAGAGGGAGACACAGAATCTGAAACAGGCTCCAGGCTCTGACCTGTCAGCACAGAGCCCGACGCAGGGCTCGAACTCACGGACCGCGAGATCATGACCTGAGCTGAAGTCAGCCGCTTAACCAACTGAGCCACCCAGGTACCCCAGTGTAGGTAAACTTTAACTGAGGAGACTTTGTATACCTGTATCTATGCCTATTGTATCTTATCTCTCTACCATCTACTTATGGTCTATCTTTAATCTGTCATCTATCTTTCTAGTGACTACTTATTCTAATTTAATGTTACTGCATATGAAATTTGTTTTATTATGCTTTGTTCATATATAAACATAAAATGATATTTATCATATTCCTTTTATTCATATAGGCCTGTTCTCTTTACTATTTTATTCTTTTTTAATTTTTAAGTTAATTTATTTATTTTGGGAGAGAGAGAAAGCACACGCACAACAGTGAGCAAGGAGGAGAGGGAGATAGAGGGAGAGAGAACTCCCAGCAAGTTCCCCATGCTGTCAGCTCAAAGCCCAATGTGGTGCTCAAACTCATGAACCATGAGATTATGACCTGACCCAAAATCAAGAGTCAAACACTTAACTGACTGAGCCACCCAGGCATCCGTACTGCTATTTTAAGACCATAAAGTTGAATCTCAGAAATCCAGACTCATTACTTTAAAATATTTGAAAATAACATGGAAAGAACCTACCATTTAGGGACTATTAGTGTCCTGTGGAAATGCTTGTTATGCGAGCATTACAGTTGGTTCTGATGAGGTCACCCACAGGGTTGTAGACTCCTAATTTCTGGTTGTATCCTCCCAGAGCAGAAAGAGGACTAGAAAACTCTCTGCTGTCTCTTTGATAAGGTCACTCATCTCATTTTGTGACCTTGAGGCTCCTTCTTCATGACCTAATTGCATTCCAAATACCCTCCTAGTACAATCACATTGTGGATTAGGATTTCAACAAACAGATTTTGGAGGAACACAAGCGTTCAGTCCATTGAAGGACATCTGAACTAGAATTACATGCAATGTATTATAAATAAGGAAGAGTATATATGTGATCCAGACTAATTTTCCAGGGCCTGAAAAATGGACTTTATGGCAAATCTCTGGATCAAAAGGGTATGTCCCCTTCTGAGAATTTTTCTCTGTGAAGATCTTTTCCCCAGTATTTCACGAAAAGCACTTATTAAAAGAAACAATCAGGGATGCCTGGGTGGCTCTGTTGGTTAAGTGTCAGACTCTCCATTTCCACTCAAGTCATGATCTCACTGTTTGTGACATCGAGCCCCACGATGGGCTCTGTGCTGACAGCATGGAACCTGCTTAGGATTCTCTCTCTCCTTTTATCTCTGCCCCTCCCCCATTTGTGCACACACTTTCTCTCTCTCTCCCTCTGTCCCTCGAAATAAATAAAATTAAAAAAAAGAAATATTCAGTTATTTCAAATACTGTCCCTTTGTGAAAAAGCATAGTGATATCATCTAGCTTCCTGTATGTATAGCTCACTATTTAACCCAACTCCCAACAATAACAAATATAATAAAAACCAGCAATGTTTTGATTCTGTTAGTTTCACTCTTCCTTATCTCCTAATGTACTCACCACCTCCTTACCCAGCTTGAATTCCCTGGTCAAGTGTACATACTTAATTCCTGTGCCCTCACATCTGATTAAACCCAACACTCCAGCTACTATTTACCTGTATTCTTGAAGTTTAACATGAGTAGAGAAAGATACACAATCACATTGACTTATTTCACTTTAAATTTATTATATGAACCACAAGTGGGATCTTAATGTAATTCAGCAATCATACTGTTCCCTAGCACATTCACTTTCTCAATTATCCATCATCTCTCTCCAAACATCCACACCTCCTATCTCTCACCTGCAGCTGATGAACTGATGTCTTATACCATTGGCAACAAGTAGACACAAGCTTTCAGACTCCCTCTACCAAATCTACTCACTTATAGCATCTGCATAGCCTCTAACTGCCCCTCAATCACTGTAACACAGGTGCTAAACTGGGTGCCAACAGCCACCAAATTCCTTACGGATGGAAATTGTAGGGTGAATGAACTTGGATAGAATAAACCTAAATGTTTATTTTTATTAATTCCTCATGTTTTCTATTTCTTTGAAATATGAATACAGGCAGAAATTGAATTGCATATTTGTAACTGTCATTATTAGAAAGCACAGGTATTTTTTATCATACATTACAGTTCTTATAACATTCTAAAATATTCTTTCTACTCATAACAACTTTGAAAATAATAACAAACCTTCCACTTGTGCTTGCTATCTAAACCATTGATAAAGAAATACACATTACTCTGGTAAAATGTTATTTTTAACAATACAGAGATGCATGCATTTGCATATGATTAATATAGTTTAAAATCTTAAAATACTATTTCAAGAGGGTTTCTATAGGCTTTTCCAGCCTGTCAAAAGGTCGATGGCATAAAAAGATTTAAGAATTCCTCTAGAAGTGAATTCCATCCACTTCTAGAGGAGGTAATTGACTATTACCTATAGTCAATCCCTTTATACATACACTAGATCTTTTCCCATTTACCTGCTCAAGGACATCATTCAGTAATTTTTCTTGCTTATCACCATATTACACCACAGAGTCGGAGTTCTCCAGAGAGACAAGATCAATCAGAATAGGAAATATTAAGAGATAAAGATGGAAGAAAGAAAGAAAGAAAGAAAGAAAGAAAGAAAGAAAGAAAGAAAAAAGAACAGAGGGAGGAAAGGAAGAAGGAAGGAAGGAAGGGAGGGAGGGAGGGAGGGAGGGAGGAAGGGATATAGAGACATTTTAAGAATTGGCTCAGACAATTATGCTGGTTGTCAAGTCCAAAATTTGCACAACAGGCTGTCAGGCTAGAGACTCGGGAAAAAGTTGATGTTGCAGTCTTGAACATCAAGGCAGGCCTGGAGGCAAAATTCTTTTCCATCAGGGAGACCAGTTTTGTTGTTGTTTAGTGGTTTGTTTCTCTTAAGGCCTTCAACTGATTTGATTAGACCCACCTACATTATGGATGATACTATATTTTATTCAAAGTATTCTGACTTAAGTATTAATTATGTCTAAAAAACCTTCACAGAAACATCTATACTGGCATTTGATCAGGTAACTGGGCAAAATAGACTAACCAAGTTAACACCTCAAATTAAGTATATCAGATTATTGTCATCAGCATAAAAAAAATTCTGATATTTCTACCATTTAAAAATATAATTTCTCCTGATCTGATTCTACTTCCCTTATCTACTACTACTCCATTCCTCTGCTTCCCTTTTCATTTTAACTCCTTACTCCTTGAAGGAGATGTGTACACACAGTTTCCAAATTCTTTCTATATCTTGTCATGAAGCCACACTGACCATGCATTCATTCCCATTCTAGCAAAAATGGTCTAGTTGATGTAATCAGTGACCTCGGTCTTACTAAATGCAGTGTGTGATTCTCATTTTTTATCTTTCATGATCTATTAGAAACATAAAATTTAGCTTTTCTTTATATCCTCTTTGGTGTACTTTGCTTAGTTTTGTCTCCAGCACACTATGTTTTTCTTGTTTGTCCTCCTAACTCTTCTATTCTTTTTTCTTTTCCTTCTTTTGTCTGACTTCATAATACTGATCTACAGAATTTCAGACCCTTTTTCTATTTTTTCATTATAGTGACTATCTCACCTAGCCTTATGGTTTATGTGCCAATGATTCCCAAATATAATCCCTAGCCCAGACATTTTACCTGAAATCCAGACTCACTTGTTCAACTGCACACTAAACATTTCAACTGGTGTCTAAAGACATTCAAAATTCTACATATCTAATAATGTAACCTTTATATTCTGCCTCCAAATCTATTTTTCCTACCACTCTTTCAGTTGATGACAGTTTTGTTTTCCTGCATCTTTAGGACATATACTTGGTGTTGTTTTTCATTGCCTTTTCCCCTTATACTAGACATTTAGAAGCATTTCTGGTTCTGCTTTTAAATGTTAACAGAATCAGGGTGCCTGGGTGGCTCAGCTCAGGTCTTGATCTCAGAGGCATGAGTTCAAGCTCTGCCTTGGGCTCCAACCTCAGTGTAGGATCCAACTACTTCTTCCTTTCTCACTAATATTTCACTGAGCATTATTTTGATCTAAGCTATCATCATGGCTAAGACCTACATTACTACAATGGCTTCCTAGTTGTCTCTGTGCCCTGCCTTTCCTCTGTTTCAGTCTATTCTTTTTTTTTTTTACATTTATTTATTTTTGAGAGACAGAGCCCAAGTGGGGACGAGCAGAGAGAGAAGGAGACAGAACCCGAAGCAGGCCCCAGGCTCTGAGCTGTCAGCACAGAGCCTGACGCAGGGCTCAACTCACAAACCCTGAGATCATGACCCGAGTGGAAGTTGGATGCTCAACCAACTGAGCCACCCAGGCGCCCCTCAGTCTATTCTTAACAAAGTAGCCAGGGTGATTCTTTCAGGGTATGCAAAATCACATCTCTTCTTTTCTCAAAATCCTGGAATATGTTCCCATCGAACTATGAGTAAAAACATAATGTCCTTACATTGGCTACAAGTCCCTTTATGTGATTCAGCAAGCTGTTTCTAATATCATTTTTTCTTCATCCCTTCAACTCATGCAGGAGCAAGGGTGGTGGGAGTGGTGTTCTTGCTGTTCCTGGAACAAGTCAGCCATGCTTCCACGTTAGGGAATTTGCACTAGTAATCCATCTGTCTGGAAAATATTTCCCCAGATTTTCTCATGATTTCTTTTACTTCCAACCACTGGCTCAAGTGTGCCGTTCCTCATGAGACCTACCATGACCCCCCCTTTTGAAATGACAGCTGACTCTTGAAAACACAAATTAGAAATGCGTGGGTCCACTTATATGTGGATTTTTAGAATAAATGTATAAACTTATGATATTGATGAATACGGTACAGTACTGTTAATGTATTTTCCTTGTGATTTTCTTAATAACATTTTTTCTATAGGTCCACTTTATTGTAAGAATAAAGCATATAATATTTGTAACATAGAAAATATGTGCTAACCAACTGTTTGTTATCAGTAAGGCTTCCCACCAACAGTAAGCTATTAGCAGTTGAGTTTTTAGGGAGTCAAAAGTTATACATGGATTTTCAACTGCGTGAGGTTTGGTGGCCTTAAATCCCATGTTTTTCATAGTCAACTGTATAACCCACACCTCCAGTCCCTATGCCTAGCCTATCCTTGCCATGTTTTTTTATGACAAAATTCTTACCATATTCTAGCATACTAAATATTATCCTTATTTGGTGTATCAGCAGCGTATTATATGTCTACCACTGATATAATGCAATATCCACAAAAGTAAAGAGAATATTCTAAAAAATAAATTTAAAAAAATAAAGGAAAGAAAATGTTATTTTTTCTTTCTTTTTTTTTCCTTTTCTTTACCCATCCTCCTCCTCTTCCTCTTTATTTTGCTGTTTTCCTAACTGTAGTGTTTCAAGTACTCGAAACAGACTCTGGTATAGGTACTCAACAAATTTTTTGAATAAATGGAGCCATTCAGCTCATTGCCTCTCTCTATGAAATTATTTAGAACAAATTTCCAGTTAAATAACTTAGTATTACTCGAGAGAGACAAAAAAAATACAGTTGGATTTAACCTTTGATCTTCAGTGTATGGTAGGACATTCATCTCATTACTGTAGGATGTGGATGTAACCATTTTAATCAATTTTTCAATATCACCATTCTAAAATCGGATTGGTTTCATTTGACTGGAGTGAAACTTATTAAGCTTTAATCAAAATAACTGTTAACACAAATGCCCTCATTCCCAGCAACATGTTATTCGGTTTGGTTTTTAGAAATATTGCCTTATATCATTTGTAGGTAATCAGGTTTAATAAGATACAAAAAAAGAAAATGATTTTTTTTTTTGCTTTACCTTTTCTCTTTTTGAAAATTTATTTATTTAAATTCAAGTTAGTTAACATACAGTGTAGCATTACTTTCAGGAGTAGAACCCAGTGATTCATCACTTATATATAACACCCAGTGCTCATCCTAACAAGTGCCCTCCTTAATGGCCATCACCCACTTAGCTCATCCCCCCACCAACCTCCCCTGAAGAAACCCTCAATTTGTTCTCTGTATTTAAGAGTCTCTTATGGTTTGCCTCCCTCTCTGTTTTTGTCTTGTTTTTCCTTCCCTTCTATATTTATCTGTTTTGTTTCTTAAATTCAACATGAGTGAAATCATATGATATTTGTCTTTCTCCGACTGGCTTATTTTGCTTAGCATAATACACTCTAGTTCCACCCACATTGTTTCAAATGGCAAGATTTCATTCTTTTTGATTGCCAAGTAATATTACATTGTATATATATACTACATTTCTTTATCCATTCTTCAGTCGATGGACATTTGGGCTCTTTCCATACTTTGGCTATTGTTGATAGTGTGCTATAAACATTGGGGGGGATGTGCCCCTTTGAATCAGCATTCCTAGTCGTGCTATTGCTGAGTTGTAGGGTAGTTCTATTTGTAAATTTTTGAGGAGCCTCCATACTGTTTTCCAGAGTGGCTGCACACCAGTTTGCATTCCCACCACCAGTGCAAAAGGGTTCCTCCTTCTCTGCGTTCCCACCAACATCTTTTGTTTCCTGAGTTGTTAACTTTAGCCATTCTAACAGGTATGAGGTAGTATGTCAGTGTAGTTTTGATTTGTATTTTCCTGATGATGAGTGATGTTGAGAGTCTTTTCATGTGTCTGTTAGCCATCTGGATGTCTTCTTCATAAAAAAAGTGTCTATTCATGTCTTCTGTCCATTCCTTCACTGGATTATTTGTTTTTTGGGTATTGAATTTGAGAAGTTTTTTTTTAATTTATTTTAATTTTTAAATTTATTTTTGAGAGAGCACAAGCAGGGGAGGGGAAGTGAGAGAGGGACAGAAGATCTAAAGCAGGCTCTGTGCTGACAGCAGCAACCCTGCTGTGGGGCTCCAACTCACAAACTCCTAGATCATGACCTGAGCCAAAGTCAGACACTGAACCAACTGAGCCACCCAGCTGCCCCAAGTTTCAGAAGTTCTTTATAGATTTTTGATACTAACCCTTTATCTGATATGTCATAAGATGTGTTGAAAATATCTTCTCCCATTCTGTTGGTTGCGTTTTAGTTTTGTTAACTGTTTCCTTCATTGTGCAGAAGTTTTTTATCTTGATGAGGTCTCAATAGTTCATTTTTGTTTTTATTTCTCTTGCCTCTGGAAGCATGTCTAGTAAGAAGTTGCTGTAGCCAGGTCAAAGAGGTTGCTGCCTTTTTTCTCCTCTAGGATTTTGATGATTTCGTGTCTCATATTTAGGTTTTTCATCCATTTTGAATTTATTTTTGTGTATGGTGAAAGAAAGTGGTCCAGTTTCATTCTTATGTATGTTGCTGTCCAGTTCTCCCAGCACAATTTGTTGAAGAGAATTTTTTCCATTGGATAATCTTCCCTGCTTTGTGGAGGATCAGCTGGTGATACCTTTGTGGGTACATTTCTAAATTCTCTATTCTGTTCTGATCTACATGTCTGTTTTTGTGCCAGTACCATACTCTCTTGATGATTACTGCTTTGTAAACAGCTTGAAGTCCAGAATTGTGATGCCTCCAGCTTTGATTTCCTTTTTCAACATTACTTTGGCTATTTGGGGTCTTTCCTGGTTCCATACAAACTTTAGAATTGTTTGTTTTAGCTCTGCGAAGAATGCTGATGTTATTTTGATTGGAATTGCATTGATCATGTAGGTTGTTTTGGGTGGTATAGACATTTTAGCAATATTTGTTCCTCTAATCCATGAGCATAGAATATTTTTCCATTTCTTTGTGTCTTCTTCAATTTCTTTTATAAGCTTTCTATAGTTTTCAGTGTACAAATCTCTTACATCTTTGGTTAGGCTTATTCTTAGTTTTCTTATGTTTTTTCCTATAATTGCAAATGGGATAGATTCCTTGATTCCTTTTTCTTCTGCTTCGTTATTGGGGTATAGAAATGCAACTGATTTCTGTACCTTATTTTATATACTACAATTTTGCCAAATTCACGTATCAGTTCTACCACTGTTTTAGTGGAGTCTTTTGGGGTTTTCGCGTAGAGTATCATGTCTTTTTCTAAGAGATAAAGCTTGACTTCTTGTTTGTCAATCTATATGCCTTTTATTTCTTTTTGTTGCCTATTGCTGAGGCTAGGACTTCCGGTACTATGTTGAACCACAGTGGTGGGAGTGGGCATTCCTGTCATGTTCCTGACCTTGGGGGGAAAGCTCTAAGTTTTTCCCCATTGAGGATTATATTAGCTGTGGGCCTTTCATACATGACCTTTATGTTGTTGAGGTATTTTCCTTCTATCGTTACTTTTTTGAGGGTTTATATCAAGAAAAGATGCTATATTTTGGCAAATGCTTTTTCTGCATCTATTGAAAAGATCATATGGTTCTTATCCTTTCTTGTATTAATGTGATGTAAACATTGATTTATTTGGAAATATTGAACCAAACTTGCAGCCCAGGAATAAATCCCACTTGATCATGATGAATAATTCTTTTAATGTACTGTTGAATTTGATTTGCTATTATCTTGTCGAGAATTTTTGCATCCAGTTTCACCAGGGATATTGGCCTGGAATTCTTCTTTTTAGAGGGGTCTTTGTCTGGTTTTGGACTCAAGGTAAGACTGACTTCAGTGAATGAGTTTGGAAGCTTTCCTTACATTTCTATTTTTTGGAACAATGGAGAGAAAGAAAGATCCACTGTGTGGATCTGCTCCCTTCCTCTGTAGTAGAACCTCTCCATGCTGTGTGAAATCCTCTGGCCCTGAGAAACAGTCTCATGCCTACACAGTGTAGGGAATCTATGCTGTAGCACCACTAAAAGCAGCAAAGTTTATATTCTCTCTGATGTGCCTCTGTCCCCCGCTGATGAAAGGCCTTTGGCTGGCACCTGCAGGATCTTTCATCCTTGGGGAAGCAATAAACCCTCTTCCAAAAGTATTCCAGGAAGGGGATTGTTCTCTCCCAATGCACCACAGAAATGTCTACACCACACTATGCACTTTGGGGCCAGCTCCCTCCTCTGTGCTACAGTTCCACTCCAGAGAAAGTCACGTACTTCCAAAACCTCAGTTTGAGCTCCAAGCACTGTTTGCAAAAAAGAACTGGGACAACCAGGACCTCTCGTTCTCCAGTCTGTGGTAGAGAGAGGTTTTGCTCATGTGGCAACTTGATGCTGCACTGTCTCAACCCCTCTTTCTTTCTCTCCATTTTGTCTCTCCATGGAAAGGGTTCTCTCCCCTCTGGGGGTACTGCCTTTTTCTGTCTCCCCCAATTCACTTCCACGACCTCACTCCTGCCAAGTTGTCTCCCCGCCCCCCCCCCCCCCACACACACACCGTGGAGATCCTTCTTCCAGGCTGTAGATCAATTTCCTGGGTGTTCCAAGTGATCTGATCAATACACCTGTGTTTGAGAGATGAGGAAAACCCAGGGTTCCCCTACTTCTCCATCATTGTAACTCCTCCCTCTATTCTTTATCCCTCAGCTGTTTTACTCCTATTGTTTCCTGTTATCATCTCAAATCTAAATAAGAGGTGCATTCCCTTAATAAAAAACAAAAACAAAAAGGAAAAAAAGGAAAGAAAAACCTCTTCTTTTGACTTATACATCTTTAAGACTATCTTATACCAAAAAAATTTAGAAGACAGTTTTGGAGACAAATATACGTGGCACAAGTTAACTGCTTGGGAATGCTACAAGATTTCTCTCTAACGCTTCTTCTTTCTCATGTGCCAAAGAAGGAAAATAAGAGCATATTACAGTTTGTGTAGAAATTAAATTATTTTACACATCCAAGGTTTATAAAACTTTCTCACACATTCTAAAAAATAAGCATTAGTCCTCTCTACTTCTTATATTCACAATTCTATAGAAGTTGTTAGTACATGGAAAATGTGTTTAAGTTAGTATTTGAACAATTAGAATTTTATCACAACATTTAGAAAGCTCATTTTCATCCACATTTGTTCATATAGAATAATCATTATTTTAGGTGAGTAAGCTCATCTGTTGATTTAAAAAAAAGTACTATAGTTTACCATGAATTGCCCGTTTGAAAGTTTATATTGATCTTGAAAACTCAATTCTGTTAAGATAAAAAACATTTTTTTCTATACACTTCCATTACCTATTTGTTTGTTCTGTAACAACATTAAACTTTATATTTCTGACTCTGATTTTTATGTTTTCAGATACATTTTGCTCATTTCTGTCATCTTCAGATGACAGTTATACTGTATGACCTTGAAGAGTGAATTTTTTCTTCAGTTTTCCTTTTACTATCATGATCTTTTTTAATTAAAAAGTGTTCTACTTAAAAAAAGAAACTTCATATTTTTGACACTGAATTCACTTTTTAAAGTGATAGAATCTATTATTTGCTTTTGTTGAGACTTCAGACACGACACGTGATGGGGGAAACATCTTACCTGCCCACTCAGAGCACACACTCGACTTCAATTGTTGCATTTCATCTTTCAGTTTAAAGGAGACTGAATACTATTGAAATCACTCATGCATTTGGAAAGACTTTTGAATTGTTGAGCTTTATCACATATCAATGGCATGTGGCTTATTATGCGAATCTTTCACAACTTGCCTGTGTCGTGTCCAGCAGGAAAGAGCATTCACAAATATGTTGACACCTGCTTTCTAGTTGCAACAAACAGGGAATTAACATCTGCAAGGAGGAGATTACACTCATGCATCATATTGAGTTTTTTCAGACGGTCCTGTTATTGCTTCAAAAATACCTCCCTTGTGACACATTCCATGAAGGAGCTAACAAATCTGCAGGCAGCAGACAACCTTGAAACACTGCTACCACTGTTGAAAAGTAATTAATGATAATATCTTTTCCTCACCACAATGGCTGCCATTTTAAATTTATTATTATTATTTTTTTTTTTGGTTCTTGACTGAGGAACTTATGTATTATTTTTCAAAAATTAGAAGTTTCCATTTATATTGATCCCTAAACCAACTTAAAATTTTGTGAATTCCAAAGAATCTCTTAGATTGTCAAATTAGCAAGTGTTTGTATATATTAAGAAGAAAACAAACTAAATATTTTATTAGAGTACAAATGACATTTACACTCAAGCCTTCCTTTTAAGAAAATGTGACTTCATATATCTTTTTACAATTTTTTTTTTAATTTTTTTTTCAACGTTTATTTATTTTTGGGACAGAGAGAGACAGAGCGTGAACGGGGGAGGGGCAGAGAGAGAGGGAGACACAGAATCGGAAATAGACTCCAGGCTCTGAGCCATCAGCCCAGAGCCTGACGTGGGGCTCGAACTCACAGACCGCGAGATCGTGACCTGGCTGAAGTCGGACGCTTAACCGACTGCGCCACCCAGGCGCCCCTCTTTTTACAAATTTTTAAATTGCTCTGTGACTTGTCACCTGTTGGCTGCTTATTCTGGGGGATGTTTAGTTTTAGGTGTGTGTGTGTGTGTGTGTGTATTTAAGAAAATAAATTGCCATTAAAGTAAAGGGGATGGGCACCTGGGTGACTCAATCAGTTAAACGTCCGACTTCGGCTTAGGTCATGATCTCACAGTTTGTGGGTTCAAGCCCCTCGTTGGGCTCTGTGCCTGCTTTGAATTCTGTGTCTGTGTCTCCCTCTCTCTCTGCCCCTCCCCTCTTCATGCTCTCTCTCTCTCTATCTATCTCTCAAAAATAAATAAAACATTAAAAAAGGAAAAAATAAATGGCCATCAAGATAACATGGTAATTATCTAATTACTTCAATGACTTATCTGTATTATACAAAAACTGTGTATTTTGGAAGTATTTGTCATCTTGGTAGAAAATAAACTCTTTGCTCCTCGCAGAATATCAGAAAGGTGTTGTATAATATTAGCTTTATAGATAAAACCTCTTTTGTTAGGGGTCCTATGTGCAAAATCTCAGATGACCATATAAGCGATGGAATGAACTAGTAGATCTCTGAAATTTATTATATATATCAAGTAGGTATATTTTTATTTGCCCAATGTAAATGTGTTAAATTCATTTTGAATGCCAAATAAAAATGAGTTATGAATATAT
Source organism: Prionailurus viverrinus (assembly GCF_022837055.1). Taxonomy (NCBI): domain Eukaryota; kingdom Metazoa; phylum Chordata; class Mammalia; order Carnivora; family Felidae; genus Prionailurus; species Prionailurus viverrinus. The sequence continues at coordinate 217,523,551 of NC_062561.1, forward strand.
ACTAGCATAATTAGATAGCCAACTTTCATTGAGTGTTTTATTAGATGTCAGGCATTATGCCAAGCATTGTACATATGTTAACTCATGCAGTTTTTGCATCAACCTTCGAAGGTGAATCTAATAATTATTCCTTTTTTACAATGCAAAAAATTGAAGTTCAGAGAGGTTAAATAAATTGCCCAAAGTCATAAAGAAAATAAGCAGCAGAGTCTGAATTCAATCCCAGGAAATTTGCTGAAATTCTAGCATCTATTCTAATGGTCATATTCCTTTAAGCTTTATTTAAAATTTTCAAGCAATTAAGTAATAACCATAAAATGCACTTCAAGTAATTTCCCACATAGATTAAAATGTTTCAAATTCTTAATCTTCTTTGCTTTTCTCAGTAGAATCTCTTTAAATCCCTTATTATCCTAGTGTGTGGATTTGCTAAGAATTTTTTAACTTGTTCAACTCATTGTGTTTTTGTTTTTGTTAATCAATATAATTAAAATATACTTATAAAGGAGAGGAAAAGTCAATACAGAGAACAAAATCAATAATATTCAGATTCATTAAATATAGAGTTTAACTGTAGATGTATGATTATATAAAATAGTAATTTATTAAGGAATCAACTATATTTAAATGTAAAGTAATTTACATAAAGCATATTATCAACCTCTATTCCACAAAAGAAAAGCCTTTACAGTGTGAACAAGAATTATTGATATATCTAGTCTTTCTGAGCCCTTTGCATTAAAAGACACTTAGAGTTTTTTATTCTAGATATTAAATGTACATTGTTGTCTTCTGCTGTATAAATGCAATGCAAATTTCCTTATATTGTAATTTCTATGAACTCAATCGCTGTGTATTTTGCTTTCTCATGAAATATCAAGTCTCTGATGAATGTTACTAGCACAATCTATGCGATTCACGAAGTAAATTTAAATGGACAAATGATTCACAAATTATATTAGTCTTCTCAGGTTGCCATAACAAAAGAGTGTAGACTGAATGACTTAAACAACAAACACTTATTTTCTTCAAATTCTGGAGACTGGAGGTCCAAGATCAAGTTGACAAAAAGGTTAGTGTCTGGCAAAAAGGTTGTCTTTTCCTGGCTTAGATATGGCACCTTTTCTCTGTGTCACCACGTAGTTTTTCCTCTGTGCATGTACAGAGTCAGAGAGAGGGAAGAAGAGCATGCTTTGATGCCTCTCTCTCTCTTTTTAAATAAGGCCACCAGTCCTATTAGACTGTATGCTCTGTAAGTCTCTAGCCCCTAAAGATTCAAAGAGAAACAAAATTTACTGCCATCAAGATGCTCACATTCTAGTATGAAAATCAGAGGGTAACTAAATGAGTCAGTTCCAATAAAAGTATGGCATGGTGGAATGCTAACCAAGTAGGTAGATAGGTATAACTTTCATGGAGAAACTGATTTAAAAAAAAAAAAGACAAATGACACACTTTTGGGTGATATGGAATAAACCAGAATTCACAAGCAGATGGATGATTAGAGTCCATGACCAACTGTGTATTCCAATTTGCACAAACTTGCATATAATTACAAATAAGTTCGGTATAGCCAGAGCAATGAAGAGGATAGGTGAGAAAAAGGGATAGCGAATGATATTAGAGGCATTTGTACTCAGTACTAGGAATCAAAGAAAGGGTTATCAACAGGTAGGAGCATTATTAGCCTTTTATACACACATGGTATTATTCAAAGAGATGTCGGGGAATAAAGATACTGGAGGTTTGAAGCCAAGAGGATTTTGCAATAGTCTAACTGTCAGAAAACAGGAACCTAAATTAATGTAATTACATACATAACAGGGAAGAAAGGACAGAGTCAAATAATGCTTGAGAAGTCTGATAAGTACGTTATGATGAGTGGTAAGGAGCATGGAAGAGTCAATGTCAAAGCCTGGATTTCTAACTTCGATCTAACAATTCACATGGGTTGAACTGATTTATTGTCTGCAGCTGGTGGTTGCTGTTGGTTGTTGTAGTTGTTGTATACGTGTGTGTTGTGAGTCACAGGATTGTTGTTTGTTAGCAGTTGTTCAAAATGGTTGCACACTGAGTGGTCTGGTACACCTAATATATACACTATTTAGAGGAAGAAGTCTGGTTGGTAGTATATTTGCATATGGATATAGAACTCAGAGGTCAGGTATGGGTATGGTTTTGGAAAGAGGTAACATTGGGTAGATGATTATGTGAGAGATTGCATAAGGAGTGAATGTTGTATCACATGAGAACTGATGGTAAAAAAAAAAAAAAACACTACAGCCAAGCAAAATTTAAGAAAGAGACATCATTTAAGAAAAGAAATAAGAAATAAAACTTCAGAAAAATATTCTAATTCAACACCCATTCCCTAATGACTTTTCCTTGCCAACTTTACTCCAGAGATTAGAAAAGCCAATATTTGCTTCTCTGTCTCTACTGCTATTAGGAATGACCGATAAAACAATTTTTACTTTAGAAAACAAAAGTAAAACAAGTGGGTAGCTTCAAGGAAAGCTTTTACTTTCCTGATGCAAGGCTGTGATTTTGCTGATGCCATCTCATTTGCCCTTCTTCCTGTGTTGAATATGAATAGGATGACTGATGTTGCAGGATAAATGTGGGGAAAGCCACACAAACCATGAACTGTTGCCCTTGAAGCTCTAATCACTCAGTTGTACAAGATGAATAAGTTCTAGACATCTGCTCTACAACATAGTGTCTGTGTTATACTTAATACTCTTTAAGGCACCAAAAAATTATAAAAAAGTGTAGATGTCATGTTAAGTGTTTTTTACCCCTCCCACCCCTGTCAAAAAGAGGCGGGGGGCATGAGGAAATACGGTTTGCAGGTGATGAATATACGTATTACTTTGATCATAGTGATGGTTTCACTGGTTTATGCATATGTCCAAACTCCTCAAAGTCTATGTATTAAATATGCAGTTTTTTAATATATCGATTATACCTTAAAAATCATTAAAAATAATAAATCATATTACTTCAAATATTTTGTTATCTAGAGACAATATATCACTTTTATTTAAGCCACATAGTAAAGTTCTTACTTTCTTTTTTTTTTTTAATTTTTTTTTTTAACGTTTATTTTTGAGACAGAGAGAGACAGAGCATGAACGGGGGAGGGTCAGAGAGAGAGAGACACAGAATCTGAAAGAGGCTCCAGTCTCTGAGTTGTCAGCACAGAGCCCGACGCGGGGCTCGAACTCACGGACTGCGAGATCATGACCTGAGCCGAAGTCGCCTGCTTAACCGACTGAGCCACCCAGGTGCCCCTTACTTTCTTTTTTAAATTTAAGTTTTTTTCTTCCAATTATTTATTTATTTATTTATTTATTTAATGTTCATTTGTTTATTTTGAGAAAGAGAGAGCACAAGCAGAAGAAGGACAGAGAGAGGGGGAGAGAGAGAATCCCAAGCAGAGTCCGCACTGTTAGCTCATAGCCTGATGAGGGGCTCGAATTCACAAACCCTGAGATTGTGACCTGAGCTGAAACCAAGAATAGGACGCTTAACTGACTAAGCCGCCCAGGCACCCCTCCAAGATTTTGTTTAAATTCAAGTTAGCTAACATATCGGATAGTATTGGTTACAGGGGTAGAATTAGTGATTCATCACTTACACATAACACCCAGTGCTCCTCACAGGTGCCTTCCTTAATACTCATCACCCATCTAGCCCATTCCCCCCTTCCACTTCCCCTCCAGCAACTCTGTTTGTTCTCTATAGTTAAGAGTTTCTTATGGTTTGCCTCCCTCTTTGTTTTTGGCTTCTTGAAGAAGGGTGCATTCTAAGTATTACAAAGAAGTAGTGAGTAAGGCAAAGAGGTGAAACTCAGAAACAGTCATTGTTAATATGCATCGTCACCTTTATACCAAGAAGAAATAAAAAGAAAGCAGCTCCAAACTGTTCATGTGAATGGAGTAAAATATAATTTGCAAACAATTGGTTTTATCTTACAATTTGGAAATTCTCAATAGACCTAAATTTATGATAGATACCTCATATAATTAACCTAATATTTCCAGCTCTTACAAATTAGTGTTAAATATATCTTACTCAACTCAATTTTGAATAGATCAATAATTCAATGAACATTGTTTTTTTTAATATTTATTAATTTATTTTGAGAGAGAGAGAGCACATGCAAGGGGAGGGGCAGACAGAGAGGGAGTAGACAATCCCAAGCAGGCTCTGCACTGTCAGCACAGAGCCTGATGCAGTACTCAATCCCACGAACTGTGAGATCCTAACCTGAGCCAAAATCAAGAGCTGAACACTTAATTAACTGAGCCACTCAGATGTCCCTGAACATTATTTTTAAGAAATAAGAGATATTGCCTTCATTTGTTTCTAAATTGGAAATAGACCTTTTTCATGATAAAGGTAATGCATGCTTATCAGAAAAAAAATCAGATAATATAGATCAGTATAAAATAAAGTGGGAAAAATATTTACCAAAAGACAACTGTTTATTTGGTACCTAAACTTCCACATTTTTTTTCTTTGTTTCACTCATTATTTAAGATGTACCAAAACATACTGACTGAGGAATGTTATCCAGAAATTAATGGAATACATGTATAATAATTTTTATATAGATATTTTTGTTATATAGCCAGATCAGAGAGTATTAGCTTTATACTTATATTTTCACTCATTGTTTATTAAATATGTTTTATTTCTATTAATAAATTTTGTGAATGGAAGCCCTCATGTTTTAGCTTCTATTATTGAAGAGGGTACCTATACTAAAGCATAGATAGTGTGAATTAGATAGCATTCAGTTAAATAAATCATCAAACAAAAAACTTGACAGGTATAAATAAATTAACTTTGCATTGGAGAAAAAATGCTACAGCTTTAAAACTAAAAAAGTGTAGAAGTTTCATTATTTTTTTTCTTTTCCTTGCCGTTGACTTAATTTAATACACACTTATCTAGTCATTTTATTATTTAAATTTGCCTTGTCAATTCACTATGGTTCAAAAGGCATTATGGTTTAATTAATATAAGAGATAATATCAAAATTTACAAACTGTAGGGGGACCTGGGTGGTTCAGTCAGTTAAGCGTTTGACTCTTAATCTTGGCTCAGGTCATGATTTTCCAGTTCATGAGTTTAAGCCCTATGTTGGACTTTGTGCTGACAGCGGCGAGCCTGCTTGGGATTCTCTGTCTCCTTCTCTCTCTGCCCTCCTCTGTGTACCCTCTCTTTCTCTCTTTCTCAAAATAAATAAATCAGCATTTAGAAAATAATAATAAAATTTACAAACTATATGTGGAATATACTAAAGAATTTGAAATGTAATCTGAAGTTGGTCTATGTATTTCATTGTTTATCTTTAGTGTTTTCTTCTTAAATTTGGAACCATATAGCGCACACTCATTTAATAAGTGTGTACTTTTATAGTTTTCATTTTACTGTGATCATGGAACAATGAATACAGATCCCCAAGTATGTCAACTCTATGACTAATATTGCACCTTATAACCATATCTTAATTTAAATAAATAGTTTACTGCTTGGGACACCTAGGTGGCTGACTCTTGGTTTTGGCTCTGATCTTGATCTCAGAATTTGTGAGTTCTAGCTCCCTGTCAGGCTCTCTGCGAACTGCATGGAAACTGCATGGGATTTTCTCTCCCTCTCTCTCTCTCTGCCTCTCCCTTGCTCGTGTACTCTGTCTCTGTCTCTCAATAAAGAAATAAACTTGGGGTGCCTGGGTGACTCAGTCGGATGAGCATCCGACTTCGGCTCAGGCCATGATCTCTCAGTTTGCGAGTTTGAGCCGCATGTCGGGCTCTGTGCTGACAGCTCAGAGCCTGGAGCCTGTTTCAGATTCTGTGTCTCCCTCTCTCTCTGTGCCTCCCCCGCTCATGCTCTGTCTCTCTCTGTCTCTCAAAAATGAATAAACATTAAAAAAAATAATAAATAAATAAATAAATAAATAAACTTAAAATTAATAAAAAACAAAAATATTTATTAATATTATTAATAATTAATTAATATGAAACTTTGTTTACCTTTTCAAAACATGAGATATGCATTTTGGTTGCTTTAATTTTTGAAGACTGCTGACGCAATTTATTTTACAGATGATACACTTTGTCAACGTGTCTTTTATTGCGCTGTTTTCTGGGTTTGTTTGTTTTGTTTCGGATGTGGAAAGTACATCTGTTTTGTTTAAATAAAACAAATAAATGAGAATGATCATTTAGTGATTTCACTCAATTTAACAACTCCAATGTCAAATTCTCTCTCTTTGTGCATTTTTGCTTATATCTGATTTAACAAATATGACAAAAAGTTCCACTTCCTGAGGGTAGTTATTTTCTGTGAGTAAAGAGATAGATTTGTTTATAAAGAGCTACACAGTTTTAAATTTTGGACTTGCCTATTAAGTACTATCAGAAATGACACCTAACAGTAATTTTTAGAACCATCTCATTTACAAACCAAACGAAATCAAACAAACAAACAAAAAACCCACAAAATACCCTTTGATTTCATGGTGATTACTAGAAAATTAGCAGGTGGAAATAAAAATGTAAACTAGAATATAGTAACTAATAATATTTTATTTCAAATATATATTTTACATACACAACATTAAGTAGATTAAAAAAAATGAGTAGATAAACATTGAGAAACAATCAAGTTACGAGGATATTAAATAAATAAACAAATTAATCAGCCAAAGCAGAACATCTGGTCACCTTTGCTTAGAAACTATAATGGAGAGTTAGTGCCTTTCCATTTCTAACACACATTCTTAAGCTACAAGTACATTTGTTGCCCAAAGAATTTCTTCTCCTCTAGTTATAGTGCTGGATAAGTATTGTCTTTGCTCTCTCTACTGCTGTGTTTACAGAGAATATATTGACACATAAAACTGGTTCACCAAAGTCACTTCTAAAGCAGGCAGTAGGAGTTGAGCAATCCTATGTAGAAGCACTTGGGCTTACTCATTATAAGAAATGAATTTCTTTTACTGGTTTAGAAAAGTCTGGATCATTGTCACCCGGACCTCAGAGCACTAAGCAGGCATAAAAGCAGCAGAAGGAATGTCAAAAGCAAAAGCAGATTATTTTAACAACAGTTGGCTAGCTTCATTTAAATGTTGCAGTTAAGCCAACTCACAATATGAGTGCTCATCAGGTCTGTGAGAGCCAAGAAAGATTAAGCTGCTGGTTTAAAGCGACGCATCTCCTTGTGCCTTGAAATCTATTTCTGGAGTCTAAAGGCCGTTTAAAAATATTCAAACAGTTAAATTACAGAAATTAGGGCATCATACCCAAACTGTAAAGGGCTTTGCTCATATTTCAGGCTATTAAAGGGTTACACACTAAAGAAATCTGAAACAAAATTTGATAGGAGTGAGCAGACAAGCTCTGTCATTACTTCAATACAAACTTGAAAAGTCCACCATTGTTGTGTATGGTGTAGTCCCCGTATATGAAATATTGTGAAAGAGGACAACCTTTCGGTACCAATATCTATTTCTTTATGACTAATTTGTGTTTTCATTAGAGTTATCATTCCTATCATTTCAGATGACTTGTTAAAAATACAAATAATTGATTTAGGCATTAACATTTCTCCATATCCTCCATTCTTATAATTATCAAAAGAAGTTAAATTTCTCTGAGCTTTGAATAAGACTATATTTTTGATCAAAATATAGCTTTTATATTTGTGTAACATAAAATCTTGGCGTAACATACATGTATAAAGTAATTTTCATACTACCAAAGAGGCATATAAAATATACAAATCATTAATATTATTATTTTTAAAACCATTTCACTTTTGCCTGGAAAGAATGAAGTCGAGCTTTGCTGAACTGTTTTCACCTTCATTATTTGATTTACCCTCTTGCTTTTTGGAGATAAAGATATGTGAGCTATCCTTTGCCATTGTTACCTCCATTGTACCTACAATGAACCTATTAGCTTTCACACTCTGCTTTTTTATCTAATTACATTGTGTGCTTTTTCTTTCTCCCCAGATATTGTATATACCTTATGGCTCATCTTATTATATTCCTGGCACCAAAAATTCCAGATAATGAATACTTGAATATGTGCATTTAGCCCATGTTAGGGTATATATTAGGCACCTTACAGCTCCTCAGCAAATAGGGTACCAACCGTCTCCTGTTGATTATTCATGCCCAGTGGGATACAGAATGTTTTATTTTAGTCAGGAAATAGACTTTGTTTACTGCCCACCATATCTCTCATTCTCTAGCAGATTAGCCCAGCTGTTTTCACCCAGTTGGAAGAAGTGGTGCATGAGTATCAAGACAGCAAGCCCAGCCAGCAAGCTTAAAGTTTTCGCTCCCAGTGGATTTGTTATTGTCACATTGGCCAAAACAAGTCATGTGGGCAAGCCTAGGCTCAGAGCAGGACGGGACGGCACAAGTGCATGGAGAGATGGGGTATGAACAGCTAGGGGTTGCTACCATAATGCGTCATAATATCTAATTTTGGTGTTTTAATATAAAATAGAATGTCTTGTACTTTAAATTCACTCTAGGACAAAAGTGGAAGTACTCTTCTGGCATTTTTCATCTGTATCTTTAGAACTCTGTTGGGTCTTAATTTGTAATATTAATTCCAGAGTGTGTTTCCCTGCTTTTTAACCTATTTTAGATTTTATTGGGTATGAATTTCAGCTGAATGCTAAGTAACAGTAAACAATTTGAGTATGTGTTAGAGAATAATGTCTAAAATATTGACGTGATCTTCTGTTGTTTCTCAGAGTAGATGAAGTAAAGGAAAAAAATGAGGATAATGAGGAGTGTATGTTATTAAAGTTTTCTGACTAGTTATATGTACATTTTAGTCCTTTTGTGTTATGATTTTTATTCACTTTCTTGAGCTTTTCAGTTTCCCTGCTTATTGACTATAAATTTTGACTCTTATTGACTGGAAACACATGCCACCTTTTCTAAAGATTTGTAAGATATCTGAATTTTCATACAGCTTACTAGCTCAATCTTTTTTTTTTTTTAGTTATTTCATCACCTAGTGGATATATATGCTCACATATTCAGAGATTCAATTCAGGAAATAGTATAAGATTCAGGGTGAAAATCAAAACATTTGTGTGTAAGTAGAAGATTTAAATTATTTTCATAAATGTTTCTTTGTTATACATCTTTTTGGAGTTTTGTTTCAAGATCTCACACTAGCTTTTAACTGTTTCATAAGTTATATCCATGGGCAGGGTATCTGGGTGGCTCAGTTGGTTAAGTGTAGAACTTTAGTTCAGGTCATGATCTCATGGTTCATGGGTTCAAGCCCCACGTCGGGCTGTGTGCTGACAGCTTAGAGCCTGGAGCCTGCTTCACATTCTGTGTCACCCTCTCTCTACCCCTCCCCCACTCATGCTCTGTTTCTCTCTCTCTAAAAATAAATAAACATTAAAAAAATTAAAAAAGATGGGGCGCCTGGGTGGCGCAGTCGGTTAAGCGTCCGACTTCAGCCAGGTCACGATCTCGCGGTCCGTGAGTTCGAGCCCCGCGTCAGGCTCTGGGCTGATGGCTCAGAGCCTGGAGCCTGTTTCCGATTCTGTGTCTCCCTCTCTCTCTGCCCCTCCCCCGTTCATGCTCTGTCTCTCTCTGTCCCAAAAATAAAAAAATAAATAAATAAAAAATAAATAAATAAAAAAAAAGAAAAGTTATCCATGGGTGTTCCTAAATTGATGCCTCTGCCTATGGAAGCTTCAGAAAACTAAAATGGCCATTTCACTGGAGCTATCAAACTTTTCTAAATTATCCAGGAGGCACTGGAGCAGCATTGAGTCAAATGTCTAATGCAAGGTAAAGAAATTAACTAGCATTTTTTGCCCACATGCTCTTGCATATGACCATAGCAAAGAGAAAATCAGGGGTGCCTGACTGGCTCACTTGGTATAACATGCAACTCTTGATCTCAGGGTTGGGAGTTCAAGCCCCACATTAGGCATGGAGCTTACTTTAAAAAAAAAAAAATCAGAGAGAAGAACAAACATTTTGTGTAATCAGCATTTATTTAGTCTGCTTTTCCATGAGCCTTGACCTTTCTATGGCATTATAGCATTATGTTTTATTATGTTCAGACTCTGTGGCTGGTGTATATGTGTATATATATAACTAATGATTACAAATTGTGTTAGGAGGAAAAAAAAAACAACCAAAAAATTGTGTTAAGACAATTCCTGTGGAGATTCTTGGAAAAAATAGTTAAAACATAGAAGGATGGTTAGTGCCTCCAAAGTAGTGCTATGAGTCCACCCACTGATAATCATTTTTGCTGTAAGTATATTACAGTGATAGATAATACATGAAATAATTACAAATCCAAGCTCCTAAAAACAGCTAAGTATCTACAAAAACAAAACCAAAAAAAAGCACAAGTCAAAAAATAATGAGCACATTTATGCCACTGTCTAAAGAGGTGTCAGTCCCACACGTGCAATGGTGGCCAGAAATTTGGCTCTTGAAGCATAAAAAAATACTAACGACACTTCATACATGGATGAGAAACCAGATCCAGGCTCCTGGATTAAATTTAGGGGGGAGAACTAGAGACACGGAGGAAGGGAAGGATGTGGCAGGGGGTGGGGGAGGATGGATGATGCAAAGGAGACATTTTAAATAATAAGAAAAGAAAAAAGTTCTATAAGTAAGAGACAAACCTAATTCTAAGAAAGATAGCTAATGAATTCTATAATTAAAATACAAATTCACAACAGGAAACAGTAATGTCACTTAACTGAAAAAGATATTAAAATTATTTAAGATGTTTGCAAAGACTGAATTAAAGATATGTCCTAAAATTTATAGACAGACATTATTAAATGAAAAATTACACATATATGAGCAGAGCTAAGTAAATACATTTTGAAAAATTAGAAATATTGAATAAGATTTATATAATGCATACTGTTGGGGATTTGAGAAACAACAGACTGCATACAAGCACATTAGTGAATTGCGACATAATCTTAAGAATTCTCTCACAAATGAAGCAGAGAGAAAGTTCACATCCTGCTATTATGTAGGTAGTCACAAGAGAACTAGGAATGCTCTCTAACAGTGCAAACAAGTTAGAAAACCAACAAAACCATTTCAAAGCATGTAAGAGAGCTCGCGCCATGAAGAAAACCAATGAACTAGTGTCCAATTCGATGCATACATCTTGTCAGCAAAGAGGCCCACACCTGCTTTTACCTTTGGGGGAGCAATAAATGGAAGAAAAAGAGAGCGGGATAAGAAGAAATCAGATGAGCATGCTAATGACCTTTTAATGGCAAAATGAGAGCTAGCTTAAGACGAAACACTCTCTAGAGTAATAGATTCAAGGTCAGACTTGAAAAATCAGACAGTTACTTCCATTGGTCTTCACTAGGTGCTCACAGAGAGACTGAAGACAAGGCAGGACCCCAAGCGAGAACCCCCTGTGAGGTATAAATATCAGACCTAAAGAACTATTATGGCAAGGTAGAAAACTAAGATAAACACTATAGACACTTCAGGCGTTTACTTAACCCAGCAGCCTTCCACATGTGGGGAAATAGCAGGAGAAGTGACAGAGACCGGGCTAAATACCAGTCTTGGGACCCATTAATAACAGAAATGTCTCCCTGAATCTTATAGTGAGTATCAAATACTGGATATCGACATGTGGAAGAGGAGAAGGAGAACTGAGAAAAAAGAGACACCTCTCCTAGTTTGCAATTGCCCAGGGCTAGCTGAAAGATGAAGGCAGGAAAAGCTAATTGAAATAGATATGCAGCAAAAATAGAAGCTTCTGGTCCTGAATTCAAATAATTTGAAGTATGCAATAAATGACCTGAATCTAACAAAAGCCAAGTGATGATGATGACAATAATGAAAATGATAATAAAAAATAGAAGTATTTCAGCATAAACTTGATTGCCTCAAAGAAGTTTCAACTTGACAGATGAGAACACCTTAAATTTCTGTACACAAATATTACCTACTTCAATTCCAAAATGCCTGGAAATCAAGTGAAAAAATTATGAAGCATGAAAGAAGAAACACAGCATGCCTCATCATCAAGAAAGGAAACAGTCAATAAAACAAAATAGGTAACATATATCTTAGAATGATCACATCTGTACCTAAAATGATTAATATATATATATATATATATATATATATATATATATATATATACATAAACAATCTAGTAGATAAAAGGTAACAGCATTCATGATGCATAGGGAAGAAAATAGATGATAGATAGATAGATAGATGATAAAAGACCCAATGGAAATGTGTTATATAACAAATAATTTTTGTGCTTGTCAGATAGCAAAGAAAAAATTCAATGAAATTGAAAACAGGTTCAAGATACAAATATATAAAGGCCTAAATGTGAGACCTGAAACCAGAAACTACTAAAAGAAAACATAGGCAATAATGTTTCGGACGTCAGCCTCAGCAAGATATTTATGGATTTGTCCCTTCAGGCAAGGTACATGAAAAGGTGTTCAGCATCCCTAATCACCAGTAAAAAGCAAAACCACAATAAGATATCACCTCAAACATGGAAGTATGTCTATTATCCAGAGACAAGAGATAAAAAGTGTTGGTGAACATGTGGGTAAAGGAAACCTAGTGCACTGTTGGTAGAATATAAATTGATAGAGCCACTGTAAAAAACAGTTATGGAGCTTTCTAAAAAAAAAAAAAAAAATAGAACCACAGTAGGACGCAGCAGTACCACTTCTGGCTATTTATCTGAAGGAAATGAAATGACAGCTGCAGAGTTCATGATAGTTTTAGTCACCAAGGTGTTCACGCGTCCGGTTAAATATCAATCTGGTAACTCCAGAAGATGAGGCCCATGATCTCAAATGACTTGTTCCTATAAAGGTCCTGTCCTTTAATTTACTAAAATTAAAATCTCATGTTACCCACCTGAGCTGTTTCAGATCATTCTATGTCTCATTTTTCTTTCAAGATTTCAGGAAAATTTACTAAAAATTTAAAGTTTTAAGGCATTGGTCAATATCTATATCTGAATCATCATCTATATCTATCTGTCTATACCTATATCTATATCATCTATATCTATATCATCATCTGATCTATATATCTATATATCTATATCATCATCTATCTATATCTATATATCTATATCTATATGTATCTATATACAGGGAGAAAAAGAGAGAGAGAGGCCAAAGCAAATTGAGAAATAAAACATAAATAGACATATAAATTTAAAATATAATGCAAACTTTGCTATTAATAAATAGTAAAAATTTAGATTTATTACATAATAAAGATTTAGATTTGTGGCCAGGGACTAAGAACCTATGAATTGTCATTTTTACTATCCAGATCATAAGATTCCCAATGTGAAGAATACTTATTTATTTATCAGTATCTTATTTATATCAGTTGTTCAAGATGTTAAAATAAAGAAATTCATCTAATGTATTTTAGGAAGATATAATTACCTTCATACACTCTCTTTCACACCCATGCGTGCGCGCGCGCACACACACACACACACACACACACACGGAAGGAAGACGTGTGTTCAGTAGGACTGGTAGCCAGATATAATCTTCCACCTCCACCTCCAGAACAAATTTTTAAAGACCTAGTGCAGAATCTATACTTATTCTCAGATTCAACACTTCCAAACAGGTTTAAGGTAAAAAAAAATATAATCCCTGACTCCACAGAACTTTCTATCTAGTAGAAGAGATAAAATTTGTAATAATGTAGATGCAGTAAAAAACAAAATGTGAAAGATGATGTAATAAAAGTACCAGAAACTGTAAACTAAATAAATGATTCAGTAGAAAGTGGGTAAGGAGCGGGTGAGAAGAAACAGAAACAGTCAATACTGCCCAAGGTAGAGTGACTGGACACTAAGGCTCATTTAGGGACTTACAATACAATTGCAATAACAGAGCTGTTCATATTCTAGATTGTTCTGCATCCAGTTAATTGAAAGTAATCTGGAAATTCAAAACAGCCTTCCTCTGGATATTTGCTCACTTCCAATGCAGGAACATTTTTATGATGTGTTTAGCTAGCAGATTAGTGAAGTGGGTAAGTCAGAAAGATTCAGCTTGCTAATTAGCGTTTTTAATGAGTTTTTGCTATGTCTCTCCTTAGCAGTCTATTTACCACTTTCCATACTGTAGTTTAGAAGCCAAAATCCTAGCGGGTTTCAATTAACTCAAAGTATTTCTACTAAAATCAGCCCAGTCATAATATTTAATGAATTAATCAATAGCAGAGATAGTAATAATAAGGTGAAGTATAAAAGAGCATAAGATAGTAATAATGAGGCAACGTATAATAACAAGTATATAAATATGCACATAAATACATAATACATCCAAACATTAAAATAAAATCAAAATAGAAATGTGTTTATGAAGAATTCAATAAAAAGTACCTGTATTATACATATCTGCAATATTTATTTAAATGAAGATTTCATGAATTTATAGTTGAATTCAAGCTATCTTAATCTTATAAATTACATACTATGTGATAGATTATTTTGTTTGCAAATTCTGTGGCATCGGTCAATACAGTGTAACTTATAAGCAATACCTTTATATCTACTACATTAATTAATTAGCATATTGTTGTTTTATTATTATACTTTCATGGTAAATTCTAGTTTGGCACATACAATAGCAAAATGAAGAAGTATCTGTCTATCTATTGAGGGACAGCCTACAGTCCAGAACAACTCCTAATTAAGAAAACCTTAACGATGCCATATATTATCTGTGTTTCACTTCATTACAATTTCCCATCAGAGAGAAAATTTAAAGTTTGGATTCAGACTTGGTGAATGCTAAACTTTGTATGAAGTTGAGATTATTTAACTCTTTCCAAAGTGAGAATCTTCTTTGAACTTTCCTGGCTATTTTTATGGAGGATAAAGCACACTGATTTTCAACAAAATCTTTTTTTTCCCCTTTTTATACAGCTCTCATTGGGAAGTGACTTCTCAGCTAAGAGATGACATTACCTAGACCCTTTCTGTGGTGGTAAAAAGAGCTGTCTCCAATGGAAGCGAACATGAAAGTAAAACAAGATGTGTCTCGGTGAAGTGAACTATGAATCAGAACACCTTCCTCTTGCTTTCTCTTTACCTACTCGAGGACTGAGGACAGAAGTCTCTTGAGTGTCTGGGGGACAGAAGAACCACCATCTGGAAGCAAACTGGTTCCTAAATAACCCTACAGAGGAGACAATCTCACATCAAACGGGAATCCACCCACATGAGCTAGCTAAGCGAGTGAGATGTAAACTTCTCTTGTGTTAAGGCACTGAAATTTAGGGGTTTATATTTTGGATTATGGAGAGCTACGCTAACTACAGAAAGAATTTAGGATTCCTCTACACACATAAATTTTTGAATCGCATGATCTCAGTGATCATTTGAATGTTTATTAGCTACATTTATATTGGCTTCCTAACAATGACCTATCAAATGAAATCAAATCACCTATCAAATCAATATTTGTGTGTGTGTGTGTGTGTGTGTGTGTGTGTGTGTGTGTGTATCCACATCAATTATGCATATTTAAAGGATAGGATAGGGTCAAAGGTTGAATGTTAATATTTAGAAAGCTACCTCAAGAGCAACAAACATATATACACACATTCACACACACACACATTTTTATTTATCCTGCTCACCAACATGCTGTAGAATGAAAAGGCACATATGAAAACATGTTTTCTTTCTCTAGGGATTACTTCATCTCCTCTTTCCACATTATTTTATCATGCACATTGTGTTGGGGATTTGGGAGCCCTATTATTAAAGCAATCCTTAATCTTAAGGGAAAGAAATAAGCTGGTGGTACAGATGTGATCTAAGAGAAGACAATAAGCTTTCAGAAAGTTCAATGAAATCATGTAACAGGAGGAATATACACAGCACCAGTTTCCCTTTGAAATCTATGATTATATCAGATTTCCCTTTGAAATATATGATTAGATGAGATTAACTTTAAATCCTCTCAGTTATTACATATTAATGATTAGAGGCAATATAGCCAAAATATGAAAAGAGGAAAAGTCAGTTAATAACCGTTAGTAAAAAATATTTCATTTCTTTACCAATTATATAATTATATTAATAAAATTCCTATACATAGCTACCAGAAATTTGAAAGGGTGAGTATGAGTTTGACTTCAAACACTGCTATCACGATAGGATCAAAATCCTTGATTTGCAAAGACTTCCCTCCAGCTGTTCAGTCACACCTAACTGGCCAAGGAGTAGGCACCTCCCTTATGCCAGAACAATCCAATTTTTGTCCCAAAGAATTTTTAATCAGTGATGTTAGAAACAGTTTCTCACATATAAACTAATGTTGGAAGAAGAATGCTCTTTGACTTGCAGAAATGTCTCAGCAAAATTTAGCAGCATTAATAGCCTATTTTGGAATAGAGGAAAGACAACTAGTGCATCACTTTTCTGAGCAATAGAAGTACTCTATCATTGAAATCTGGGAACTTAATTCTCCTCTGTGTGTAAAACTTTAACTTCTCATAGTTCACCCTATAGCAGTTAAGAACTTTGTTCCAAGTGGTCTCACTCTCCATTTCTTTTGGCAAAGCATGACACAATCAGTAGCTCTAAGTTTTACTTTCTTTTCTGATACATATATTTATGAAATCTTATGGAAAGTAAAACTGACTGATCACTTGAAACCTGTGTAATTTACTCTATTTAAAAAAAAAAACAACTAATCTTTATTTTTGAGAGAGAGACAGCGTGTGAGCAGGGGAAGAGCAGAGACAGAGACACAGAATCTGAAGCAGGCTCCAGGTTCTGAGCTGTCAGCACAGAGCCTGATGCAGGGCTCCAACTCACTAACTATGAGATCATGACCTGAGCCGAAGTCGGACACTCAACCAACTGAGCCACCCAGGTGCCCCTAATTTACTCTATTAATTGTAAAAATTTGTGTGATATATAAGACTCTAGGCAATAGGGTTAGATCCTGAGGTTATATGTGGTTGAGGCTCAAAAAAATATGCCTTTACATATTGTTTAAAGGTGTTACTGTAATTTATTCACTAAAGAACTAAGCAACATATCATACATTTTTTGGCAAGTTTGCTCTTGCTTGATAAATTTTTATAAGAACACTTTATTTATTTGCCCTTGTAAACCATTTTATTTTGCATGGAATATGCAAGGTTCAGCTTATTCTATTTATTGTACATTCACTGCATGATTGATTCTAAGAGCCAGGTGGGAAGACCCTAAACCACATTTAAGCAGAATGAATGCATTGTCTCCCAAGGAATAGACTTCTGTTGATGAAGAGGGGTGACCAGCAGGACACAGGATGGGTATGGACAAGTATCAAGGATATCCCTTTGCCAGTGGGTGAATGGACTCTGCCTTAAGACATCAGACAAAGTGGGGCGTCTGGGTGGCTCCATCTGTTAAGCACCCAACTCTTGGTTTCAGTTCAGGTTATGATCTCACAGTTTGTGAGTTCCAGCCCACTCTCCACACACTGAGAGTGTGGAGCCTGCTTGGGATTCTCTCTCTCCCTCTCTCTCTCTCTCTGCCCAATCCCCCTCCCTCTCAAAATAAATAAAAAAACTCTTAAAAAAAGAGATAGGAGACAGAGTAAAAAGAGGGTGATGCTTGGGTTTCTGATTCAGGCAGACCCCTGAATGAGGATCTACGGATGAGAAGTGCAGCGGGGTCCGCAGCATCATCTGCCCTTCCTTGGCTGCTCCAGGTTAGTGATGCGCTTGGACAGAGTCAGTCCCTGGAAAAGCAGGCACTGTCTGAACATAATTTTTCCACGAGCCCCGCAGCACTCACACTACAGAGATGTCGTCGTTCAAAGACCTTTAAACTGAAGCAATACAACTATAAATATTCTTACAATTGACTCTCAACATCACCCCCATATTTAAGCACTGTTTTTAATTAAGCATGTGCCTCAGGGCACATGAGGGTTTACAAAGTGATATTTTGCAACTCCTAAACCCTCTTCCTTGGGATCCACAGGACTGTTCATGGTGACAGCTCTTTCAGTTAAATCCAAACCAAAACAGCCAAGGATTTGAGGAAAACAGACATCTGGGTAATTGTGCATGTCCACACTCAAAGAGGAGATAAACATGTTCAGTTACAAAGTTCATAGGACTCTACCCCTGGATCCATCTTTCTTAGAGAGCCAAGTGTGTCTGTGTGTGTGTGTATGTGTGTGTGTGTGTGTGTGTGTGTGCGTGTGTATGTGTGTTGCTTTTACTTGGCTCACACTGAGAGTAGCCAGGACAGTCTATAGAATGACCCCATTCAGAGAATGCAGAGGTCTACCCTTCCAGGAAGAAACCAGGCAGGTAGCAGAGAGAACAGTAAAAGACTCCTGCATCACAGGAATGCCCTGTCACAGCAGCAACAACCCTGGAGACAGAGGTGCCAGTGTGGAAGGGGAAGCTGGGTGTCACTGGCTTGAACGACTTCACGTTGCCCCTATCTGGTCCACGGCCCACTTACAGCCAACTGGTAGATGGAAGCATTGAGAAATGGACATGCATCTTACTTCTTCCTCTTGAACCTCTTCCACACCTCCACTCTTCAGGTCACATGAGACAAAGGTGCCATTCTGCCATGAGACCTCAGTGCTACATAGGTGAGGAAGATAAAGCTGAAGCCAAGGACCATCACACAGAGAATCCTGCCCATCCCCGGGGTGGGTCTGCACAGAAGTGCCCCCCACCCTGAGGCTAGAAGGGAACAGGCTGTTAGGCTACACTCTGGGCCCTTCCAACAGTTAATACGAGGATAAACTCACATCGGCCGATGTCCAGCCACCCGACAGACCAGGCTAGGGAGGCAGCTCCACAAAGATGTATGGTTCTTTTCTGTTCATTTTAAAGATTAAAGTGAAGGGACATAGCCAAAACCATTTGCCCATGTTTCAAAATCCACTCTAAGGAGTATAATAGACAGATAGAGGCAACGTGTACCATAAACACAAGGATGGGTGTATCAACACACACGTTCTTAGTCCTCTCTTGTATGCAATATCTGTTTCTGTTTTTGACTTTTTTCAACTTTGCTGAGGTATAAACTGACAAATAAAATCATAATAAGTTTAAAGTGTACAACGTGGTTTGATATATGTGTGTATTCCTTTTAAAAGGATTCCCACAATGTAGTTAATTAGCAAGCATATCCTTGTGTGTGTGTGTGTGTGTGTGTGTGTGTGTGTGTGGTGTGATGATGACACTTCATGTCAGTAAATTTCAATTATACAATACTACACTATCAACTACAGCCATGGTCACAACATTATACATTAGATCTTCAGAACTTACTTATCGTAAAATGTAGAGACTGTCACCACTTTGGGGAGGAGGTCCCAAGGTAAACCTGAGCGCTGACTGAGAGATAGGGGGGAATAGGGCAGCTTGGCAGTAGAAAGCTGAGAAGCTGGGCTACCAAGAGGCTTGACTTTTCTGTCGGTTCAGTGAGTCGATGTAATGAAAAATGGCTCCCAGAGCATAACTAGTCTTAACATTGTCAATTTTCTGAGTCAGCTTTAGCACTTTGTTCCCTAGAAACATGAATTCTTGAGGTAGCAAGCTGACATAGGTGATATCCATGCATACATACAAAAGGCTTTTTCTGTGGATGAGTCTCCATTGTCTAACACACACACTTGTTTGAAGTCTCAAAGTCTCCAGCCACAAGACTGCCTCCTTTATCTGTATCTAGAAGGCCAAAATTTGCTGCAAAATCATGGTAGTAGAAAAATACATAAAAATCCAAGTTCTTCACTTCTTCCATTTTGCTTGCTTTGTTTTAAAAGCTCGCTTTGTTTGTTCAGTCCCTCTGCTAGCCCACAACACATGGCAGCTAACCACTTTTTGTCCTGATAATCTGTATATTATTTCAACATGTTCCTATTCTCCTTTGAAACTGGGAGACAAACCAGGGCTGAGCAACTCCTTTCCAACTTTAGCACATTCTTTTCCATACTAATTACAAGCCTGGCCAACATCAATACAAGACCCAGTAGATGTAGAAATGGAAATTATAGGTTCTGTTAAACATCTGAAACAATGTTATGTTAATGACTGGGGATGTCAGAAGGGTGCTCTAAACTCTTGGAAGTAAGATGAACTGAGTGGATCTTCCCCACAAATCCAGCATGCCTACACTGCCTCCTCCTGGGGGGCCTTCAACCACCCATTAGGAAGCTGACTGTGATCCACGATGAAATGTCTTCATTTATTCCATTCATGGTGAAAACACAGTCCTCTTCTACATGGAAGAAGATGCCTTAAACATTTCTTTCACCTCATGTCTTTATAGTTGCTTCTGAGCCTTTTATCTTAATAATAGGTATAAATTTGTTGTTCTCTCAAGGAACAAAGAGGTGACCTTTCAGAAGGCAAAATGAATTTCCTGTTTAACATTCTCTCTTACTACTCTTTCAAGATCGTGATAATAAGCAGAAATGCCTCGCTTCAGTGCTCTGAAGTTTTCACAGGTCAAATTGGGAACTTCTCTGGCCTACTGTGCAAATTAGAAGATGAATATGTGGGTACCAGGAATCCCCATGCCAAACATGATCCTGCAGAAGACTTCATGATCACTTCTGGCTGTGGAGAGGTTGGTGTGGGCCAACTGGCCCTTCCATTCTCCCGCAGCTGCTTCAACGTTACTGAAGATGTGCTGAATGACAGAGACCAGTGCTTCCTGATGTACACAACATAAATAAACAGACGCACAAGAAGGCCCAGGGGTGATGTTATCTCTATCATCTTCAGGTTCCCATTATTTTGTATTTTTCTCATTTCTTTAAGGACTGTGCCTTAGCTATGATTGCATAGCAAGTGCATGGCAGAGCACCAACACGAGTCCACAGCTTCTCTAATAAAAAAACATTTTATCGTCTCATTTTTGCTCTTTCCAAAGCCTTTTCACAGAATTCATTGGTAGCAGAGGCACTTCCAAACTTCTGTACACAAATGGCCATTCATATCCCTGGATTTCCACATGTGCTTTGCATGGCCTCCTTTGTCCCATCCATGGATGCCAGTGTCATTCCTTTGGTCTGCACCAAAAGTGCACCAAAGGTAGGTGGAGGCTGCTTTCTGTTCTTCTGCGAGCTTCTCTAAGAACACTTAAGTATAGAAGACACAAATTAAACTTGTTTTGAATTAAATATAAACTGTAACAACAACACTTAGCTTGAACACATGGAGATACTTGAACCTAATGTATACATTTTTCTCTGTAATGTTAATACAATTCTAATATTCAAACACCACACATAAACTCATAATAGACAATGTACTGCATTTAGGTGATCTTAAATATTTCACAGTATTTCACTGATATATTTTTAAATTATGAAGTAAAATCAACATGTTTAAATTCACTATTCTTCTTTTGCAATGTCTGTTAACTTCAATTATCTTGGCTTAGACCAAGCTTCATAGATTAAGAGCATGGTCCTCCACAAGCCCTCACTTTAGACAGCAGCTGCAAGTTTGAGAGTCCCTGGGCAACAATCAGTTCTGACCAGCTGGCTATAAATTGGAGAGTTTTCACTACCTCTTCATGTTGGATAATTTGCTAGAATAATTTACAAAACTCCAAAAGAGTTATACTTTTGATTACAGTTTTATTACAGCAAAAGGATACAAATCAAAGCAGCCGAAGGCAGAGCATATAGAGCAAGGTCCTGGAGGATTCCAAACATAACACTTCTGTTGTCCTTCTCCTGTGGAGTCAGGTAACAACCTCTCAGCACATCACTGTGTGATAACACACAGCATTGCCAACTGGGACACTCACCCAGGCTACATTTTCTACAGTTTTTGTTGGAGTTGCATTATTTGTGGATTGTTGATGGAATCATTCATCATGCTATTGAACTGAAATTTCTGGCCTTCTCCACTCTCTAGAGATCTGGCTGATATCATGTGATAGAAAGCTCTAAGACTTACGTGATTTGTCTTCCTCTCTGGAATGGCCAACTTCTATCTTGAGTCATCTCCTTAGCACAAACTATGCAGCCCCCCTCCCCCCGCCCCACTGAGCCACCTTTGCATAAACCTGTAGGTGCCCTTGAAGTCCACCATGAAAATCAAGGACATTCTTATGACCAAGGAAAGTCCAAGGGTTTAGAGGTTACTTCCCAAGAACTTGGACAAAAGTCATCCAAGTTTGTTGTTACACAACTACTTAATCATAATCAAAAATGAGCTAAAGAAAACTTCTGTGGTGCAGGTGACATTCTACTATAAAAACTGAGAAACAAAATAAGTATTGAACCTCATGTAGTAAGCTGTCCAAACACTACAGAACAGTTGACTCCAATACTCTCTGCCAGTAGAGCTAGAATTGTCTTCTGGAAATATTTGTGGATACATTGTAGCACATGGAAAAAATATAGAATACTTTCCCTCAGAGTTCCATACCATAGCATGTATCAGAAACTAACATTTTTAAATGTATTCCTAATCATCAGTTAGAACTGTTTGTTTGGAAGTAGAGGGAATGTACTCAGGAAATGACTCCATGGGCCAGAAAATTCTAGCAGAATCATTTCTATGTACGTCTACAGAAAAAATTTGGAGCAAGATCACACCTTAGATACTTGAGCAGCTTATAATAATATATGATATTGTATTATCTGTGACCTAGATATAGAGGAATTATGTCTTGATATTACCAAATCCAATATGACAAAGTGCTTTAGAATGCCATTTCTGAAAGCAGCTTGCCTGGGTTCAAACACTTACTCATTTACCAGGTGTGTGCGCCAGTAAAGTCAATTAACTTACAGTGTTGACATTAATAATACTCTCTCAAACAATTGTGAAATTAGGGCGCCTGGGTGGCGCAGTCGGTTAAGCGTCTGACTTCAGCCAGGTCACGATCTCGCGGTCCGTGAGTTCGAGCCCCGCGTCAGGCTCTGGGCTGATGGCTTGGAGCCTGGAGCCTGTTTCCAATTGTGTGTCTCCCTCTCTCTCTGCCCCCCCCCCGTCCCCCTGTCTCTCTCGTCCCAAAAATAAACGTTGAAAAAAAAATTAAAAAAAAAATGTGAAATTTAGTTAAAGAGAAATCAAGGGAAGTGATTAAACAATATCCAACTCATTGCAAATATTAAATAAATGGGAGATAACAGTAGTAGTATCTGTAGTGGTAAAACTGATACCAGAAGATTTGGTGTAATTTCTTTTACCTAAAATATGGAACTCTTCCATCTCAAATGTAGCATTATTTTTGTTCAAAATTAAAAATCTAAAAATGTGCCTTTAAAATAGAGGAAACAACAGTTTTGAACGGCAAGCATTTTTGAAAATATGTTTAGAAGGAATCAAACTTCATTTTATGCCTTTGGTGTGCAATTTTTGATAGTTCAGCAATTGTCCCATAATGGACAATGAGAAAGGAAATAGAGCACATGCTTGATAGTGAGGTTCAGAAAGGGATTCTCCCTATTCCCAAATTTGTATTGCTCGAATGTCTCTATTACTACTCATCTAAAGTAGCTAAGAGATCACTTCCAGTGCCAGAGTAGTGTTCCTTTAATCCTCCAGTCATCTAGAGACCATATCTTGACCATAAAGCCAGTCTATTAGCTACTAAGGAACAGTATACATCCATACCTTGCCATTATTTATTCTTCTGAAGTGAGAAATATCGCTCTTAATTTTGCGCTCCTTTAGGGAATATATATTTTCCTTCTTCGGCCAAATGAAGCTATCACAGGTCACAAAGTAGCTGCCTTCCCGGATTGAATGTTGGTTCTCCACCTTTAGCCGTGATATTTGTTGGGAGTTGTCTAATAACTGACTATAGAGAAGAGTTTTTTAACTCCTTGTAATTAGGGATCAGGTAACTTCTAAGAGGGAATTAATGTAGGGCTCAAAGATATTGGCTGCCTGTTCCCTTATGTGATCACTAATACTAGTGGTCACCCGTGATGCACAGTCCTAAATATGTCATTTCCACTTGATGAGGTGAATCCTCTCTATTGCAACACTATTCTGATGTAAACCCTGACTTGATGAGTATTCAAACGCTTCTAAAGCCCTAAAAAGGGTTATAATTTGCTTTTCAAAGAGAGTACTCCTGGAGGTAGCTACAAATAATTTTTCTAGTTTTAAATCCCAGCCATCACAACTCGATGGCATTTATAGGTCTTTGCCAAAGGCTCCAGTCAGCATTAGTGTATATTGCTGATACTTCTAATATCTTCTGAATGGCGGAAGCATATATGGTCTTGTATTATTTATCTAATGCTACGTAACAAATGACCACAAACATAGTTGCTTAAAACAACACACATTTATTATTTCACAGCAATCCTTTCAACGTTTTGAACTTGGCCATCGCAACTTCTTACTAGACAAGACTCTAAATATTTTCAGGGGGTAATCCTGTGAATGAGTGAAATAGGTGATGGGGATTAGAGTGCACTCACTGTGATGAGCACAAGGTGCTGCATGTAAGTGTTGAATCACTAAGTTGTAAACCTTAAAGTAATATTACACTGTATGTTAACTGGAATTTCAATAAAAACTAAAAAAATAAAATCAAATGGAAAAACTTTGTGAAACCATTCAGGTATTCTTAGGATTATTGTAGTTGTACAATGCCACATGATATTTTAATTATTTTTTATAAATAAATGAAATCCATTAACCCTGACTGGCATAAAAGGTGAACATTTTTCAGTATTTCATTATATAATAAATATGGTAACAAATATGGGAAACATGCCCAAATATAGGCAAATGAGTACTTCATTGTGACAGCTGCTGGCTTGACAAAATCGTTATGTCTTATACCATTTTTTTTTTCCTGTATCTAACTTGCTATAACTAAACTTCATTAACACTTTAGGAAATATGAGCCTTTTTCCATCTGGCACATGGCTTTTACAACTCATTTGCTGTAATTTAGAAAATCTGCAAACAGCTGGCAAAAAATATATTTTTATTAAGTTCTTTAGTATCATATTTGAAAGATCTGTGGCTTTGCCTCTGTTCCTTAAACCCAGAATATTTTCTTCTCTTTTCAGTTCCATAGTCTCCATAACCTATTCTAAATTCTGAGAGGCTCACTCTTTAATTATCAACCTGCATGTTAATTTCTTTTATTTAAATTTTATATGTGGGTAATTCAACTGAATTTTGGCCTTGAAAGTATTATATTTTAACATTTAATCATTTTTGAAAGACAGAGAGAGACAGAGCGTGAATGGGGGCCCGGCAGAGAGAGAGAGGGAGACAGAATCCGAAGCAGCTCCAGACTCCAAGCTGTCAGCACGGAGCCGGATACAGGGCTCGAACTCACGGACCGCAAGATCATGACCTGAGCCAAACTCAGCCGCTTAACCCACTGAGCCACCCAGATGTCCCTGGCCTTGAAAATATTAAAAGCATGAGTGGTTCCCCTTTGTGTTTGATTTTACAAAAACGATTTCAAACCGTGTCTCTTAATTCATATAAAATTATTGAATAAATAATTAGTATGTTTCTGTTTTTAGGCTTCTTTCTTACATGTGTTATATGCCACATGTAGTTTTTCTATTATTAAATATCCACTCACATCCATGTCATATATTTCTGATTTTCTCACAATAATTAAGCAATAACATCAATAATTTATAAGGATTTAAGTATGTGTCTAAAAAGGATAAAGAGTAAGATATGTATGTTTTATTTAAAAGGAAAAGTTATAATAAGATACTCAAGAAGAGCTGGTAGTAATAAGTTATTTAAATAAATAAAATTGAGTTTTGTTTAAAGCAAAGAAGTGACCAAGTATCCAGAAAGCAATTAAAATGCAGCAGTTAAGAGTATGTAAACTATTCATAAAAGTATTCTTGGGGCGCCTGGGTGGCGCAGTCGGTTAAGCGTCTGACTTCAGCCAGGTCACGATCTCGCGGTCCGGGAGTTCGAGCCCCGCATTGGGCTCTGGGCTGATGGCTCAGAGCCTGGAGCCTGTTTCCGATTCTGTGTCTCCCTCTCTCTGCCCCTCCCCCATTCATGCTCTGTCTCTCTCTGTCCCAAAAATAAAAAAAAAAATTTAAAAAAAAGTATTCTTAAAAGTCTTGATGACTTGGCTAAAATATCTAATGAAAGTGGTTACCCAGCATCTGACAGTTTTGTTCTGGAGACATTGCCACAAAATGATGAACTTTGGCTCACCAAGACTCAGTATACATCAAAGGAATGAGGTCACAATTTCAACACCTGCCCAAATTGAATTCAAGTCCATTTTTCTAGAAAACTAGTATCCCACAGGGCTATAATCTCTGTGAAAGTGAGAACCGAATCTAAATCTCTTCCACTTTGTCATCTAAACAACATTAAAATAAAAGTTGCTCATTGTAGAGCAGTAGGTCTGATGAGTGAGGAATTCTCTAAAAAGTTGTAATCAGAACCAAATTCTAACATGGTTCTGAAAGCCAAGATCACATCACATTCTCAGTTCAAAAGGCAATTCATCTCAATGTCAACTACACATATAATCTTTGGAGTAGTTTTCTCAATAATTTCACAAAAAATTTCAAGGGAAATGAGCAAATCATGGTCAAAAAATTCAAATGCATTAACAAATGTCCTATATTCATAGATTAAAATAACTAAAACTGTCAAGATGTTAATTATCTCCAAATTGGGTTATAGATTCAAAAATTTATAAATCAAAATATTTTAAAAATGTCTTTAGTTGATGTCACTTGACAAAATCTAGAACTTTTTTAGAAGCAGTAGAAAATATTTAAGGTAGGGGCGCCTGGGTGGCGCAGTCGGTTAAGCGTCCGACTTCAGCCAGGTCACGATCTCACGGTCCGTGAGTTCGAGCCCCGCGTCGGGCTCTGGGCTGATGGCTCAGAGCCTGGAGCCTGTTTCTGATTCTGTGTCTCCCTCTCTCTCTGCCCCTCCCCCGTTCATGCTCTGTCTCTCTCTGTCCCAAAAATAAATAAACGTTGAAAAAAAAAAAATTTAAAAAAGAAAATATTTAAGGTACTATTAAAGAGGATTAACAGATCTTTTGTTATTTGTTTATTTGTATTTTATATTTAAATTCTAGTTAGTTGACATATAGTGTAATATTGGTTTTAAGAGTAGAAATTCGTGATTCATCACTTAAGTATAATACCCAGTGCTCATCAAAAGTGCCCTCCTCAATACCCATCATCCTTGTAGCCCATCTCCTTCTCATCCCCTCTCCAGCAGCCCTCAGTTTGTTCTTTATTTTTAAGAGTCTTTTATGGTTTGCCTCCCTCTCCTTTTTTTCTCTTCCTCTATGTTCATCTGTTTTGTTTCTTAAATTCTGTATATGAGTGAAATCATAGGATAGTTGTCTTTCTCTGACTGACTTATTTTGCTTAGCCTAATACATTCTAGTGCAATCTGCACTGTTGCAAATGACAAGATTTTATTCTTTTTCATCGCTGAGTAATATTCCAGTATATATCTCCATTCATCAGTTGATAGACATTTGGGATATTTCCATAATTTGGTTTATTGATAATGCTTCTATAAACATTGGGGTACATGTGCTTCTTTTAATCCATATTTTTGTATTCTTCGGGTAAATACCTAGTAGGACAATTGCTGGGTTATAGAATAGTTCTAGTTTTAAATTTTTTAGGAACCTACACACTGTTTTCCAGAGTGGCAACAGTTTGCATTCCCACCAAAAGTACAAAAGGGTTCCCCTTTCTCTGCATCCTCACTAACATCTGTTGTTTCCTGTGTTGTTAATTGTAGTCATTCTGACATGTGAGATGGTATCTTATTATGGTTTCGATTTGTATTTCTCTGATAAGTGATGTTGAGCATTTTTTCATGTGTCTGTAAGCCATCTGTATGTCTTCTTTGGGAAAATGTCTATTCATGTCTTCTACCTATTTCTAAACTGGATAATTTGTTTTTAGAGGTGTTGAGTTTGAGAAGTTCCTTATAGATTTTGGATACTAACCCTTTATCACATATGTAATTTGTAAATATCTTCTCCCATTCTGTAGGTTGCCTTTTAGTTTTGTTGATTGTTTTCTTTGCTGTGTAGAAGCCTTTTTTTATCTTGGTGAAATCCCAATAATTCATTTTTGCTTTTGTTTCACTTGCTTCCAGACTCATGTCTAGTAAGAAATTGCTATGGCCAAGTTCAAAGAGATTGCTACCTCTATTCTACTCGGGGTTTTGATGGTTTCCTATTCATATTTATGTCTTTAATCCATTTTGAAATTATTTTTGTGTTTTCTGTAAGAAAGTGGTCCAGTTCCACTCTTATGCATGTTGCTTTCCAGTTTTTCCAACACCATTTGTTGAAGACATTGTCTTTTTTCCATTGGATGTTCTTTCTTGCTTTGTCTAAGATTAGTTTACCATATAGTTGTGGGTCCCTTTCTGAATTTTCTATTCTGTTCCACTGATCTATGTGTCTGTTTTTGTGTCAGTACTATACTGTCTTGATGACTACAGCTTTGTAATATACTTGAAGTCTGGAATTGTGATGCCACCAGTTTTGCTTTCTTTTTTTCAACACTGTTTTGATTATTCAGTGTCTTTTGTGGTTCCATAGAGATTTTAGGATTGTTTTCTAGCTCTGTGAAAAATGCTTGTGGTATCTTAGTAGGGATTGCATTAAATGTGTAGATTGCTTTGGGTAGTATAGACATTTTGACAATATTTGTTCTTTCAATCCATGAGCATAAAATTTGTTTCCATTCCTTTGTGTAACCTTCAATTTCTTTCATAAGTGCCCTATAGTTTTCATAGCACAGATCTTTTACCTCTTTGGTTAGGTTTATTCCTAGGTATCTTGTGGTTTTTGTTGCAATTGTAAATGGTATTGATTCCTTGATATCCCTTTGTGCTGCTTCATTATTGGTGTACAGAAATGCAACACATTTGTGTACATTGATTTTGTACCTGTGACTTTTCTGAATTTGTGTATCAGCTCGAGCAATTTTTGGGTGGAGTCTTTCGGGTTTTCTACATAGAGTAGCTTGTCGCCTATGAATAGTGAAAGCTTGACTTCTTTTTTTCTTTGCCAATTTGTATGCCATTTATTTAGTATCAGCAAATGCTAAAACTTCCAGTACTATGTTAATAACAATGGTGAGAGTGGACATCACTGTCTTGGTCCTGACCATAGAGAAAATGCTCTCAGTTTTTCCCTGTTGAGGATATTATTAGCCATGGGTTTTTGTATATGCCTTTTATGATGTTGAGGTATGTTCCCTCTATCCATACTTTGTTAAGGGTTTTTATCAAGAATAGATACTGTTTTTTGTCAATTACTTTTTCTTCATCTTTTGAGAACATATGGTTCTTGTCCTTTCCTTTATCACTGTAGTGTATCATGTTGTTTGATTTGGGAATATTGAACCACCCTTGCATGCCAGGAGTGAATTCCACTTGATCTTGCTGAATAATTCTTTTAATTTTCTTTTGGGTTCAATTTGCCTGTATATTATTGAGAATTTTTGCATCGTGTTCATCAGGAATATTGGCCTATATTTTCTTCTTAGTGGGATAATTGTCTGATTTTGGAATCAAGGTAATACAGATCTCTAGGAATGGCTTTGGAAGTTTTACTTCCATTTAATTTTTAGAAAGGTTTGAGAAGAGTAGGCATTAACTCCTTATTAAATGTTGGGTAGAACTTCCCTGGGAAGCCATCTGGCCCTGCACTTCTGTTTGTTGTGAGATTTTTGATTACTGATTCAATTTCTTTGCTGGTTATGGTTATTTTCCATTTTTTTTTTATTTCTTCCTGTTTCAATTTTGGTAGTTTATATGTTTCTAGGAATTTATCCATTTCTTCCAGATTGCCTAATTTGCTGGCATAGAATTTTTCATAATGTTCTGTTATAATTATTTGTATTTCTGTGGTGTTGATTGTAATCTCTCCTCCTTCATTTGTGATTTTATTTACTTGGTTCTTTCTTTCTTTCTTTCTTTTTTCTTTCTTTTTTTTTTTCTTTTTTGATAAGTCTGGTGAAGGGTTTACCGATTTTATTGTTTTTTCAGAGAACCAACTCCCTACAGACTTTGATCTGGGTTGCTTGTAAGAACTTGCAATTATCTGCCCCTCTTGTTTTCCCCATCAATGGTTTTGGGGAAGTGTTTTTCTTGTGCAATGCTATGTACCCCATTCTCTCTTTCCTTGATCCCTGATCAGTGATCCCTCCCCACCACAACACCAGTGATTCTTACCTCCCCCACATCATGTCTTCACACCTCTTACCTTCCATGATGTGGCCTCTTCTCTCCCTCTAGTTGTGCAGTACATTCTCTCAGTCCTCAGGTCAATTTCCTGGTGTTCAGAATGATTTGATATTCATCTAGCTGTGTTCAAGGGATGAGGCAAGGATAAGGTCCTCCTGCTACTCAAAAATAGACCATACTATATGGACTTGGTATTTAACTGAGGTTGTATTACAGATCACTGAAGAAAGGATAGACATTGAAGATACCTAGGGCTAGGTAATTGGTGATTAAACTCAAAGAGGCTGGATTATAGTAGAAAAGATACAAATCTGGAGCCAGATGCCTACATCCAAACTTTAATGTGCGCTTACTGGTTTTGTATTCTTGAGCAGACAATTAATATCTATGTGTCTCAGTTTGCTCACCTGATAATAGGGATAATAGGGACATGCTTTGTTCATAAAGTTCTTGTGGAGATTAAGTGAACTAATATGTGCAATTATTAAGATGGATAACTGACAACTACTAAACATAACATGTATCATTATCCATAATTATTAATTACCTTCATCATTACAAATATAATCATCATTATGATATGGGAAGACAAACAGGGGCTGGGAAATTAGGTGATGGGGATTACGGGGTGTACTTGTTGAGATGAGTGCTGAGTGATGTATGGAAGTGTTGAATCACTTTATTGTGTATCTGAAACTAATATTATACTGTATGGAAACTGGAATTTAAATAAACTTAAAAAAAAAACCTGGATTTAACAAAATAGGTAAAGCAAAAAAAAAAAGAATGAAATTTGTAATTACCAGTTTTTAATAAAGAAAATCAATGGGCAATTTCAATACTAGCATCCTGTCATCAAATTATAGATATTTTAATACTGATTGAGCAAATCTATGATCATTATTGTTTCAAAGCTGTAGGAATTAATTAAAGTTTTTGTAAATACAGACTTAGCACGGAATGTCTTTGGAAACTATAATGTATCATTTGTAATAGCCAAAGATCTATTTTCAAAGAATAAGACCTACTATATTCCAGGGTGTTCATTGTTATTCTTATAATGGTTCTTGGACCCATGACCTAACACCAAAAACATTAAAATGCTATATTTACATGGGAACAAAAAAGAAAACAAATTTTATGGGACACCAGGGTGGCTCAGTCAGTTGAGCATCAGACATTGGCTCAGGTCATGATCTCACAGTTCGAGAGTTAGAGCCCCGAGTTGGTCTCTGTGCTGACAGCTCAGAGCCTGTATCCTGCTTCAGATTCTGTGTCTTTCTCTCTGTCCCTCCCCCACTCACCCTCTCTCTCTCTCTAAAAAAATAAACATTAAAAACAATTTTAAAGAAATGTAATCCTTCCTTGTAACATACACAAAATTATTTCCAGGTAGAATGAAGAGTGGAATGAGAAAGGCAAAACTTTAAAAATTGTCGGGAATAAGCTTAGGAATCCCCAGGCTTACACCAATGGGTTGACAAGGCATAAAGAAACACAAAATCATAAAATGCTCACACCTGAGTTTGGGTAAATCAGACTGGTACCCCAAGAATAGGAGGGGTGCAAAGACACCCTGAGAATAGGGAGGTGCAAAGGTGCCAGGATTTGGGAGGTGCAATGGCACCCCAAAATAGAGAGGGGGTGCAGAACCCCCAATATAGAGAGAGGCAAAGGCCTAAAATAGAAATGGTGCAAAGGTGCCTAATACACAGGTATATGAAATAAACAAGATTAGATATTCAGGGTGGAAGCACCCCCAGTTTAGTACTATAGCAGAAAGCTGCTTTCATAGGAGGATAGACCAGGTTAGGTAAATTGGTGAATTGGACTATGGCCCACTGTGTTAAAGGCAAAGCAGCCCAAACAGAGACTGTTAAACAAAGAAAAGGTGCCTTGTCAACCCTGAGGTTCCTCCCCTTACCTGCCTCATCCCCTAGGCCGGCAAAGATGAACAGAGGTACTGCCTCATGTCCACTGTAAACAACCCTCCTCCTGACTACCCCGTGCCGGATTTTTTTTTTGCATTAACCCAAACCCCTAACCACAAATATCCTTAAGACCCCCTTTTCCTCACGTCCACAAGTTAATGTTCACAGATTCATTGTCCTTCTGTGCATGTCCATCACCATGTTTGTAAGCCTTCTGATCCTAATAAAAACGGGGCAAGGACCCTTACTAGGGCTCTTGTCTTTTCCCAGACATTAGTCATCTCTTGCTTTAATCCTGCATAGGCTCTTTTGCTGGCCAAAAGAGAACTTTAGACTTAGAGTCTATGACAAAAGATATTTTATTTCTATGTTTGAGGGAAGTAGCTGGTTTTGTTGGATACAGAGATGCAAGCTGTTTTATATTGTGCTGTCTGAGCATTGACAAAAGACTTAATATTGTTCAATCAGGTTTCATGTTTACAACAGTGTTGTGACTGAACTGGGAGATAGTTGTTTTTTGTCTATTTGTGTTTCAGGAAATTTTACAAATTGTTAAAATGCCACCCAACTCCCTCTTTTCAACCCATCTAAATCACTCTCATCTTTCAAAGAGAAAATACTTTCCATTCTGCATGAAAACTTTCTGGTTCATTCACATTCAGAGTTATGTCATTTCTATATTCCAACACTGTTCACAACATTCATTTACCACTCATCACTTTCTTCTGAGAGCATTTTTAATCTGTTCAATGGATAAAAATTCTAAGCCGAGGGTAAGACATATCTAAATTTGAGAACAAATTCTAGTAGTTATAAATCGAGGATCTGGATAAATAACAACCTCTCTGCAACTCAGTTTCATTTGTAACAGAGAAATAATAAATATCTGTCTTATGAGATTTAATTGGCATTAACTTTAACATAAACACTATGCCTATCTTAGCAGGTTTGATTACTTTATATTTTCAACTTTATTGTAAACATATCAGCAGAAAATATTGTGCTATCTTGTGTATATCCCACTGAGCGCCATTCACAGTATCTTGTACAGAAAGGTATTTAGTAAGTATTTATTGTTTGTTATGGGAGCTGGCTGTGTTAAGTTAAAGTTCAATCTCCCCATTTTACTGTGCATTGTCTTTCAAAAGCCCGGAGAACTAAAGAAAGTTTCTTCTCCCCATATTTTCATTCACTTAGCACCATACAAAGATTTCTAGATTTAGAGTTATTGAAAAGGGTGTTTTTTTTCTTTCTATTGTCCCCATATAATTATAAAATAAAAATTGAAAGAGAAAGAATCAATTGAGTAATATAATTGTGCTATTGTGTGTGAAACAGGCTACGCCTCATGGTCCTTGGTACTCTAGAGTGTTTTCATTAGGAGTCATTACTTTTTAAAAAATAACACCTCTACCTTCGTTTTTGTATTGTTATTATTGTATATTATTTGATTTTCTACATTTCTAATGTATTTAAAAGACTTTTGTCTTTCAAACTGAACACTCCAGAA
Organism: Prionailurus viverrinus; assembly: GCF_022837055.1. NCBI lineage: Eukaryota > Metazoa > Chordata > Mammalia > Carnivora > Felidae > Prionailurus > Prionailurus viverrinus. The sequence goes on from NC_062561.1 coordinate 217,557,269, forward strand.
GAGCATCTTTTTATTTTTTTTAAACTTTTTAAATGTTTATTTATTTTTGAGAGACAGAGAGAGACAGAACACAAGGAGGGGAGGGGCAGAGAGAGAGAGGGAGACACAGAATCTGAAGCAGACTTCAAGCTCCGAGCTGTCAGTACAGAGCCAGATGCAGGGTTTGACCCCATGAACCGCAGGATCATGACCTGACCCAAAATCAGATGCTTAACCAACTGAGCCACCCAGGCACCCCTAGAAGAGCTTCTTTTTAAAATTAATTTTCAACTGATCACTGAGGTTCCTGAGCATATTTAATTATGCAAGATTCTGAAAACAAATAATCACCTATCACCACTTTGTAACTGAGAATGTGTCTTCTGCTCCTCTCTCTATCTCTGTCTGTCTCTTTCTCTGGGGAGAAAGCTTTCTTTTATTTGCATGATACCATAAGGGTTAGTGAGACGATCTCTGCCATTATTCGACAAACAATACATTCAGCTTATCTAGGCAAGCTGTCATGCACAGACCTTTCTCGCAATTTATTACATTTTGTATCTTTTCTTTTTTTTTTTCCTGGAAACTTACCAAATGCCTTTTAAGAGGCTAACTAGCTTTGCTTTTAGTAAACGTTTATTTTCGTGGATCCATTTTGAATGGTAAGATAGAGCCAGTCAATTCCACACTAACCCACTGAATTGCACTCTTGGAAGAGACTTTCACATGTAATCCAGGAGACTCTCAACTTCACGAATAAGGAGTTGCCATCTGGTCTCTGTTTCAAAGCATCTTACCAGGGCAGTAGCTACTTCTCAATGAGGCTCATTCAACTTTTATTCATACCTAACTTCAGAAAATGTTCTTTTATACTATGCCGGAAGTTTTCTTGTGAAAATTTTTACACAAATGAGTTTATCCTTAATTTTGAAGTCACTGAAAATAAGTATTTTTTTTTCATTAGAAAGATTAAGATTTTGGGTAATACTATATTGGAAGGCACCAATGGTTCCATCACCACAGAAAGTTCTATTGAAGGCACTGTTGAGGATCACAGTGGACATATTTTCCTGTTAATGCCCAAGAAATAAGTATTTTAGGCTTTGCAGTCTATGTACAGTTTCAGTGGCATGTTCTTCTTTTAAATAACCTTTTTCATAAAGTAAAGGCAATTCTTAGCATGGGGGTAGTATGAAAACAGGCAGTGTGCTGGCCTTGGCTCACAGGCCCTAGATTGCAGATCTGAACTCTAGGTGATAACTTAGTAGACAAAACAAATGCTTGGATAAGCTTATAAGAGATGTGCAAAGTTCTGCGAATTAATTTAAAGAGACCTAACAATCAGAGGTATACCGGGAAGAGAGTAAAAGATCAGCAGTCTAAACGAACAAAAACACGTGACCTGTGACTGAAGGTATGGTGTAACAGTTCCAGACAACAATACTGCTGACATCAAACTAACTGAAACAATAATCCCCTTGATTTGTGGCCCCTCCTGTTTAGCTCAGGCTCCTATAAAAAGCACTGAACAGGGGCGCCTGGGTGGCGCAGTCGGTTAAGCGTCCGACTTCAGCCAGGTCACGATCTCGCGGTCCGTGAGTTCGAGCCCCGCGTCAGGCTCTGGGCTGATGGCTCGGAGCCTGGAGCCTGTTTCCGATTCTGTGTCTCCCTCTCTCTCTGCCCCTCCCCCGTTCATGCTCTGTCTCTCTCTGTCCCAAAAATAAATAAACGTTGAAAAAAAAAATTAAAAAAAAAAAAAAAAAAAAAAAGCACTGAACAATTGTTTCTGTGGGAATCTTGGAATATTTCAGTTGCTCCTTGAACAAAAAGCACACCAATCCGTATCCCTTATTTACCACCTGCCTGTGTGCATGGAAATTCTGTTTCCCTCTAGTGGTGGCCCTGAAGCCACTGCACAAGTGAACCCTTCTTGAAGTTCCATTAAATTAAAGTATATTCACTAAATTATAAGGTTTCCCAATCAATCTCATAGGATTCTTAACATACTTTGTGTTTTGCTTACAGTTTACATCATACAGTAATTTCAGCCCCAATCTGACCTCAAATTGTATCATAAAATTAAAGAAAAGAAAAAGCCAGTGGCAGACACCCAACTGCAATTTGAATTCTATTTCTAAAATAGAAGTCTCCTCACTGAATCAACCTGTTAGGCACTAGGCTAATTTCTCTATGAGTTTCCTTTGGGAAGGAGCTTCTCTTTCTCTATAAAGAGACTTCTGTTCAACCTATGTATTCTATTTTATAATGTTCCCAAAGAAGTCTGGACTTTCGTATGAATAATAGCCAAGATTCAGTGATATACCAGCAACATACATAGTAAGAAGGAATGAAAATGCATGCACTCCAATGTTTGTATCAGCGCTATCAACAATAGTCAAATTATGGAAAGAGCCCAAATGTCCATTGACATATGATATCATATCTATGATATATATATATATATATTATAGATGTAATATATATATTATAGATATGATATATATATATATATAAAATAAACTGAAATGTGGTACATATAGAGATATATATAGATAGATGTGGTATATATATATAGATGTGGTATATATATATAGATGTTATATATATATATATATGTATATATATATATATTTAAAAAATGAAATCTTGCCATTTGCAACACCGTGGATGGAACTAGAGTGTATTATACTAAGCAGAATAAGTCAGAGAAAGACAAATATTATATGGTATCACTCCTATGTGGAATTTAAGAAACAAAATAGATGAACATAGGAGAAGGGAAGGAAAACTAAGATAAAAAACAAAGAAGGAGACAAACCATAAGACTCTTAACTATAGAGAAACAAATGTGGGTTGCTGGAGAAGTGGGTGGGGGGGATGGGCTAAATGGATGATGGGCATTAAAGGAGGGCACTTGGGATGAGCACTGGGTGTTACATGAAAGTGATGAATCACTGGTTTCTACTTCTGAAACCAATATTACACTGTATGTTAACTAACTTGAATTTAAGTAAGTACATTTAAGTAATAAAAGAAATACTTTTTTAAAATTCTGAATTCTACACAAAGGTAAAAGCAAAATAACTTTTATAAGATATTTTCAACTGGTATGTTGAATACTATTTTATGATAAATATCAAATATATTACAGTTCAAATGGTGAAACCATAGAAACATTTCATTCATTTTACCATTTTATTGATAACATTTTATAATGGTTAAAAAAAATGAAGCATACTTAAATGCTTAAAATGTGTCTTTCTACTTTATTTTGGTTAAATATCTCAACCTGGTTTATGGTGCCTAAACTATTTCAGTATTTAAAATTGGTCATTACTTCTCCTTGTGAGTAGTCTTTCATTGAATGTAGGAAAAACTCTCCTATATCAACCTCATTAAATTATTTGTCTGATTATGTAAATTGTAAATGTTTTAATAATGGAATTACTTGAAATACATAATGCTACCAACAGCTAATTATATTGTAAATTGCATTATGGCATGTTTGCTATTTCAGTTTTACTCCTCAGCCAGGAGGTATGAAATTTGTAGCTAAGTATTCAAAGTATAATTACTTTAATAAATGTGCCATACTTCGCGTATACTTCAATCTCTTATTCATTACAAGAATTGCAACTATCCTACAACAAATAAGAATCAAATAACTTGATTCTTCCATATCAGAATATTATTGAATTTTAAAACTATAGCATTTGAATGGAAGCGTGTTAACAGCTTTGAAAGCCTGTTGATATACATCTGTGTAGATGCAAGTTAACTAAACTTTATCTTCATGTTTTATGTGGTTTACCTTAAAATTTCATCAATTAATTCCTCATCAGGGGTATAAACTAAAGAATATGGGGAATAATTCTTTAGTTATGTAAATATATATAGTAACTATCATTTGATACTTTATTTTATAAATATATATAGTAGCTCTTGGGGAAGAGAACATGAAAAGGAATTAGATTATTCCTGAAGATGACTACAGACGCCAACCACTTAGGTTAGAGAGGGAAACAAGGTGAGAATCTACTTTACACATTCACTGTTTGGCTGTTATTAAAGACACAATGCCTTGGCAATAGAGGAGGTCTGTTGCCTAAAGCAGACCCTTGTCACTTGATATAGCATTCACATTCTACAAGTAAGAAGGTTAGCAGAAAATGTTCAACAAGTCAATACCACAGCTAAAAAGCTCAGAACTTAGGGAGACAAAATATTGTGTATCACACACTGCTTGAGGATGATTTTCTGTTTTTTCTGTACTGCAACATTTCCACTAGAGTATGTTCTATTAGCTGTATATTACCCAAGAACAAAGCTGAGAAACAAATCCTGCTAAAGCCTACCATGAAATCACGTGACTTTGGAGTGGTCAGGTAGTCTACATGAACTTCAGTGCACATTCATGCAGAAAAGAGTTAACATTGCAGGCCTGAGATGTGCACCCTAAGGAGGGTCTAATTGTCAAGTTCGTCCTCCACTGGTGCTTAGGAGCTTTGTGGGTAAACAGCTCCTTACACTAGTATGAAACTTTCCTCCATGATAAGGCTGACATAATGTGCTAGATCTGTGGTTTGTCGTGAACATCTTCTTTCATTCTAGGACTCTGGCATTTTGGTATGTGTTCAAGATGCAATAAAGGATCTAACTGAATATTTTGATATTTTCAGATAGCTTTTAAGCTTTGTCCCTCACTCTACCCATGCTATCTTATGGTCCTGGTGCTCCCTTTATTGGCTCTGGCAGGAGATTTAAACTATGCAGGCTTCATCCCAGGTCATCCTCTAAATACTATAAAAACCCCAAGCCAGTCTCCTTTACAGGGACTGCTTGAGTGCCACCCTCTCTTCTTACTCCAGAAACTCTCTCACTGTGTGTCTAGAACTCTTCTAATTCTCTTGGTGTGTGGGTGTGTGTGGGGGTGTGTGTGTGTGTGTGACAGAGAGAGAGAGAGAGAGAGAGAGAGCGCTGTGCATGCGTGGTGCCATCAGTCTCAACATAAAAAACAAATTTTGTGCAGGGGTTCGTCCTGCTCTGTAGGTTCACATCAAACCAGAGAGTGACTACACCACCAGCCCTTGTAAAAACCTTGAGTAGTGATGAGCTCCCTGCAGATAATATTTTATACACGTTACCATCTTTTTTTTTAATGTTCATTTTATTTTTGACAGAGACAGAGCATGAGTGGGGGAGGGACAGAGAGAGAGGGAGACAGAATCCAAAGCAGGCTCCAGGCTCTGAGCTGTCAGCACAGAGCCCCATGCGGGGCTTGAACTCACAAACTGCGAAATCATGACCTGAGCTGAAGTCAGTCGCTCAACTGACTGAGCCACCCGGGCGCACCACACGTTACCATCTTTTGCTGGAGGAGTTAGTGTGTCCTGTGTGACTCTACTGGGAGAGAACTCTTGAAATCTTGTACCAATTTTCCTCCAGACTTTGCTCTATGTGTTTTCCTGCTGCTGATTTTAATTTGTATAATTACGCTATCATAAACTATAACCATACATATAACAATGTTTTAGAACTGTGAGTCCTTCTGTGGAATCACTGAACCTAATGTGGTCCTAGGGAATCTGGACATAACACAGTCATATGACTTCAGTGGACTGAATTAGGTTGAGAAGTGCACACGAGTCTCCTCTTATGTAACTGATCCTGATGTTCTGTTCATTCACAGTCATTTCAGCGATGTATACAGGAACAAAGAATGTTTTGTCTATGGTCTTTTCCAACTCTCACCAATTGATTTATGTTAATAAATTATCATCACAAGAAATGATAGCATGCATTTCTCATATCATTAAAAATAGTATTTACTATATTTTCTTTTAAAAAATATTTTCTAACAAGAGTAAATAGTAAAGAAAAAGTAAATACAGATTTGGAGAAACACTACCTTCCAAAAACAAATGTTTGAGTAAAAGCATCTAGGTATATTAAATGGGACTTTGGAATATATAAAAAATAATTGCAATTGAGCAAGTATAAACATGGTTTAGAAAATTAAATTAGTTTTGAGATTGAGATCCTAACAAAATTATAAACTTCTGTTTCACATTTGAAACGCTGTTCTCACCAGGAAAACAATTTTGTTCATATTAACCATGTAAACAGGGAAAAGTCTTTAAGGACAAAATGATTTTGTCTTTAAGGACAAAATCATTTTCTTGTGATAACTTTGTCATGATTTAAGTGTACGTACTTTGCATGTATATGCCTCAATCTATTTTACTCTTCTTTTTATATACAAATTATCTAATTAGTAAAGATTTTAAAACACTTTAACAGTTTTTTCACTTAAAAATATGTTCTAAGCATTTTATTGTTTTGTTTGTTTTTGCTTCCAAAACATGATTTTTATGATCTCACATCATAGTTTTACTATTACTATTTCTTCTTAGGCTGGAAGAAGTCTGCACAGATATTCAAAAGATAAATAGAACGTATTAAAAACAACTTTATGCCAATTAAATTTGACAATTTGTGTGAAAGTAGTAATTAGAAAAAATACAATGTACCAAGACAAATAAAGGAAGCGGTAGATGATCTGAAAGTCTGATGTCTACTAAAGGAATAAAGTTTATTATTAAAGAAAAACTACAAAATATAATCCACAAACTTATGCCCATATGGTTTCCTCCGAGCTGTTGCAAATATTAAAAAAAAAAAAAAAAAAAAAGGGAATTACAGCCATCTTACACAAAACTCACTAGCTATTGGGGGAAAAAAGGAAAATGTAGCATTATTTTTACACGGCCTCAGTAACTCTGATATCAACACCATGAAAAATATTGTTTCAAGAAAAAAATACAGGAACATCATCTTCGTGAACACAAATTTGATAATTATTAACAAAATATTAGCAATAGGACTCAGGTAGTAAACAAATGGATAAATACATTGAACAAAGTAGGTTAATTCCTAGAGTATAAGTGATTTTAGCATCCACAAAACCTTTAATATAATTTATAATATTAACAGAAATAAATTATTATACTATTTCTATGGACAGAAAAACTCAACCAATAAAATAATTAATTTATTCATGATATAAACGTCAGTCAACTAGAAATAGAGAGTGATCTACAACTATGATAACTAATTGGAGGATGTGAAAATTTTTTTTTTACTTTAAATTTTAGTTAGTTAACTTACAGTGCAATATTGGTCTCAGTAAAATTCAGTGATTCATCAGTTACACACAATACCCAGTGTTAATCACAGGTGGCCTCCTTTTTTTTTTTTTTTTTTAGTTTTTTTACTGTTTATTTTTGAGAGAGAGAGACAGACAGACAGACAGACAGAGCATGAGTGGGGGAGGGACAGAGAAGAGAGGAAGACACAGAATCCAAAGCAGGTTCTAGGCTCTGACCTAGCACCACGAGTCCGACGCAGGCCTCAAATCCATGAACCATGAGAGCATGACCTGAGCTGAAGTCGGACACTTAACCTTCTGAGCAACCCAGGTGTTCCACAAGTGCCCTCCTTAATGCCCGTCATCCATCTAGTCCCTCTCCCACCCACCTCTCTCCATCAACCCTGTTTGTTCTCTCTCATTGGGTCTCTTGTGGTCTCTCTCATTTTTTTCTCCCTTCCCGTATGTTCATCCGCTTTGTTTCTTAAATTTCACATATAAGTGAAATCATATGGTATTTGACTTTCTCTGATTGACTTATTTTGCTTAGCATAATATATTCTAGCTCCATCCACGTCATTGCAAATGGCAGGATTTCATTCTTTTTGATGGCTGAGTATATTCCATTGTATTAGTATCTATATATTTTTTATCCATTAATCAGTCAACAGACATTTGGGGCTCACTTCATAGTTTGGCTATCATTGATAATGCTGCTATAAACATTGGGGTGCACGTACCCCTTCAAATCTGTATTTTTGTATCCTTTGGGCAAATACCTACAAGTGCAATTGCTGCATTGTTGGGTAGTTCCGTTTGACAAAATACCACCTCATACCTGTCAGAATGGCTAAAATCAATGCAAGAAACCACAGATGTTGGTGAGGATGTGAAGAAAGGGAACCCCCTTGCACTGTTGGTGAGAATGCAAACTGGTGCAGCCACTCTGGAGAACAGTATGGAGGTTCTTCAGAAAATGTGAAAATTGTAATACTGACTTCTGGGTGAAGCAAGGATACCTAGATTACTAGTACTATAAAACATTTTATAGGAATGGGCCATACCAGAACAATATGGCCAAAAACAAAGCAACACAATGGAATGCCAATAATATGCCAATAACACCATAAGCACATTTTAAATAAATAAATAAATAAATAAATAAATAAATAAATAAATAAATAAACAAACAAATAAATAAAAGGCATGTGGTTTGGAAAGGATGAGATAATTGCTATTATTTGCAGATGATACTATGTACCCACCGAAATGGCTAACATACCAAAGAAAGACAAAATAAAATGTTAGGGAGGTCTTGAACTGCTTGAAATATCATAATATAGTATTCGAAGTGAAAGTGGATAGAAAAAGTGGAAGAATGAGCACATACATGCCCTGCGACTAAGCAATTTCACTCTCAGGTAAATAACCTAACAGCAATGAGTTAATACTGTTACAGGAATACACACACAAGAATGTTCTGGAGGGCAGGATTTGTTACAATGCAGAATAGAAACTGTTCAAAGGCCCATCAATACTAGAATGGAGTCTTGTTACATAATAGAATATTATCTACTAATTAGAATGAACAAAATTTAACTCAGTAAAAAATATGAAAGAGTATCACTGTACATGATAATAAAAGAACCAGATTCAAAAGTATTTTCTGTATAAATCAAAGTTAAGACAGGAAAAACCCTTTCTCTGTGTTGGGAATCAAGATAGGGCTGATTTTGGGATAAGTGGGTTAGTGATGGGAAAGAAGCACAAAGAGGGCTTCAGTAATGCTGATGCTTTTCTGATTCCTGAGTGATTTGTGTATTTTTCTTTTTCTACAATATTCAGTGAAGAGTGTAATAGACTTTTTTAGTTTATTTATTTATCTGTTGAGAGAGAGAGAGAGAGCAAGGAAGGGGCAGAGAGAGGGAGAGATAAAGAATCCCAGGGGCGCCTGGGTGGCGCAGTCGGTTAAGCGTCCGACTTCAGCCAGGTCACGATCTCGCGGTCCGTGAGTTCGAGCCCCACGTCGGGCTCTGGGCTGATAGCTCAGAGCCTGGAGCCTGTTTCCGATTCTGTGTCCCCCTCTCGCTCTGCCCCTCCCCCGTTCATGCTCTGTCTCTCTCTGTCCCAAAAATAAACGTTGAAAAAAAAAATTAAAAAAAAAAAAAAAAGAATCCCAAACAGGCTCTGTGCTGTCAGTATAGAGCTCAATGCAGGGCTCAAACTCACGAATCATGAGATCATGACCTGAGCTGAAATCAAGAGTCAAATACTCATCTGACTGAGCCACCTAGGTGCCCCTATTCAATGAAGAGTTTAAATATTTTTTCTTTGCATTCTATTTTACTCCATTTTTTTAAAAAAAATACATCTTTAATATGTTTTATTCTTGAAAATATTTTATATTTACCTTCTTAATCAGAGTTTCATACAGCAAAATTAATCAGAGTTTCATACAGCAAAATATATACAGTTTGAAGTCTATTCATAAAACATCCTGTTTTCCCGTCTCTAAGTTTTAAATTATTTCTTTTCAATTGCTTTTATGAAGTGATCAGTACATGATTTTCAAAACAATGTGTATACATATATATTGAAATTTTGATAAATATTTGTTCGAATAAAATCTTGGGGTTTATACATCACTTAATTTGATAGAAGATACTTATTTAAATTATCATATACACACAGAGATACTCATTTGCTGGACTGAAACATTATCTAACAGTCTGAATTTTTGTAACTCTGGAGTCAGAAAATTTGTGGCCACAAAAGAGTAAATAGAAGTGGCAAATACGTCATTATAATGATGTATACTCAACTCCTTGTACACCTCCTGACTTACATGACAAAAGTGGCACCTGGGTGGCTCTGTCGGTTGAGCCTCCAACCTCGGCTCAGGTCCTGATCTCGTGGTTCATGAGTTCAAGCCCCGCATCGGGCTCACTGCTCTCAGCCTGTCAGCACAGAACCTGCTTCAGATCCTCTGTCCCCTTCTCTCTGCCCCTCCCCAGCTTATGCTCTCCCCCCAAATAAAATAAATATTTTAAAAATGTATTCTTAATAAGCTACTAGGTGAAAGCAGAATTTTGTTTTCCATCCAGTGTGTTTTGAACAACAAAAATGGACTGGTTTTAAAAGGATCTGTTACTCAGGGCTTGGCATTTCCCAAGTTTCCATTAACTTCATCAGTTACATACTGTATTTTGAAATGTCTCTTTGTTATTCTGGATTTGTTTACCCTCAGGCTATTGTTCCATGGTAAGGTTCCAAATATACAAGAGATGTGTTTATTGAGAAGGGACAATTGTAAAAGTGTAGGTGAGAAAGATCAGCAGATGAATTCCTATAAAGGGCAGTTTTAAGGAAGATAGTTGAGTATGAGAATCTGAAAGTTAATTTTCTTAAGATTCTTTGTAGTCTCATGAACTTTGGAAGGTTTCACATTAATTAAGATGATGGTGTATCACTAGACAGAATACCGCAATGTTCTGCTTTTCTGCCTTTCAACTTAATCACTGTCCATATACCCAACTATAAATAAACTCTTCAGTAGGCCCAAGGACCAGTGAAGAGGCTGACACAAATCACAGAGGGCTGAAGGAGCAGTGGTGAGTTAGAAAGAAAAAACAATGTGAATTCTTAGAGGAATCCATTTCTAGTTCAACCCTTAAGTGACTTCTCTGGGACCACCCAGAAACTGCTTAACTTTTCTGTGGTTATAAATAAGAAAGAAGGAAGACCAACATATATTAAGTTTATTACTTAGAAAATATATTAAATGAATACCCATGGATTTTTTTGAAAGAAAATTATGATTTCATTTGATCATAGCAGGACACTTTATACAGAAATGGGAGAAAATAATTACAATGGCAAACACACTCATTTCAAGATCATTTCTCCCTACCACAAACAGTTTGCATTCTTAATGTAGACATCATATTTTGATTTGAGATGATTACTTTATTGTTTTTTATAATGCATTTTAAAATGTTACTGATAATGAAAGAAGAATTGTGAAATATACCTAGACAGCGAAGTATTATTCTCTATATGGTTCAAGAACAAATCAGTTAACATTCTATGGTGAAGTAATCTATTCATATAGAGTAACATATTTTTAAGATTCTGTAGAAATATTTATTCAAATGTAAGAAAATGTGGGTTTTTTTGGTTTTTGTTTTTTTTGTTTTTTTGTTTTTTGCCGTGATTAACCACTTTTCCTTATTTCTATTGAACTTGACACTCTGGTTCCCGTGAATAACATTTTAATTGATGCCCATAAACCTTAAAAGCTGAGATTTATTTACTGACACCAGGGAAACTTTCTGAACTTTTTGCATATGTCATCATTATCTCTTAACATCTCTTTGACAATTTTAATATTATTATGTATATTTAATGCTTGTTAATCTATCTTGTCTTCAAACCATTTAATATGAATATAACATGCACTGCTAAAGAATTACCTAGAATTCACAGCAATAATGTAGCCCCTGGGGCACCTGGGTGGCTCAGAGGGTTAAGCCTCCGACTTCTGCTCAGGTCATGATCTCACAGTTCCTGGGTTTAAGCCCGTGTTGGGCTCTGTGCTGACAGCTCAGAGCCTGAAGCCTGCTTCAGAGTCTGTCTCTCTCTCTCCCTCTGCCCCTCCTCTGCTCACTCTCTGTCTCTCTCTCCTTCAAAAATAAATAAACATTAAAAAATTAAAAAAAATGTAGTCCCTTAGATCAATCTTTCATAGCACAGGAGCTGTGTATATAGAAGTTGCTAAATTTCTCAATACTATGGTTCCCAATTTAAATTCTTTTTTTTTAATTGTTTTACTTTTAATGTTTATTTTTGAGAGAGGGAGAGAGAGAGAGAGAAGGGGCAGACACAGAATCCAAAGCAGGCTCCAGGCTCTGAGCTGTCAGCACAGAGCCCAACGCAGGGCTCGAACTCACAAACCGAGATCATGACCTGAGCCGGAGTCAGACGCTTAACCTACTGAGCCACCCAGCCCCCCCCCCCCCCATTTAAATTCTTAAGATTCTCTACATAGGAAGTGTGTGTGCAGGGAGATGTTTCTCACACATGCTGGTTCTCCGGTTGCCTTTGATGTGTTTCCTGAGCTAGTCCCTGAACTGTTCTGTCTCCAGCCTGTAAACTAATGTTACTTAGAGACATTATCACGTCTTCCTTGCCCTGACATGGGTGTGGTGATGACATACAACCGCGATAATCTGGCAGCTAAAATTTAAAAGAAAGAAATTTCAGAGCAAATGTTTCCACTTGCTCTTAGCCTTGGGTATCAATTTGCAGAGCCATCTAAAGTGTTCCACTATGAAGACGAATAGAAAAGAGACTGAAGTCTATTGTTTAAGAATGAGTAGTTTTCCCTCACTTGGAAACATTTGTCTTCTATCCAAAGAGGGAAATTTACTTCACTTGTATGTTTCACTCTTCTGAAAAGCCTTCTGCTTATTTTCTTTTTCTTCCTTGTTTTCAGTCATGCCCCAGCCTTGAGCAAGAAAAGATTGATGGCTAAAGTTATCCAGTGATTTACTGGACCATCCACTCCATTCATTGTAGAAAATTGCATTGCTTTATTAATGTTATTACTTGCTAAGCAGCAGATGTCAAATGCTGTAGCTGAAACTGCTTAGCTTCCCAAATCAATCCTTTAAAAAATCAACTTTATATTTAGTGTCAAATATCATACAAGACTGGCTCTGAAGCTATGCTAAATGTCTACAACTGGCTGGTAAAATTATTGCCCAGTATCCACAAGTTCAAACCTCAATTAATATTCTTTTGGGATCTTTCCATACCAATTATTTCTGACTTAAAAGTTTATCTTCTATAGGAACATTCCTTAGCCTCTGTCTCTATCACTTTTTAACTCATTTCTAGTCATCACTATTTTTTTTCTTTAAGATATGAATGTTGGGTTAATTAAAAAAGAACCAAACTGAAAAAAAAAAAAAGAACCCACACACAACTGGGTTACAAATGAATGTGCAACTGGAAAATAAAGATAACGATAAAAAGCAATGATTAAATTTGTGACCATTTTCAAAATCTATATGCACTTACTTTTTAAAACCACCAGTTATGTTTCTGTAACCAAAGAATGTGTTACAGGGATGGAATGGTCATCATTACAAAAGATCAGATAGTGCATTACCTTTTCTATTATGCAAAGACAGAAATTTAAGTTATTTAATAAGATGTAATTTATTTTTGTGTATATATTATCATTAGCTTTAAATAACTTCAACTATAAACTTAGTTTCATTATATTTACTATAATAATTAAAATGGCCCACCTAGTGCCTTCTGTTGCTAATGAACTGTATAGAAAAAGTCTTCAAAATTTGAAAATAAGGCAGAATAGTGGGCAGTTATTATTTCAAAGTCATACCAGGTATTGTTTAGCAAGACCCTCTTAGGATTATTTCATTATCTAGGACAAAGCACCTGTGGTGACTGCTATTTGTTACTCGATTAAAGCCTGGACAATGAAGAGTGAATATTACCAAGCAGATTTCTGTCCAATATGGAAGACAACCCCACAATTTATTGTTTTATTGCCCCAGAGGACATTGGCTAGTTTTATATCTATCTTAGCCATATTATTTTAATATTTTTTAATATTTTTTTTCAAAATGACTCTCAATGCACAGGTTTTCAAAATGCTCTTTGAATCAGCTTTATCATTTTATTGATTCCTTCATTGATGAGTTAATAAATATTTGACACATGTTCATATCATACTTATGTAAGAATAATGCTTTTAAGTTTTTAAAAATTACATTTTGAAAATATAAAAATAGTGCACTCCCCTATATGTTTTCTATGTTTCATTATTGAGTTAAATTTTATATATTCAGTCATGATCATTGAAGTTGTTAAATCAAAAAGCCCATTGAGAGCTTAATTTTCTGTGATTGTGCAAAAAAATTAAAAAGGACATTTTTTAGATAAGCCTTGATTGCCATATGATTTTACAGCTGACAAAAATGGTGCAAATTAATGCTGAAGTTCCTGAAACTCTTCACTTTGATCTCAATACAATTTAGCTCTAGACTCACCACAGCTCAATAATCATTTTAAGAGACAGATTTGTTCACTCATTCATGTGTCATTACTTCTTTTTCTAAGTGTATAAACCCTGAACTCATTTTATCCCATCCCTGTGGTTGGTTCTTTATATGAATTGGAATTTATTGCCTCTACTCTCCTCCATCCGCTAATTTGCCACAGAATTTTACAGTCAAATGTATTTTCCTACTATTTTTACAATTCAACTTAGTTTATAAGAAAGATTTAGGTATGGGCTTCCTTTATTTATTTTTTAATATGAAATTTGTTGTCAAATTGGTTTCCATACAACACCCAGTGCTCCTCCCAAAAGGTGCCTTCCTCAATGCCCATCACCCACCCTCCCCTCCCTCCCACTCCCCAGCAGCCCTCAGTTTATTGTCAGTTTTTAAGAGTCTCTTATGGTTTGCCTCCTTCCCTCTTTTTTTTTTTTTTTCCCTTCCCCTCCCCCATGGTCTTCTGTTAAGTTTCTCGGGATCCACATAAGAGTGAAACCATATGGTATCTGTCTTTCTCTGTATGACTTATTTCACTTAGCATAACACTCTCCAGTTCCATCCACGTTGCTACAAAAGGTCATGTTTCATTCTTTCTCATTGCCAAATAGTACTCCATTGTGTATATAAACCACAATTTCTTTATCCATTCATCAGTTGATGGACATTTAGTTTCCTTCCATAGTTTGGCTATTGTTGAAAGTGCTGCTATAAACATTGGGGTACAAGTGCCCCTATGCCTCAGCACTCCTGTATCCCTTGAGTAAATTGCTAGCAGTGCTATTGCTGGGTCATAGGGTAGATCTGTTTTTAATTTTTTGAGGAACCTCCACACTGTTTTCCGGAGCGGCTGCACCAGTTTGCATTCCCACCAACAGTGCAAGGGGGTCCCCATTTCTCCACATCCTCTCCAGCATCTATAGTGTCCTGATTTGTTCATTTTAGCTGCTCTGACTGGCATGAGGTGGTACCTCACTGTGGTTTTGATTTGTATTGGTATGGGCTTCTTTTACCTGCCAGGAACCGAAATATTTCTCATCACATTCTTTATTGAAACTATGCACACATGTTTAACTCAAAGGCAACAACAAATGAAAATTTAAAATTTAAATATTTCATCTCATTTACAAAGTACAGTAAGCAGAATATATTTCTTAAAGCCTCCTCTATTGAAAAATGAGTAACAGTATCAGGGAATAGATATACATTTTTTTTAATTTAGATTGAGGAATTAGTGTCAGGAAATAATGTCATTTGTATGGAGTCTTCACAACTTTTACAGTCAAAGCTGACAAAATATCAAACTTCCTTCTTCTTACTCTATTAAGCATATTGCATTTCTGCTGGGGGAAAGTTAGTAAATTTAAAAAAAAATGTAAAATTTTCAAAGTACCCTACTTTATGTGTTGATATGTTTCTTCATAATATACAGGCAGTTCTGAAGTTTTTTATCAACTAGAATGTATTATTACTAGTGAAAACATTGCCATAACACAAATCTGTCTTGCTGAAGCACCATCACTGTAAATCAGGAGATCTTTTTTCTACTATTAAAAAAGATAGCGTTCTTAGGGTGCCTGGATGGCTCAATTGGTTGAGCGTCCGACTCTTGGTTTTGGCTCAAGTCATGATCTGACAGCTTGTGAATTTGAGCCCCACGTTGTGCTCCATGCTGACAGTGTGGAGCCTGCTTGGGATTTTCTCCCTCTCTCCCTCTCTCTCTGTCTCTGCCCCTCCCCCGTGCACTCTCTCTGTCTCTCTCTGAAAAATAAATAAACTTAAAAAAACATTTTTTTAACAGATAACATTCTAAACCAGCCCAAATGATCTTCTTTCCTTGTGCAAATCACCTTACTGAAATGTTCTCCATGTTCTCTTAAGTTTCAGTCCAAACACCAGAAAGAGCTTCTCCAAGCTCTCTTTGCAGACAGTAGATTGCACTCCCTCAGAAACTTTACATGATTGATGGTTTAGGTAATTATTTTTAATATTCTTATTTATATATTATCTTTTCCCTCATTTAAATTGAGGAAATCAATTTACCTTAGATCTTACACTATACTCTCTCCCACTGTATGCTTCCTATTACCTTATTCTGGGAATTATGATAGTTTATTATTATTAAATAAAAAATTATTATATTTCTTGTATTCAAGAACAATGATATTGTTATTCTGCTTTAGGAAAATAGGTATTTCATGGTTTCATCAAAGAGGCAAAACCACTATGAATGACAAGAGGGATGTGTTATGCTGATATGATCTTATTAACTTGGGAGACTGAGTTACGTCCACTATGTAAGTCTGTTACCTTGGCATCTGCTACAGGTTCTGAAGTGAGCAGATCTGGCTGTCAGGGAGGAAAGATGAACATGAAAACTTGGGTAGCCAGACAAACTGGACCCCTCAAGGGTGAGCTGGAATCCACCAAATTAATTGAAACCCATGTTTTCCTTTGAGCACTTCAATCTTTCCACAGTGATGCCTCTGACTTACAGAAGAGCTGGTACACTCTACCACAGTAGTGCACATGAACTTCACCTAGGAGTTAAGAAAGCTAAACAAGGGGATCTAGGGGAACTAAAGTCCAGCTGCTGCACTGAGGAGATGCAGAATTTGGAGGAGCTGAGATCCCAGTCACCAGCAGAGTGACCTAGCTGAGGTACGACAATGTGCTTGAACCTTAAGAGCACTTGAACTTCCATGATATTTCTGTGCTTTGCTCCCTCTACTAAATCCTATGCAAATTTCTCATGTAGGCTAAGAAGCCTCCTATCATTGCTTGGTCATGTTAAATCTAAATTTTCCCATGAATGATTATTTTTATTCATCTTTAATTTATCCACACATGGCTTAATAATATTTTCCAGGGAATCACTATGAATAGTGAATTTTCTACTTGTTGAGCATCTCAGAAATTTTAATTTTTCCTCAAAGTTCTGAGCTTTGAACAAGTTTTTATTGGTGGTGGTGGTATTGTTACTTTTGTTGCTCCTATGACTGTGGTTATTGTTGACTTGAGACCTCTAAGGGCACAGCTTCATTTATACTTCCCCTTATAAATATCTGATCTTATTTTTTTCTAAAGATGATTATAAGAGCTTATATTGATTTTTCAAATTCAACATTTTTAGTGATGTAGTTAGATTTTATCTCTTTCCTTTAATTTTTATTATAACACATGCGCTATTTTCTTTTGCATATCCATGTCTACCTCACGTCAGAATATTTGTTTCCCTTAGCTAATCATGTCCTGTTAGTGGCTAAGGTGTGTTTTGTTTTGTTTTGTTTCTAGGAGTGAATTATTTGTGTGTTGTGGTGCTATCCATTTTTGGCACGTTCAGTTGCTAATTAGAAAATTGCAACTTTTATCATTATAATTATCTATTAACATAAGGAGATTGTCATAGGTTTCAAAGGGCTCTTTCACCATATTAACAATTTTCTTCATTGAGTTTGCACTTGTCTGTGCTGATGATAGTTTACATTTATTTCTCATATTTGCATCATTCCATTTTTTTACAAATCTGATACTTTTATGCCAAAATTCATGTACCTATCTCCATCCATTTTATACCTTTCCTGATCCCATAATACCTTAACACATTGGGTTCTAACTTCTATGAATTTTTATTTTTATGATTTGAAAGTTGTCCAGTTTTGCCTTACAACTAAGTCTTCCTTTTTTTATTAACCAATGGAATCTAAAATTTTAAACCCATAAACAATACAGTGCCTTGACTTGATATACATTTTCCTATACTGAAAATTATAATATGGTAGGATTGTATTTCCTCTTGTGTGGAACTGGAGTGTTGACCCCTGGTTGACTAGAAGTTGAATATCATTTGTAGACATTGATGTCACATACTATTAACTATTTAAAGACATGCCCATTTTTGAAATTTGTATTTATATTTAGACTACTTTATTATGCATGTATTTATTTTGTCTTTATTTCTTTCTTTGAAGTTGCAAAATGTCTTTCTTACATTTACCATATTTGTGTTAGAGATATCTACAGAATATAATTCAAACTGTGAACGTATCTGCTTTCTAGTTTCCAGAAATGATTGTCCCAGATTTCTCCAAGTTCTTCCTTATAGAATGGGAAAAAGAACTCCTAACATCAGAAAGTGTAAAGAAATCATTCATTTTGTTGGTTGGTCAGTTGGTTGGTTGGTATTTCATTTTTTCCATGGTCTGGGATTCCAGCCTCCTAATAGACTTGGAGCTATGTCAGTGGCTGCAGTGGGATCCCGCAGAAGGCAAAATGTGAAGGGACTGGAAACATCTTAAATATTTGTGATGATAGTTCCAGGAGGATGGGGCCAGCCTCTGCTGAATTTTTTATTTTTTTTCCTCACTGAACTTCCATCACTTAACCCTGGATATAGTCTTAGTTGCTGATGTGAACTAGTAGAGCGAATAAACTAAAGCTCTACTTTTGTTGTTGGAAGAGTAAAATATGGAACATTAGAGAACCAAAAATAACTACAGAGATGAAAAGAAGGGATGGTCTCAGGAAAAGTGACCTCATGAAGATTTTTTATGAACTCCTCAGTTCACCACTGGTTTGAAAAAGAATCAAGAACAAAATCTTCTCTAAGAAACCATAAAAATATACACAAAATAAACCAAAGAAGGCAAAATAAATGATGCAATCAGCAAATGCTAATTCAGTAAAATTAGAAAACATAATTGCAATGAAGAAAAACAAAACACCCAATATTTTTCTATTGGAAGAGGTTAATACAATTGATAAGTGCTGAAGACTGACAACAAAAAAAGAGAAAACACATCTGACCAGTATCAGGAATGAAAGGTGAGATATTGCTAAAGTCACCATAAGCTTAAGAGAATAAGGCAATATTATAAAGAAACTTTCACACATAATTTTGTTATCATTGATGAAATAGCCCAGTATCTTGAAATCTAAAAAATACTAAAACTGAGTCAAGATAAAATAGTTCATTTCTATAGTCTCACAGCTATTAAGAAATCAAAATTATTATTAAAAAAATTTTGTAAAAGATAAGTTCAGGCCCAGATGGTCTTACTGGCAAATTCTACCAAACATTCAAATAAAAAATAACACTAATTTTACAAAACCCTTTAAGAAAATAGAAGATCAGAACATTTTACAGCTCATTTAATGAAGCTGGCATTACCCTAATTTTGAAATCAGAGAAAGACAGTACAAAAAGGAAAATAGTATATTAATGTCTCTCATAACATGCATTCAAATTCCTCAAAACATATTAGCAAATTTAGCCTAAAAATATATAAAATGAATACACCACAACCTAGGTGGTTTACTCAAAAATTTATATCAATTAACACAGAAAAGCATTTTGCAAAAACGCAACATCCATTCACAATGGAAATACTCATTAACCAAGGATTAGAAGGGGATCCACTTGACCATAAAAGAGATCTATAAAAGCCTACTTCTGACATCATGCCTAATGATGAATGACTGAAGGTTTTCACTATAAGATTAAAAAGGAAAAGAAAAGAAAAAAAAAAAGGCAAGGGTGGCTACTCCTATTCAATGTTGTAATGGAAGGAAGGAAGGAAGGAAGGAAGGAAGGAAGGAAGGAAAATGTATATAATAAAAAATTTTGAATTAAGCCAGCTAGAAATAATGCCTTTTTAAATATCAATCCAGGGGCACCTGGGTGGTTCAGTTGGTTAAGCATCCAAATTAAGCTCAGGTCATGATCTCACAGTTTGTGGATTTGGGTCCCACACTGGGCTCTGTGCTGACAGCTCAGAGCCTGGATGGAGCCTGCCTCGGATTCTGTGTCTCCCTCTCTCTCTTTGCCCGTCCCCTGCATTTGCTCTCTTTCTCCCAAGAACAAATAAGTAAACATTTAAAAAATATATTTTTTAAATAAACATTTATATATATATATATATATCCAATTTTTTATTAGAATGAAAGTTTGACTTGGAATTCAAAGGTGAATTACTAAAATTTATCATATTATTGAATTAAAGAGACATATCATATAATTATTATAATAGACGCAGAAAAAAAGACTTTTTATAAAGCCCAGCATCCTTCATAGGAAAGAAAAAAGTAACAAAATTTGGAATAGAAGTTAACTTATGGAAACTAACAAAGATATGTACAATAAAACTGTCAACACACTGGGACGCCTGGGTGGCACAGTCGGTTAAGCGTCCGACTTCAGCCAGGTCACGATCTCGCGGTCCGTGAGTTCGAGCCCCACGTCGGGCTCTGGGCTGATGGCTCGGAGCCTGGAGCCTGTTTCCGATTCTGTGTCTCCCTCTCTCTCTGCCCCTCCCCCGTTCATGCTCTGTCTCTCTCTGTCCCAAAAATAAATAAAAAACGTTGAAAAAAAATTAAAAAAAAAAAAACTGTCAACACATTGAAAGCATTTTCCTAGATATGGAGAAAAGTAAGGATATTCTATTTCACCAATTTTGTTCAACACTGCACTGACTGGATTGTCTGAGTCAGCAAATTAATATGTGGGGGAAAAAAAGGTATGTCAATTGGAAAATAAGGGGGAAAAAAGGTTACTTTACTCTCAGATGATATGATTGTATAACAAAGTCCAAAATAATTTTCTACATAAATTATTATTATTGATGAGTTCACATTGCTAGATACAAGTTCAGTTTAAAAAAAAAACTGAATGTATGCTCAAAAGTATTGAAAGCAGGATCTCAGAAATATATTTGCATACCCATGTTCATAGCAGCATTCTCCACAAAACCCAGTGGAATATTATTCAGTCTTTAAAAAAAAAAAAAGGACATTCTGACACATTTATAATACTGATAAACCTTGCTGACATTATGCTAAGTGGAAAAAGACAGTCACAGAAAGACAAATACTCTGTGATTCTATTTACATGCCAAATTTATAGACAGAACAATAGTGGTTTCCAGACACCGGATTGATGGGGTGGAGTGGTGGAAAATTGATGTTCAATGGGCATCCAGGTTTTGTTTTGCAAGATGAAAAGAGTTCTGGAGATTGATTTCAACAACAATATGAAATACTTCACACTGCTGAACTTAAAAATGGTTAAGATAGTAAATTTTGCTGTTTTTTAACCACAATTTTAAAAATCAAGTGTATTTTTACATACCCTTCTTAATGTCCTTTTTTCCTTCTCTTTGCCTTATAAAGTCTGCGGGTTTGGCTTTTGGCTATGTCCAGCAAAGCCACGGACAGCAGAAAGGATTACTCAAAACTCTACAAGTCAAGAGAGGTGAGGGGGAGACTCAGGGAAGTCTCCAAGAGCTGCTCTCAAGCTTCCAGATTTAGTAAGCATACATTTAGGGAAACATTGCACAATATATCAGTGGGTTACATTCCAGTAAGAACATATTGAAAGCTTACAGAAAAATAAGTTAAGCATTGTTAAGACTACAAAAGAGCAAATGCAGAAAGCAGGCTGGAAAACAAGATGAGATATTCCACAGATAACCATGATCTGAGGAATTCATAAGCATAGGCAGGACCCAACCCCTAGATACACAGTAACTAGATAAGCAAAGAAGGGCTGCTGTTTTCAGCAAGGCCAGAAAGCAGTGTTCTGCTTTGCAATGAGTTCTCTATAATCTCCTAACCCAGGACATAGCTATTTGATTTCCCACAAAAGTCCAGTGTCTTCTCAATTATGCTTTTTCCTACTCATTTTCTCCAGGTAGTACACCTTCTTTCTAACTATCTGCCCTCTAAATATCCATAGCAATTTATTAATTTATTCATTTAAGTTACAGCTATTAGGTGTCAACACTTGTCTATATTTGCCCTGTAAATTAGAAGTCAATATTTATACATAAATATATATATTTATGTATATTTGAAATTATCTAATTATGTTAGACAATTTTAAATTGTGATAAACACTATTTAAAATAGATGGAAAGAAGATAATGAAGGTGGAGAGCTCAGAGAAAGCTTTGCCTAGTTGGACAAATATATATATATAATATATATATAATATATACATATATATTATATATTATATATAATATATACATTATGTATATTATATATAATGTATTATATATATTATATATTATATATAATATATACATTATATATATTATATATAATATATAATATATATAATATATATATAATATATATATAAACTGCAAGTGGAAACATGCTTTGTAAATAACTGGGGAAAACTTTCATGGGATGTAGAAGAAAAAAAAAAAAAAGGAACCCAGGAAATTAGAACATGTGTAGGGGTTTCAAAGACTATAATAAGACTAATGAGGGGCGCCTGGGTGGCGCAGTTGGTTAAGCGTCCGACTTCAGCCAGGTCACGATCTCGCGGTCCGTGAGTTCGAGCCCCGCGTCAGGCTCTGGGCTGATGGCTCAGAGCCTGGAGCCTGTTTCGGATTCCGTGTCTCCCTCTCTCTCTGCCCCTCCCCCGTTCATGCTCTGTCTCTCTCTGTCCCAAAAATAAAAATAAACGTTGAAAAAAAAATTAAAAAAAAAAAAAAAGACTAATGAGACCGGAATAGTTAATAAGGAATATGAAAATTAGATTTGGTCTCATGGACAGGATAGACCAATCATGATGCCCATACATTGTAAATCCTGATAAAGACTTTGGACTTTTTTTTTTTTTTTTTTTTTTTTGGCTAACAGTGGAAGACATTGGAAAGTATATTCAAGAAAATGATACAATATATGACATAGTATATATATTTTTAAGGTAAACAATAGAATGAATGGTTATATGGTAAGATTGAAAAAGATTAAAGAAGCCAGAATCAAAGAGTAGATAAAAGAGGATAGACTCCATCCTCCATAGGATGAGTTTAGATGAGAGCAGAGATGTTTCTTCCAATATGTCAGGAAGACATAGATGCAGGGGAAAAAAAAAAAAAAAAAAAAAAAGCTTTACCAGGAAGCTGATGCGAATTAACATTAAGACCAGTCTCTTGTCTCAATCCATGACTGGTGCAGTAATGTTTTCACATGGGCCTGTGTTTTTGGTAAATGTTTTAAATGACTTATTTCAATCTGCAATTAGCTAACATGGCTTATTTTTCTCTGTCAGTGTTTCCCCCACAGTCACAATTTGCCTGTGTCAGATGGTATTGCAATGGTCACAAGCATTTTTGGTATCTATATGAACAGCAGATGGCTAAAGAACACACTGACTTTGACTCTAATGTTACATATTTATGTAGTTCACATTCATTTCTGGCTTCCAGAAATATTTCTACCCACTATGGGTATCTTGTTGCAAAAGTGATTTTACTGAACAAATACATTGTAGAATAATGAAAATCATTTGTAACTTTGGCATTTATTCTAAACACGGGGTGTGGTAGGAAGAGATACTGAATTGACTTGGAAAACAAGGTGGAGGAAATGTTTAATGTTGCTCTATTGGAAGGATAAAATCCCAAATGTGTTTGAGAAAGACTAACGTGACATAGTATGCAAGAGGAAAATGGAACTGAATTAGTACTATTAGATTTTTAGAAATTCAATTTGGATAAGAAATTAGGATTCCCCCTCATAAAATGAAGAAAGAAACAGGGGTGCAGATTTATTAAATTATATAAACATTTCCAAACATTACATAATTTAGCAAATTATATTATTAAACTATTATAGGACAGTCTCTGTTCTGTCTCTGTGGATAAATCTATGGAGAAAATATAGCTATAGCCAAATGCTTACCTCTGGATTCCCTTAAAAAGTAGTGCCACATGGACACTTAATTACTCTTAAAATTCCCCTCAAACTCACCAATCACAGTTATATAGTATACCATCATAAACTACCAAGAGATGTAGAATGGTGTGTCCCTTCTCTGCTTCCAATAAATTACAATCTTTTGACTTCTCTAGTAATTCTCAGGGCAATAAAAGTGAAAGAAAGAAAGTAGCTCGTAGCTGTGGATCACTATATGTGTAATCACATGGAGCTATATGATCCTTTTCTTTTAATGATGGACGACTGTCTGTAGCCCACAAATTAGACCAAGTGCCATCTATATATTTTCTAAAAGGCAACAATGACAGAATTATTTTTTTGTTCTTTGGAAAGAGAAGTGGTTTTATATTTTGGTAAAGCAGAGTGATGAAGTAGAAAAAGAACATAACCCAGATTCATGAGCTCATATTTTCAGTTACTAACTATTTATGCCACTTTAGGGAAAAAAATTCATTTTTGTGAACCTCAGTTTACCAATCTGTGCAATAATGTGGTTAGATTTATGTCCTCTAAGTTTGTAGATAGTACAAAATTATACATTATCACTATACCCTGCTGGTGATATAGAATTAGTCATTACATTTTATAAATAGGATTTCAATAAACTA
Organism: Prionailurus viverrinus; assembly: GCF_022837055.1. NCBI lineage: Eukaryota > Metazoa > Chordata > Mammalia > Carnivora > Felidae > Prionailurus > Prionailurus viverrinus. The sequence continues at coordinate 217,581,820 of NC_062561.1, forward strand.
AATAGACATGATTTTATAGAGATTTACTTTGACAATACTGGAAAGATTGGATATAATAGTATAAGATCAATTCTTAAGTATTTGATAAAATAACTCAATAACAATATTGTTTTCACTTCTCAAAAATGAAGATATCTTCCTATAAATGTTTTATACATTCATTGGGGACCATTCATATTCTTTATCCTAGGAGTATAGAATAGTCTATAGAATACACTTATATTTTCACAATGTACTTAAGAGGAAAGATGAGACTCAACGAGGGAACATAGGTACATATTCTAGGTGAGTCACCTTCTGCCCCTCACTCCAAATGGCACACAATTGGCAGAATATCAACAACTTGGATGCAACAATTAAAAAAGGGAAAAACTGTATAGTTTTATATGATGTTTGAAAATCAATACATGCCCTTAACTCAAGTAAAATGTTTTAACACACCTTCAAATCTTATGAGAATTTCACCACTCTTTCTGGAATGATGGCATAAAAATTTCTGTAGAGGCACTCCCTAGTTAAGTCACTATAATCAGTGAAAATTATAAATTACTACAATGTTCAAGTCTCTGGAAATAATCCTCAGGGATAATTTACTGTAGTAAATGAAAGAGCATTTATCAAGTAAATCCACCAAATTTTGGTAAGAACAGTGAAAATCTATGGCATCTGAGCCATGACCCACAATGACCCACAATGACCCACAAACTCAGAATGACACAAATTTCTGCTCTTGCATGTGCAGTCTAGATCACAGGGCTTCCTACTCCCCAAGGAACTGGTCAATAACTACAGTAACTCCCCAGTGGGACATCCCACCAGCATTTTTCTTTCCCCTCTGATTTACATGGCAGAAGCTCTGCCAAGCAAGAACAGTGGAGAAAGCTGGGATTTTCTTCTTCTATACAGCCCCAGCTGTAAAGTCACAGAGCAACTCCTCAGCTATGTCGGGCTGAGTGTATGGGGGCCCCAACTTCATTCACTGCAAGTCTGTAGGAAGGTTTGATTTCACGCATGGAGAGGGCAAGCCCAAAAGACCATGGGCTAATGCTCTTGCGAGTACTCCCACTTTTACAGTACTGGCATCATTCCAAGAAAAGTAGGCCACTGTATCTGTGTCTAGATCTGGGGTACTGGTATAGGGGTTTTGCCTGGACGATCCTCTGAAGCAGTCTCAAAAGAACTGACTGTACTTGGAACAGAGTTTGGGAAAGATCAAACTTCAGAGTACCTTATGAGACAATGGAGATTTGGGTGTAAGAAATTATAAGTAGCCTGGTTATTCTATGAGGCTACAAGCTCAACTCTACATAAACTATAAATGTACAGAGAGAACTAGGGAAAGAGATTGCTAATGACAGCCCTCCTTGGGAATACCCTTGAAAAACTAGCCTAATTTAATTTGATCAGACTGTGCAACAATTTATACCAGAGGGCATTGTCAAAAACAATAGAGAAACCGGCTGGCAATTAGTGGAGGCTAATAGCTGCATGTGATTTCAACAGGAGTGGGCCCAGTAACAGATATTTCAGACACAGATATATTCAAAGGCACCATTGTGAAAATCAGTACCATCCCAGGCTGACTGTGTGCAAGCCCAAGGCTGCGACCTTTGAAGAAAGAAATTAGAGTATGCATCCTGTTAGGAAAATACAAGCACATACAAAAGTACATCCATGCCATAAACAAATAAACAGACATCGGCAAACTCTTGGTGGAAAGGGTGGAAGAATGGGGTTAATGGTAGTGGTAGTAGCAGAAACCAGAATTATTACAATATATTATCTAAGATATTAAATCTCTAATAAAAGATTTTGAGAGAATAAATAAGCAAACAACAAACAAACAAAAGCAAGAATGGCCAATGAGGGGACCTGGCAAAGAATTCCAAAGAAATCGGACTTAACAAAGACTGCAAAATAGCTATTTCAAATTTCAAAGAAGAACAACAACAACAAAAAAAAATGGTTAAAAAAGTTAAGGAAGGTCTGATGACAGTGTGTCCTTGCATAGAGCATATCAATAAAATATATAGAAATAATAAAACAGATGGAAATTCTGCCATTGAAAATCATAATAATTGATATGAAAAATTAATTAGAGGCGTTCAACTGACCGATGTATCCTGGCATAGACATAATAAGCAAAAGAATAAGAAAATCTGGGGTGCCTGGTTGGCTCAGTCAGTAGAGCAATGTTTCTTGATCTTGGAGTTATAAATTTGAGCCGTACAGATGGGTGTAGAGATTACTTAAAAATAAAACCTTGTAAAGAAATAAGAACATTTGTAGATAGATCAACAGAGATTATGCAGTCCGAAGAAAAGAGAGTAAAATGAAGATAAATAAACATCCCCAGAAAAATGTGGGACACTTATTCGCACCAACTTAACTGATAATGGAAGCACAAAATAGAGGAGAGAGATAAGAGAGTAAAAAAAAATCACATGAATGGTGGGGGAGGAGTCAAGATGTTGGAACAGCATGGAAGCTTTTTGTGTATCTCGCATCCATGAAATAGAGCCAGACCAACACGGAACCATCCTACACACCTAGAAAACCGATTGGAAGATTAACACAACAATCTGCACAACCTGAACCACAGAATTCAGCAGGTATGCGACGCAAAGAGCTGAACATGGGGAGCAAGAATCTCCTAAAGGTAGGGAACACCTTTTGTGGGTGGAGAGAGGACAGAAACTGGGTGTGGGGGGGGGGGGAGCATACGGGAAAAGCAGCTGGAGAGAGTGGAAAATTGGAAACAGCCACAGGGACTAAACTAAAAAGGGAGAAAGGAGAAAGGAGAGGGTTTAAATTCCATGAAGACTGTAAACAAGGGGAGCGCAAAGGCTGCAACTCCGCAGCTCCATACCTGGCGGTGCTCTGGTGGGAAGGGCGAATCCCCAGGAACAGAGTGGGGTCCGGGATGTTCTTGGGCCACATGGGGAAAAGCAGTTCCACTGCTGGAAGGACATGTGGTAGAGACTGTTGAAGCCACCTGGTCCCAGCAGACCCGGGAAGGCAGCCACATTCGCTGGTTATGGGGCAAGGTTGTTGAGGGTGAATCCTGGTGCCAGATGTGTTGCGATTTTCCATGGTCTCTGAAATGCTGAGGCTACACTGTCTCACAATTTTTTGGGGGGGCGGGCTGGCACCTGGCCGCAGTCTCAGGGCACCGGCCACAGAAGGGTCCAGCAGGCGTTCCTGGGTGCAGCTGACATTCGGCCATTGCTCATTCAGCCATTGCTCAGTGAGACCCTCCCGCGGAGGCGCGGGGCAGGTCAAAGATGCAGTCCTTCGGAAGTAAGGGGCCAGGGAGAGCAGCCACATCTGAGACAAAACTCGGGGGAGAGGCACGCCTGGGGCCTGGTCATGGAGAGTGGAAAGGCAGGGAGTGGACGAGAGCTGAAGAAGGAGGACCGGTGCGTGATTGCTAATCCGGTAGAACAGACTGGGTGGAGCCATTTTTCACCGCTCCCACGCATGCGCAACGAGCACCACAGCAATCCACCCCAGTAGGCTAGCAACGCCATCTAGTGGAGAGCGGAGCTGTTGCACCGAGCTCTGCCCAACTGGGCCAGCTTGGCTCTTCAAAAGCACAAACCTCACCGCTGCCTTAGTTCATGGACTATGGAGAGCTACGTGGACTGACCTCTGGGGGAGAGCGAAGCAATTTGGGTCCTGCTTCAATCTGTTAGCAGGTTCATCTATTCATTTTTTTTTCTCCCTCTGCTTCCTCTTTCTCTTTTAAAATTAATTTATTTTTCTTGAATACAGAAAGAGAAAAAACTCATTTTTATTTTCATTTCTTATTAAAAATATCTGTCTTTAATTTTAAGACTATATTTTTTACTTTTGTGTAAATTTTGTCAAATTCTACTTTACTTCCATCGTTTTATTTTAGTCTACTTCAGTGTACTCACCTTCTCAAATTTTTAAACAATTTCTTTTTTCTTTTTCTTTTTCATTTCTTTTCTTTTTCTTGAATGCAGAAAGAGAAAAACTTCATTTTTAATTTCAATTTCTTTTAAAAATATTTTTATTTAATTTTTATTACTATATTTTTTGCTTTTATGTAAATGTTTTCAAATTCTATCTTACTCCCATTATTTTATTTCAGTCTACTACAGTGTATTCACTTTTTCAAATTTTCAAACGATTTCTTTGTCTTTTTTTTTTAAATGTTTTTTCTTATTTTCATTTCTTTTCTTTTTTCTTAAATACAGAAAATGAAAAAAATCATATTTCTTTTTAATCTTTATTGAAAATATTTTTCTATAATTGCTTTCTACTAATTTCTCTACTTTGTGTATTTTAGTCTACTTTAGTGTATTCATTTTTTCATATTCTCAAACGATTTCTTTTTTTTCTCTCCCCCCTTTTTGCTTGTTTGTTTTTTTTTTTGTTTGTTTGTTTCTATAATCTGTCAAACCATTTTCTACACCCAGGCCAAAACACACGTAGAATCTAGCATCATCTATTCGATTTTTGTGTGTGTGTGTGTTTTTAATTTTAATATTTTTTAAATTTTAATTGTTTAATTTCAATTTTTCTACCTCATCAATTCCTATTATGTCTTCAAAATGACAAAACGAAGGAATTCACCCCAAAAGAAAGAGCATGAAGAAACGACAGTCAGAGATTTACCAACACAGACACAAGCAAAGTGTCTGAACCAGAATTTAGAATCATGATAATAAATACTAGCTGGAGTCGAAAATAGATTAGAATCCCTTTCAACAGAGATAAAAGAAGAAAAAAATAGCCAGAATGAAATTAAAATGCTATAACTGAGCTGCAATCACGGATGGATGAAGCAGTGGCAAGGACAGACAAGGCAGAAGAGAGAATCAGCAATATACAGGACAAACTTGTAGAGAATAATGAAGCAGAAAAAAAGAGGGACATTAAGCAAAAGACCACGATTTAAGAACTAGAGAAATCAGTGACTCATTAAAAAGGAACAATATTGGGGCGCCTGGGTGGTGCAGTTGGTTAAGCATCCGACTTCAACCAGGTCACGATCTTGCGGTCCGTGAGTTCGAGCCCCACGTCAGGCTCTGGGCTGATGGCTCAGAGCCTGGAGCCTGTTTCCGATTCTGTGTCTCCCTCTCTCTCTGCCCCTCCCCCGTTCATGCTCTGTCTCTCTCTGTCCCAAAAATAAATAAACATTGAAAAAAAAATTTTTTTAAAAAGGAACAATATCAGAACCATAGGGGTCCCAGAGGAGGAAGAGAGAGAAATAGGGGCAGAAGGGTTATGTGAGCAAATCATATTGGAAACTTTCCTAATCTGGGGAAAGACACAGACATCAAAATCCAGGAAGCTCAGAAGACTCCCAGTAGATTCAACAAAAACCGACCATCAACAACGCATATCATAGTCAAATTCACAAAATACTCAGGCAAGGACAGAATCATGAAAGCAGCAAGGGGAAAAAAGTTCCTAACCTACAAGGGAAGACAGATCAGGTTTGCAGTAGACCTTTGCACAGAAACTATGCAGGCCAGAAAGGAGTGGCAGGATATATTCAGTGTGCTGAATCACAAAAATATGCAGCCAAGAATTCTTTATCCAGCAAGGCTTTCATTCAAAATAGGAGAGATAAAAAGTTTCACAGACAAACAAAACTTAAAGGAGTTTGTGACAATAAACCAGCCCTGCAAGAAATTTTGAGGGGGGCTTTCTGAGGGGAGAAAAGATGAAAAAATTTTATATATATATATATATATATATATATATATATATACCAAAAGCAACAAAAGATTAGAAAGGACCAGAGAACACCAACGGAAACTCCAACTCTACAAGCATCATAATGGCAATAAATTCATAACTTTCAGTACTCACTCTAAATGTCAATGGACTCAATGCTCCAATCAAAAGACATAGGGTAACAGAATGGATAAGAAAACAAGACCCATCTATATGCTGTTTACAAGATACACACTTTATAAGGACACCTACAGATTGAAAATAAGGGGATGGAGAATCATCTATCATGCTAATAGTCAACAAAAGAAAGCCGGAGTAGCCATATTACATCAGACAATCTAGACTTTAAAATAAAGACTGTATCAAGAGATGCAGAAGGGCATTATATCATAATCAAGGGGTCTATAGACCAAGAAGACCTAACAATTATAAACATTTATGTGCCAAATATGGGCGCACCCAAATATATAAATCAATTAATCACAAACATAAAGAAACTCATTGATAGTAATACCACAATAGTAGGAGACTTCAACACCCCACTCACAACAATGGACAGATCATCTAATAAAAAAATCAACAAGGAAATAATGGCTTTGAATGACACATTGGACCAGAAGGACTTAACAGATATATTCAGAACATTTCATCTTGAAGCAGCAGAATATACATTCTTCTCCAGTGCACATGGAAGGTTCTCCAGAATAGACCATATACTGGGACATAAATCAGCCCTAAGTAAGTACAGAAAGATCGAGATCATACCTTGCATCTTTTCAGACCACAATGCTATGAAACTCGAAATCAACCACAAGAAAAAAATTGGAAAGGTAACAAATACTTGGAGACTGAAGAACATCTTACTAAAGAATGAATGGGATAACCAAGCAGTTAAAGAAGAAATTAAAAAGTATATGGAAGTCAATGAAAATGATAACACCACAACCCAAAACCTCTGGGATGCAGCAAAGGTGGTCATAAGAGGAAAGTATATAGTAATCCAGGCCTTCCTAAGAAGGAAGAAAGATCTCAGATACACAACCTAACCTTACGCCTTAAGGAGCTGGAAAAAGAACAGCAAATAAAACCCAAAACCAGCAGAAGACAGGAAATAATAAAGATTAGAGCAGAAATTAAACCAACAAAATTAAACCAACAAAAAACAGTAGAACAGACCAATGAAACCAGAAGCTGGTTCTTTGAAAGAATTAACAAAATTGATAAACCACTAGCCAGTTTGATCAAAAAGAAAGAGGAAAGACCCAAATAAGTAAAATCAAGAATGAAAGAGGAGAGATCACAACCAACACAACAGAAATAAAAAAAATAATAAGAGAATATTATGAGCAATTATATTCCAATAAAATCGCCAATCTGGAAGAAATGAACAGATTCCTAGAAACATATACACTACCAAAACTGAAGCAGGAAAAAATAGAAAATTTGAACAGACCCATAACCAGTAAGGAAATCAAATTAGTAATAAAAAAATCTCCCAAAAAACAAGAATCCAGGGGAAGATGGCTTTCCAGGGGAATTCTACCAAATATTTAAGGAAGAGTTAACACCTGTTCTCTTGAAGCTGTTCCAAAAAAATAGAAATGGAAGGAAAACTTCCAAACTCTTTCTATGAGGCCAGCATTACCCAGATTCCAAAACCAGACAGAGACCCCACTAAAAAGGAGAACTATAGACTAATTTCCCTGATGAACATGGATGCAAAAATCCTCAACAAGATATTAGCCAACCGGATCCAACAATACATTAAAAAAATTATTCACCACGACCAAGTGGGATTTATGCCTGGGATGCAGGGCTGGTTCAATATCCGTAAAACACCGTGATTCATCACATCAATAAAAGGAAGGACAAGAACCATATGATCCTCTCAATAGATGCAGAGAAAGCATTTGACAAAATACAACATCCTTTCTTCATAAAAACCATCAATAAAGTAGGGATAGAAAGATCATAACTCAAGATGATAAAAGCCATATACAAGCAACCCAATGCTAATGTCATCCTCAAGGCAGAAAAACTGAGAGCTTTCCCCCTAAGGTTAGAAACAAGACAGGGATGTCCACTCGCCACTGTTATTCAACATAGTATTGGAAGTCTTAGCCTCTGCAATCAGAAAACACAAAGAAATAAAAGGCATACAAATTGGCCAGGAGGAGGTCAGACTTTCACTCTTTCCAGATGATATGATACTCTATATGGAAAACCCAAAATATTCCACCAAAAAACTGCTAGAACAGATTCATGAATTCAGCAAAGTTGCAGGATATAAAATCAATGCACAGAAATCAGTTGCATCCCTATGCACCAACAATGAAGCGATAGAAAGAGAAATCAAGAAAGCAATCGATCCCATTTACAGTTGCACCAAAACCCATAAAATACATAGGAATAAATCTAACCAAAGAGGTGAAAAATCTATGCACTGAAAACTATAGAAAGCTTATGAAAGAAATTGAAGAAGACACAAAGAAATGGAAAAAGATTCCATGCTCCTGTATAGGAAGAACAAATATTGTTAAAATGTCACTACTATCCAAAGCAATCTACATATTCAATGCAATCCCTATCAAAATAACACCAGCATTCTTCACAGAGCTAAAACAAACAATTCTAAAATGTGTATGGAACCAGAAAAGACCCTGAATAGCCAAAGCAATCTTGAAAAAGAAAACCAAAGCAGAAGGCATCACAATCCAAGACTTCAAGCTATACTACAAAGCTGTAATCATCAAGACAGTATGGTACTGTCCCAAGAATACACACTCAGATCAATGGAATAGAATAGAGAACCCAGAAATGGACCCACAAACGTATGGGCAACTAATCTTTGACAAAGCAGGAAAGAATATCCAATGTAATTAAGATGGTATCTTCAGCAAGTGGTGCTGGGAAAACTGGACAGCAACATGCAGAAGAATGAACCTGGACCACTTTCTTACACCATACACAAAAATAAACTCAAAGTGGATGAAAGACCTCAATGTAAGATGGGAAGCCATCAAAATCCTCGAGGAGAAAGCAGGCAAAGACCTCTTTGATCTTTCCCGCAGCAATTTCTTACTCAATACATCTCCAGAGGCAAGGGAAACAAAAGCAAGCATGAACTACTGGGACCTCATCAAAATAAAAAGCTTCTGCACAGCAAAGGAAACCATCAGCAAAACTAAAAGGAACTTACAGAACGGGAGAAGATATTTGCAAATGACATATCAGATAAAGGGTTAGTATCCAAAATCTACAAAGAACTTATCAAACTCAACACCCAAAAAAACAAATAATCCAGTGAAGAAATGGGCAAAAGACATGATTAGACACTTCTCCAAAGAAGACATCCAGATGGCCAACCGACACATGAAAAAATGCTCGACATCACTCATCATCAGGGAAATACAAATCAAAACCACAATGAGATACCACTTTACACCTGTCGGAGTGGCTAACATTAACAACTCAGGCAACAACAGATGTTGGTGAGGATGCAGAGAAAGAGGATCTCTTTTGCACTGTTGGTAGGAATGCAAGCTGGTACAGCCACTCTGGAAAACAGTATGGAGGTTTCTCAAAAAACTAAAAATAGAACTACCCTATGACCCAGAAATTGCACTACTAGGCATTTATCCACGGGATACATGTGTGCTGTTTCGAAGGGACACATGCACCCCAATGTTTATAGCAGCACTCTCAACAATAGCCAAAGTATGGAAAGAGCCCAAATGTCCATCGAGGGATGAATGGATAAAGAAAATGTGGTATAGGGGCGCCTGGGTGGCGCAGTCAGTTAAGCGTCCGACTTCAGCCAGGTCACGATCTCACGGTCCGTGAGTTCGAGCCCCGCGTCAGGCTCTGGGCTGATGGCTCGGAGCCTGGAGCCTGTTTCCAATTCTGTGTCTCCCTCTCTCTCTGCCCCTCCCCCGTTCATGCTCTGTCTCTCTCTGTCCCAAAAATAAATAAAAACGTTGAAAAAAAAAAAAAAAGCATATGTGGTATACACACACACACACACACATAATGGAGTATTACTCGGCAATGAAAAAGAATGAAATCTTCCCATTTGCAACTATGTAGATGGAACTGGACAGTATTATGCTAAGTGAAATTAGTCAGAGAAAGACAAAAATCTTGTGACTTCACTCATATGAGGACTTTAAAAGACAAAACAGATGAACATAAGGGAAGGGAAACAAAAATAATATAAAAACATGGGAGGGGGACAAAACAGAAGAGACTCATAAATATGGAGAACAGAGGGTTACTGCAGAGGTTGTGGGGGGGGGGATGGGCTAAATGGATGAGGGGCATTAAGGAATCTACTGAAATCATTGCTTCACTATATAACTAATTTGGATGTAAATTTAAAAATAAAAAATAAAGTTAAAAATTCACTGGGGCGCCTGGGTGGTGCAGTCGGTTAAGCGTCCGACTTCAGCCAGGTCACGATCTCGCAGTCCGTGAGTTCGAGCCCCGCGTCAGGCTCTGGGCTGATGGCTCAGAGCCTGGAGCCTGTTTCCGATTCTGTGTCTCCCTCTCTCTCTGCCCCTCCCCCGTTCATGCTCTGTCTCTCTCTGTCCCAAAAATAAATAAACGTTGAAAAAAAAAAAATTAAAAAAAAAAAAAAATTCATATGAAGAAATTATAGGTAAAAATGTTCCAAATTGTGATAAAAAATGTAATTTTGCACTCAAGAAACTCAATAAATGGTACTTGGGATTAATTTAAGGGTATTCTCATCTAGTCACATCATGGTAAATGCACTACTGAAAGCAAAAGACAGAGAACATTGTGAAATAGCAAGAGAAAAATAGCTGTTCACATATTTGAAAACTCCAATAATATTTAAAGCCTACTTCTCATCAGAAAAATAATGAAGTACAGAAGTCAGTGGGATTAGATATACATAGTGCTGAAAGAAAGAAAAAAAATGCATATATATATCCAGTCAAGAATGTTATCTTTGGTAAAATTCTCTTTCAAGAATAAAGGTTAAAAAGATACTTCCCCAGAAAGCAAAACAGATTTATTGCCATCAAATGGCCTTCTAAGAAATAGTAAAAAAAAAAAAAAAAAAAAAATATTCCACCAGAAATCAAGTGACTCAAAAAAATATTTTAAACACAAGTCACAGAACATGTTAGAGGTAATTACTAATTATAAAAGATAATATAAAAGCATATGCATTCTTCCTTGCTTTCACTGTTACAAAAATTAATGCCCTAAAACAATACGTAATCATGGTATTTTTTACCCTGTCACATGTAGAAATATAATATATTTGATATAAAAAGATAATGCAGGGGCTTGGGCACAAAACTGTATTGAGAAAGGAAATGACATGAGATGGTCCCTGAGATCCATAGGAAACAATGAAGAGAACAATAAATTGTTAATAAAGTAATAAAACAAACTCTGTAATTATGTAATTGCTCTCCTTTCCTTTCTTAATTTCCTTAAAAGATGTAAGAATGTATACTTAAAACAATGTATTTGAGGGTTCGTAACATAAATAGTGGTAACACATACACCAATAATAGCATGAAAGGGAAAGAAGGAATTGAGCTATAAAGAGGAATATTTCTCTATCTTACAGGAATTAAGTTAGTATAAATTTTTCTTTTTTGTTTTGTTTTAACTTTTTTAATGTTCATTTGTGGGGAATAAGCTTAGGAATTCCCTGAGCTTGCAGACATGGGTTAACAAGGTGTATAGGAATAGGAAACCTCAGGATGAAAGCATCCAAAATTAGGTAAACAAGATTAGGTATTCAGGGCAGAAACGCCTTCCAATTTAGTACAATAACAGAAAGCTGCTTCACAGGAAGGAAGGACCAAAATAGGTAAACAGGGCTATAGACCCAGCAGGGGAAGTTGCCCAGAGGGGAGTTAATTAGCAAAAGAAAGGTGCCTTGTTGACCCTGAGGTAGCATGCTTTGTGTTTCTTGTCCCTTAAGCCAGTTTAGGTAAACAGAGGTGGAGCCTCCTGTCTGCTGTAAAGAACCATCTGCCCAGCACCAGGATTTTGTTTTGTATTAACCCAAACCCCTAACAGTGCATATCTTCAAAACTCCCTTTCCCTCACACCCATAAGTGAAAGTTCAGAATTTCATTGTCTCTTTGTGCACATCCATCCCGCTTGTAAGCCTTCTGACCCTAATAAAAAACGGAGCAAGGACCCTTGCTCCGGGGATCTTGTCTACCCCCTGGACATTAGCCTCTCTTTCATTTCAATCCTGCTTCTGCTCTCATGCTGGACAAGAGAGAACTCCAGACCCAGAGCCTATGGCATTTATTTATTCTTGAGAGAGAGAGAGAGAGAGAGAGAGAGAGAGAATGCAAGGAGAGGGTCAGAGAGAGATGGTAACATAGACTCTGAAGCAGGTTCCAAGCTCTGAGCTATCAGCACAGAGCCCGACGTGGGGCTCAAACCCAGGAGTCATGAGATCATGACCTGAGCCCAAGTCGTAGTCTTAACCAACTGAACCACCCACGTGCTCCAAGTTAGTATAAATTTGAAGATGATCTTGGTCAGTTAAGATGTTTATGGTAAGCCCTAGATAAACTACTCAGAAAATAACTCAGAAAAACAGAGTAAAAATAATGATTAAAGGAGTTAAAATATTTTACTCTAAAATATTTGTTTCATGGAAAAGAAATATTAATGGAAGAACAAAGGAACAAATTAAACATGAAAATTTTCAAAATGAAATAGAATGGTATACATAATTAAAACGTGTCAATAATATTTTTGAGGAAACTCCATACTGTTTTCCAAAGTGGCTGCATCAGTTTGCATTCTCACCAACAGTGCGAGAAGATTCCTTTTTCTCCACATCCTCACCAACACTTTTTTTGTGTGTTTTTGCGTGTTTTTCTGACAGGTATGAGGTGATACATCTCATTGTGGATTTAATTTGCGTTTCCCTGATGCTGAGTGCTGTTAAGCATCTTTGCATGTGTCTGTTGGCAATCTGAATGTCTTCTTTAGAAAATTGTCTGTTTATGTCTTCTGCCCATTTCTTTCTCTTTTTTATTTTTATTTATTTATTTATTTATTTATTTATTTATTTATTTAGTGGTTTCGGTTTTGAGTTGTAGCAGTTCTTTATGTATTTTGGATATTAACTCTTTATAGGATATGTCATTTGTAAATATCTCATATTCTGTAGGTTGTCTTTCTTTTTATTTTGATGAAATCCCAACAGTTTATTTTTGTTATTTTTTTTTTTTTTTTTTTTTTTGTCACCTTGCCTCTGGTGACATTTCTAGAAATGTTGCTATGGTCCATGTCCAAGAGATTGCTGTCTACGTTCACTTCAAGGATTCTTATCGTTTCAGGTCTCACATTTAAGTCTTTAATCTACTTTGAGTTTATTTTTGTGAATGGTGAAAACAGTAGCCCAGTTTTATTCTTTTGCATGTGGCTGTCCAGTTTTTCCAACACCATTTGTCAAAGAGGCTCCATTTTTTTTACCCCCCAGGGGATATTCTTTCCTCCTTAGTTGAAGATTAATTGACCATATAATTGTGGGTTTATTTCTGGGTTTTCTGCTCTACTCCATTGATCTATGTGTCCATGTGGCATTTGTTTCCATGTAATTTTTAATTTATCTTTTTGATTTCTTGGTTGACCCATTCACTGTTTAGTAGCATGTTATTTACCCTCTATGTGTTTGTGCTCTTTCCAAATTTTTCTTGTGGTTGATTTCTAGTTTCATAATGTTGCAGTCAGAAAAGATGTATGGTATGGCTTCAATTTTTTTTTTTAATTTGATGAGACTTGTTTTGTAGCCTAATATATGATCTATTATTTATGTGTACTTGAAAATAATGTGTATTCTTCGATTTTAGGATGGGATGTTTAAAGTTGAAAATAAAGCTACCTTATGGTCCGGTAATCATATCACTGGGTATCTACCCAAAAAATACAAAAACACTAACTCAAAGGGATGTATCCACCCCTGTTTGTTACAGCATTATTTACAGTAGCCAAACTTTGAAAGCAGCCCAAGTGTCCAGTGATAGATGAATAAATAAAGATGATATGGTGTATATATACAATGGAATATTATTAAGTCATAAAAAAATCTTGCATTTTGCAACAATATGTACGGTGCTAGGGAGTATAATGCTAAGAAAAAAAAGTCCATCGGAGAAAGAAAAATACCATATGATCTCACTCATAGGTAGAATTTAAGAAACAAAACAAATGAGCAAAGGAAGAAAGAGAGAGAGAGAGAGAGAATCTAAGAAACGGACTCTTAACTATAGAGAAAAAACTGATGGTTACCAGAGGGAGGTGGGTGGGGGAATGTGAGAAATAGAGGATGGCGATTGAAGAGTACACTTAAGTTATTTGAACTTAAAACATTTAAAAAAAGAAAAGAAAAACAAAGAAACCGACAAAAGGATACAAAATCCCTGGCTCAGAGAGACAGGCCATTTATTACAGAGAGAACATCCAGAGTAGTATCTTGCAAGATACCCAAGCAGTATCTTGGAGGCTGGGGGACCCTACGGGCAGTGTGATGAAGGCTGAGTGTTACTTGTGCATGCAGTGGTCACATCCCAGGAGAGAAGCCCTGACATTAGGAGGCTGAGCCTACATGGGGCTGCCAGCCCATCTACCCTTCTCAGGTCTTGAGAGAGAATACTCATCACCCTGGAATGAAAGCAAATGTCTCTGGGAAAGGGAAAGAGGGGGCTTTATAATTATTACCTTGGGATGTTTCTAGGGAGGTATGTCTTCAAAGTCCTCTGGATGAACCTTTGACTTCCAAAGCTGTTGGTTATTCAAACATGCCTTTACTGACAAGGCCCAAACCATGCATGTACATGAAAAACCCATGGAGAATTATCTCCTAGCCATTACCTATTGGCAAATTGGGTAAGAATATCTTACCATGTTGAGTTCATCTCTGTCCTTTTCCCTGGTATCTTTTCTACTGGGAGCATTGAAACTCTACAGAAAAACTTAGTTGAAAGAGTCAAGAAGCATGCCTGATTCTGGGGTTCTGGAAGCAGGTCCAGCTGGCTCTCACACAAATTGACATCAGATCATTTGCAATGATTAGTCATATTTCAGCTCCTCTTCCATACCTCTGCTTTCTTACTCAAGTTTTAGGACTTTATTAAAGAAGAAGGGTAGAGCCCCCCTAAGAGATCCTACCAATTATTGGTATGGTTCTATATAGCAGTTCATATTGTAGCACCAAGTTACTGATGCAAATTTGTTCAATATGATTGAAAAGACATAGAAGTATAATTTAGTTTAGAAAAACTTTAATTCCACATTATGAGAATAAGATGTTTTGTAGTGTAAATCAGTAAGTTTCAGGGAGTTAAAATATTTGTTTACATGTTATTTCAACTAATTTCCAGAGCCTAATTTTAAAAAGGATACTGTACTGGATAGCTCTCATATTGATGTTTAATTCCATGTCCCTTTCTTAACTAAGTTTTTTTTTCTAGTCATATGGATGGTTGCAGGGCCTATTAAAAAAATATGTCAATAATAACATTAGATATGAATGGATTAAACAACTCAGTCAAAATACAGAGATGAACATCTTGCTTAATAAAAACAGGCTTGAACTGTATATTTTTCTACTGGAGACACAAGTCAATGATGCAAATAAGTTAAAAGTAAAAGGATGGAAAAAATCTTCATCAGGCAAACAGCAAAATCAGGAAGCTGGAATGATTACAGTGATATGTGACTAAATACATTAGGAAATTTTAAAAAAGGTTATAGATAGGCTTATTTATTATTAGCCATAAAAATGATTGAAGCACTGATATATGCTTTAAGATGGATGAGCCTTGAAAACAATGTTAAGTGAAAAAAGTCAGCCCCAAACAACCACGTTGGTACATTTCCATTTATATGACTTAACTAACTGTGAAATAATTTTCTTTATGCTCTTATATGTGCATTTCAGGACAAGAGCTACTAACATAGCTTTATCATAGAACACCCCCTCGTCAATTTAATCAGCACCCTATTAGCTGTATAAAAATGCCGCTCATTCAGAAGGATAACGCTGTACCAAATTTCAAATATTTTAGTATTTTGCGCTCTAAACGTGGTAAGAAACATTAATACCAACTTAAAATCAGGAAGACTTTCTTTTCTGTCTTCTCCTGGTACTTTGAAATCTTCTCAAATTAACTGGTATTTAAAAACAAAAACAACTTCTAATATATTCGTTACAAAATTTAGAGATACTTAACTCGCAGATTCTGTTCTAAATTAGCTGAGTACCGGCGCTTTCTCTGAAGCACCGCATGTTGATGTGTTGCCAACGTCTTTCAATTAATTAAGTCACTAGATTTGGCTCTGTCTCAGGTGGGTTTACTGCTTATCCCAAGCAGGTGTTGATGGATTAGGACATTTCTTCCTGGCTGATTCCTGATTAAATTTGAACAAAGAACCTGACAGCTGTCATGTCTCTGTTTCCATAACTCTTTCCTCAAATAGGAAAGCACCAGCCAACCACATAAGGAAAGTGTGGAAACCCATCCTGCTCAGCTCACTTCAAAGTTAGCAAAAGGTGTGATGAAACGTATTATTTTAATCACCTCTTACTCACATAAAGTCCTTTTGCATTGAATGAGAACAGGACATTTTAACAAGTCTAATTTACTGTATGCAATTAAAAGTAAGGATATAGAGGCGCCTGAGTGCCTAGGTAGGTTAAGCTTCCGTCACTTGGTTTCACCTTAGGCCATAACCTCACACTTCTTGGGTTCGAGCCCCGCATGGGACTCTGCACTGAGAGTGCAGAGCCTGCTTAGGGTTCTCTCTCTCCCTCTTTCTCTGCATGCCTCTCCCCTGCTTGCATGCGTTCACACTCTCTCTCAAAATAGATAAAAACAGTAAAAAAAAAAAAAAAAAAAAAAGGACATGGGGCACCTGGGTGGATCAGTCAATTAAGTGTCTGACTTTGACACTTAATGTGTCTGATCTCACAGTTTGTGAATTCAAGCCTCCCATCTGGCTCTGTAATGACAGAGCAGAGCCTACTTGGGATTCTTTCAAAATAAATAAATAAACTTAAAAAGAATTTTAAAAAAAGAGATGAATAATGATGTTCTTTTCTTTTTATCCCTATTCTTTTATCATATTAAAAGGGCAAAATATTCTCCTCATCTCAGATTCTCACCTCCAGGATAAATATGGGTGAGGGTGAATATATATTTAATGTATACTCATAAATTGTGACTGGGTTCCCCTGAATTCCGTTTGAGGCCCATTTTGTCCAGAGAACATTGCAAAAGAAAAGTTGATCTTAGATCATCATTAAAACAGAAACTTTTGCTTAGCCTTCTCTCTCTTTATAGTATTCAAATTATTTAAACATATTTTGCTTTTGCAAAGGAATATTGTTTCAGAACAACGTTCTTATGTAGTCTTTATGTTCCCTACAGATCTGCTTCTTCTTTTTTAGTGTGCAAGAATGAAATAATACCTTGTATACTAATTGTGTTTTCCTTTTGTTTCTTTTTTCCCAAAATTGATAGCATACTTTTTCGCAGGAACACTAGAAGTCTATTTATCTACCCGTCTCCCTCATGTTTCTTCTGACCAAAGAAAAGTATAGTACAACTATTGATAAAACACATGAGACAAATTATATATTTTATGTGTTCTATCTTTTTCCTTGGCTTCCCTTGCCTCCTGTATCTCCTCGTCCTTGTTGCTTTCCCAGTGTTCACTGAGTGAGTAGTGCAGATATCTGTGCACATCCACATTATCCCACCGTCTGAGGCCAATACGATAAAGGTCTGGGCTGGAATTTCATTAAAACATTCCTCAGTCCGTGGGATCTGCCTTCCCCAGAAGCTGCAAAAGTGACCAGGTAACAATGTGCTCTAGTGTGTGGTCAAGGTGGTAGTGATTAACTCCTCATGGAAAAACATGAAGAGTTTCTCCAGGAGAGATAAAGGAAACAGGAAAGCCTTTTCTCATCTATTTCCTATAATGGCCAGTTTGGAGGTAGTTTTGGGTATGGCCTCTTGGAGGCATTGTAGAGTGGAAAGATACAGTTGTGCAGCAACTCACTAAAATTCTCCACAGGTTGTTATGAAGTCCCGGCATTTGCTTCTTATCTTTCTCTACCTCCGTCTCTGTTTTCCTCACTCTAACTTCTCTGCAAATGCTTCACCCAGGAAAACATTTGTAATTAAGCCTTGCCTTGGCTGCTCAGTCTTTAAGAAAACGATCCAAGGAATCTTTTTTTTCTTGCATTTGAGATAATCCTTTCATAAAATTGTGCCATGGCATATGTCAAAGAGTTACCTACCTTACTGTGATGGTCAGAGAAAGCTTCTCAGATGAAGTGACAGATAGGTCACTATGTAGAGCAGCTTACTCGGTAGTATTTGACATATATGCCTACGTAATAATGTATGATATCCTTAAAACCAGAACAAACGTAGATGCGGTTTCAATTTGATTTTACCCCATTAACAACAGCAGTACGTTTTGTATTTTCCCACCTAAAAGAGTGAAAGAAAATAATAGAGAAAATATTATACAGCATATATGAACCATCTATTACCCAGATCATAAAATCAGAATGACTTGGATTCAAATTTCTGGATTCTTTACTTTGTCAAATTCTCCAAACCTCAGTTTTAGGTTTTGTGATTATGAAAAAATAATACTTAGACAAACTAACTTTGCAAGGGCCAAATTAAGTCAGAAGATACGTCAAAATATAGTAAATGGGTAAATAGTACAAACTCCATTTTCTCTCCAATTTCTTATCTGGAAGGTAGTCTTCTTATATGATAACCATGAGAATTATCTCCTGTTAGCCATTTTTGGGCTGAAGACCTTATTCCCTCTTAGTTTTTATGGATTTGTTTAATTAAATCATTATTTCTTCAGCTATTTTTGATTGACTACTGCACATCTGCTATGGCAGTAAGCTAAATCAATGGAAAGTCCTTTTCGTTTTGGAGCTGGTGTTCCAGAAGATGGCTCCTTATCTACTCCTTTAATCTTTTCCAAACGACAGGATCATTTTTCCCTAGCATAAAATGTGCTAAATAGCCACCTATAAATAAAACAAAAATATCCCATGTCTCTGTTCTCTAACAATCTAACGTATTTTATTTTAAGACAAGCTTCTACTGTCTGCAAATATTAGTCATTTTTCTGACCTCCATTAACCCTCTACCTACTATAATAGAGCTTCTACCCTTAACATTTCTAATAAAACTGTGTTTTCCCCAGTTTACAAATTACCACTTAGTTTCAAAACATAATGAATCCTTTTCAGTTCTTGTCTCACTTGACCTCACTGCACTATTTAATTTGCAGTCCATTAATTTATTCTTTAAAAAATGGCATCCTTAGTTTCTGTGACACTATTCTCTACTAGTTTTTTTTTTTTTCTCAGTTCCTTTGGACATTCAAATTAAATATTGGATTTCGATTTCTTTGACTTTTTCTGTTTTGCTTAAAAGCGTGTTTCTGCCCCAGGCCCTGTGATTTTTTTTTTTTTTTTTTTCCAGTGGACTACTCTTGCTTCTGGAAATCTTTTTGGTCCCTGCACACAGGTGTCTCTCCATCACACCCATACCACTCCAGGGTATCTCCATCACTTCACATCCAGTGTATGACGTTTTTCTCTTTATATGTTTATAAAGACCTCTGAACTGTTAAGCAAGAGCAGAATTTTCATAGTTAGTATTATTAACTTCCTAGTTTTGAATATATTCTAGGCACTCCAGAAATGTGATTTTATGTATAATCTTAATTTAATGAATTTATGAATGGGTGATTTTACTCGCTCCCATGGCATATACTTTATTGAGTGCTGTTACTTACTCCTGGCTGCATATACCTCCTACTACTTCTGGTGACTCGTTTACCTGTGTACCATAAGACTCTTTCCTAAGGTAGTCTCATCTCATTACTCACAATGGGCCCAGCCCAGAGTTATCATTGCCAAATCTTGACAACTGTTTTTGTTTGTTTGTTTGTTTGTTTGTTTTTTTGCTAAAAATTTTTCATCTTCTTGGGGTGCCTGGATGGCTCAGTTGGTTAAGCTCCTAACTTAATTTCAGCTCAGGTCATGAGCTCATGGTTTGTGAGTTCAGCCCCACTGTGGGGCTCCGTGCTGACAGTGCACAGCCTGCTTTAGAAGCTCTCTTTCCTTCTCTCCCTCTCCCCTGTGCTCGCTCTCTCTATCCCTCTCAAAATAAATAAATTTTAAAGAAATAAAATTCTTCATCTCATTTTTTTATGGGATAAAACTTTTCACTTCTTAGCAGGGAATGCAAATATTTTCACTTTCTGACCTATGCCTATAAGGTATATGTAATTTTTCTTTATTATTGTGATGGGCACTTTGAAGCATCAGCTTGCCTAGGCCATAATTTCCTAGGTGTTCAGACACAAACTTAATGTTTCTGTGCTGGTGTCTTGTAGATGGGATTAAACTCTACAATCCATTCACCATAATCAGTTTAAGGAATGTTATCCTAGATAATAAATGAACTTCATTCAATTGGTTGAAAGGCCTTACAAGTGGAGTTGAGGCTTCCTTGAGGAAGAAGAAAATCTGCCTACAGGCAGCACTTTGAGCCTGTGTCTCAGGCTCAGGCATGTCCTTCCTGATGGCAAGCCCTGAGAACTTTGGCATCCAGCTCCCACAATTGCGTAAGCCAATTTCTTACAATAAATATCTTAGTATATATTACTTAGGATTCTGGTTCTCCAGAGAACCTTTACTGAAACAGATTTTGGTACTGATAATAGTTCTAGAGGAATAGGTTCTTAATGATGAGTTTTCTGAATTGGCTTTGTGAGACACAAAATTGATTCCTAATTTCATTAGATTTAGAGGTGCTGATTACTATAACTTTAGTGGGAAAGAGAGTACTGGTAGCTCATGGCATAATGTGGAAATAGATATACACAAAACATCACCATTGGATATTCTTAACTAAAACTTGCATGATGCAAAATTCTGGGTGACCATGTATTTGACACCTTAGAACATTTTTGTCAAACTAATGAATATGATGAGGTTGGCTTGTTGCTACTACTTGACCAGACAAGGTGGAGAAAGAAAATGAGAGCAGACATTCAAATCTCTTGCTCAACTTCTACTACCTTGCATAAAAAATTCCCTATCTTACTTGAAAGAAATCCTTTTATCCTATAGCCACAGGGCTGAGATTTCTGAAACTAGGAATCTAATCTTAGGAGTGGCTGAATTACAATACAAATTGTATTTTGCTTTGCCAGGTGTCTTCTGTGAAAGCAAGGACATTGACTGAGAAACCATGAGATCTTAAAGACTGCAATTGGGACAAATGGGCAGGCAGATCCTGATAAAGCTGGGGATGATGTTGCAGAAACCTATGCCAATGGCTAGTTGGTGATGTTATATCTAGGGAAATAAAAAATGGACACTATACTAAGTTCTGGAACCACAAAACTTCTAGCTCTCATGAACAGAAGACTAACTTAAATATTGCAAACAAATTTATAGTGTTAATCTTTCCCAGTCTCTCCAAAGGGAATCACAGCCATTCTGGGGATGACTATGCATTTGGGGAAAGTGAAATAGTCAGATATTTCAGTGATTACTGGATGACAGTTCTGAACTGGCTCTAATTCAGAAGAGTCAATACATTACTGTGATCCACAAAACAGAGTAAAGGTTTATAGAAGTCAGAGGATTCATGAAGTTTTACCTCACATCCCCAAGACCATCACATGATTATTTTCCCAATTCCAGAATGCATAACTGGAATACATATGCTCAGCAACTGGCCAGATCCTCACATTGATTTCCAGATGGTAAGAAGGGCTGTGATGGTATGAAATAGAAGTAGAATCCCTCAAGACTGTCTCTATATACAAAGCAACACTGCTTTCCTGGGTGGATTGTAGTGCATTAAAGACTTTAACAATGCAGTGGTGATGATTCCCACAATGTCCCCACTTAACTTGCCTTTTTAGTCTGTGCAGAAAAAAATGGATCTCGAAGTTTACAGTGGACTGCTGTAAACTTATCCAGACTCTCAAATGCAGCTGGTTGTCCAGGTTTGACATTGTTGCTTGAGCAAACTAACACATCTCCAGCTACTGACAGGTAGCATTTCATTCAGTAATATTCTCTCTCTGTCTATCTGTCTCTGTCTCTCCCATATATATATATATATATATATATATATATATGTAATTTCCACAGATGCAGTGCTGTTTCTCTTCAAGTGGCAAAGCTAAGGGTACGTGCTGACTGTCCTCCCTTGGAGTTACATCACCTCTCCAGCCTTATCTAACAATTTCGTCCACAGGGATCTTGATTACCTTTCCCACCCAGGAGACACCACACCTGTCCAGTTCATCGATGGTATTATGTTGATTTGGTTTAGTGAGCACAAAGTAGTAAACACCTCCAGACATATTCATAAGATGTTTGTGTGCAAAAGATGAAAAACAGATCGTATTAAAATTCAAGGTCTTTTCACCTCCATAAAATTTGTTGGGATCCAGTGGTGTGGACGGTGTTGAGACACATAACCTCTTTTAAAGCAAAGGAGAAATTGTTGTACTCCTAGTGCAAAATCTTTGGGTTTTGGAGGCAACATATTTCTCATTTGGATGTTTATTCTGCTCCATTTACTGAGTGACCTGGAAAGCTGTTTGCTTTGAGTGGGGCCCAGAAAGGGATGAGGATCTGCAACAGGCTTAGACGGGCTGGCCTGTAACATACTTTCCTAGTTGGCCCTAGGATACGGCAGATCTAATGATGCTTGAAGTGTCAGTGGTAGATAGATCTGCTGTGGGGAGCCCATGGCGGCCCTGGTGGCTGCATCACAGCTGAGAAACAGGTCTTAGCTTCATCTGGGCCTTAACAGGGACTGAAAGTTAAGTCGCTTATTACGAACAGCGTGTTGTCAGATGAAACAAGTCATAAATACGAGTGTGCACAGCAATACTTCATTAGTGCTAGATAAGAGATAAGGTTCCAGCTGGCCTTGAGGCACAAATAACTTGCTATAGAAAGTGGAAAACATATAGGGGCCTCCTACTTCTGGTATATTAACTCATCTCTCTCAGACTGTACCTATGGCTTCATTAGGGATTCCCTGTGGCAGAAACCTGGAGTCTGGTTTACAGGTAGTTCTGAGTGATAAGTGGGCACTCCCCGGAAGTGAGCGGCTACAATGCTACAGCCTGTTTATTCAATGTCCCCGGAAGACCCAGGGGGAAGGGAAAGCCTCACTGTGGGCAGAACCCCCTGCGTAACTGAAGAAATCCATAACGCCTCATGCAAGTTTCCTCACCTATGAGGAGAATAAAAACAATATTCACTGCATGAACAGTTTTGGAAAATTATTTGAAATGACACATATAAGGCATTTAAAATGCGTTTTGCATTTAAGCGTGTGATGCGTTTGCTATTACTATGTATCATCATTTCGTGGTGGTCTTCTCTTCTTCTTAAATCATGTATATTAATATTGTCAAAAATCTCCAGTTTAAGAACTATTTAGATACCGACAGAAGGAGCTTGTTCACAAGCTTGTTCACAAGTTCACCAGTAGTAGATGGAACTGACCATTCAGATTTCACACTAGGGGCTGCTAAACTGAAACCGTTACATAAATGGTAGCCAGATATCTGTGAGTGGTAAAACTGAGTAACATAATTGACTGAGAAATTTACCGTTGTAGAAGTTCACTTGGAAAAGAAATAGACAAGAGTCTAATTGGATTTGGTATTTATAATAATAAATGATTCGCCAACTTTCGGTTTTGTTTTGTTCTGGATGTGCAAAACATGTTATCTATAGCAGAAAAAAGTGTCACAAAAAAAAAAGAGAGAGAAAAACAAATGTAAAGAATAAGCGCTTGAAGGTTTGAATTAAATCAATAAAAGATAACTTAAAACTGACATCCTTTTAAAATACCATTAGAAACAAGAATTCACAACAAGAGTTAGAAATGTCATCTGCAAAGAAGGGATTTCTGTGCTCTTGTCAATGTAACAAAAGGCCTAAAATATTGTTTTGAGTACATTCATTCTTTTCATATTTAAAAATATCTCAATGGTGAAAAATTACTATTATTCTAATTTAAAAGCATATTACACATATACCTTTTATACTTTTCATATCATGGGTAACCCGCAGGCATTTTGCATATCTCTGTAGATTTTGACAGGCATTGTGAATAGCTGAAAATTATCTGCTGAGGTGTGAGGAACTTCCAAAAAACTTTTCCCTGAAAGAGGGACATGTGGAAAGAATGCATTCTCTTCTACGGATTCAGATTTTCTTGTGTGAGACCGAATGTTTAAAATGGCTTGTCCATTTTATGAACCAAACCTGAGAACAAAAGCACGCCGAGGTTGGAAAAGTTAGTATAATCTGTTCCTTGATGATATTTTTGAACTCCTTAGTTAATTTAACTCTAAATTACCTTCTGTTTCAATATTTTTAATTAAAATAATACATTTGCCTTATTTGAATATATTTCTAGATATTTTTATTTTCCTGTTAATTGACCAAAAGTATCGTAAGTAACACATACTCCAGAGATGTCCAAATCTGGATATTCTAACTCATCTCCAAGCTGTTGTTATGCTTGTGATCTAGAACAGAGGATCTTTCAGGACATTGGCCAACAACCTCAGAGGAATCAGGTAAGGAGAAAGGGCAGTAATTTTGTGTCAATGTGCAAAATACCAAATTCCATGGAGCTTTCTGGGATTTGATGGCTGGATTCTTCAGAACTTTGCTTTTAGAAATATACCAATGGAGACTAACGGGGCAAAACTGATGATAAATCTTCCTTATTTAAAAATTGTGATGCCATAGAAAGGAAGTACAGTTATGAAGTGGGTACGGCTAACTCTGTTTTATAGAAAATGATGTCATAGTTTGCCTGATCAGACACGCATATAAGACAAGAATGTAAGCTTATTCTTGTATGAAAAAGCAAAGGACTGTCCATGGGAGCTTTGAATGACAAAAAATACACTTGCGCCAGTTGTGGGCACCTTCCAACATTCTGAAAAATCAGATTTCTGCCAAACACCACAGCCTGTGACCGAGCATGTGAGCATGGGAGATGGTCACCCACAATCCCACAGTGAGAGAGAGAGAGAAGAAACATTGGCTCAGTTGTGATCATGTGACATTCAGCATCACATACTACTCATATTGCAGAACGTCGCTCGTCTATCAAGTTAAAACTTATTAGAAATGTTTGCTTGTCTTGTGGAACACTCGCGGAACAAGTTATTCACAATCCAAGGTTTTACTGCATTGTTAAAATGTTTATACTACCCAAACCCATCTACACATGTAACGCAATTCCTATCAAAATACCACCAGCATTTTTCACAGAACTAGAACAAACAATCCTAAATTTATATGGGACCACAAAAGACCCCAAACAATCAAAGCAATCTTGAAAAAGAAAAGCAAACCTGGAGGCATCACGATTCTGGACTTCCAGCTATATTATAAAGCTGTAATCATCAAGACAGATGGAACTGGCACAAAATCAAACACATAGATCAGTGGAACAGAATAGAAAACCCAGAAATGGACCCACAATATATGGTCAACTAATCTTTGACAAAGCAGGAAAGAATATGCAATGGTAAAAAGAGAGTCTTTTTAACAAACGGCATTGAGAAAACTGGAGAGCACCATGCAGATGAATGAAACTGGTCCACTGTCTTACACTATATATAAAAATAAATGCAAAATGGATAAAAGACCCCAATATGAAAAAGGAAACCTTTAAAATTCTAGAGGAGAGCACAGACAGCAACCTCTTTGACCTCGGCCACAGCAACTTCTTACTTTGCATGTTTCTGGAGGCAAGGAAAACAAAATAAAAAATGAACTATTGGGACTTCAGATTGAAAGCTTCTGGACAGCAGAGGAAACAATCAACAAAACCGAAAGATAACCTAGAGAATGGGAAAAGATATTTGCAAATGACATATGCGATAAAGGGTTAGTATCCAACATCTATAAAGAACTTCTCAAACTCAGCACCCCAAAAACCAAATAACCCAGTGAAGAAATGGACAGAAGATATGAATAGACATTTTTCCAAAGAAGACAGCCAGATGGCTAACCGACACATGAAAAGATGCTCAACATCACTCATCATCAGAGAAATACAAATCAAAGCCACTCTAAGATACCACCTCACACACGTCAGAATGGCTAAAATTAACAACACAGTAAACAACAGAGGATGTTGTGAAGATGCAGAGAAAGGGGAACCTTTTTGCACTGTTGATGGGAATGCAAACTGGTGCAGCCACTCTGGAAAACTGTGGACGTTTCTCAAAAAGTTAAATCTAGAACTACCTTATGACTCACCAATTGCCTTACAAGGGAGTTACCCAAAAGATACAAAAATACTGATTCGAAAGGCCATATGCACCCCGATGTTTATACCAGCATACAAAGAATAGCCAAATTATGGAAAGAGCCCTGATGTCCATAAACACACACACACACACACACACACACACACACACACACACACACACTGGTGGAATATTACTCAGCCATCAAAAAGAATGCAATCTTGCCATTTGGAATGATGTGAATGGAGCCACAGTGTATTATTCTAAGTGAAATCAGTCAGTTAGAGAAAGACAAATGTCACATGATTTCACTCATATATGGAATTTAGGGAACAAAACAGATGAACATAGGGGAAAGGGAGAAAAGAAGGAGGAAAACCATAAGAGACTCTTAACTATAGAGAAAATACTGGAATTCCTGGAGGGGACGTGGGCAGGGAATGGGCTAAATGGGTGATGGGTATTAAGGAGGGCACTTGTTGTGATGAACACTAGGTGTTAGATGTAAGTGATGAATCACTAAATTCTCCTGAAACAAACAATAATAATAATAATTTAATTAATTAAATACATATTAACTAAATTTAATAAATAATAATAATTATTATTATTAAAAACTCAGTAAAATATTTTGGTATTTGAGACAATTCAGTTTTTTTGTTTTTGTTTTTGTTTTTGTTTTTGTTTTACTGTAGCATTTTACAACAGAATTGAGTCAAATTAAAAGTGCTTCTTGCTAGTTTCTACTTCTGGAACATAACATAAAACCTTCTTTCTTTCACAATACTTCCAGGATTTACTTCATTTTCCTTGAAACCTAAACGTACTTTTCCCCAGAATATCTTCTTTCAAAGTATACACTTATGCTATGTGTAGTATACTGCTTTCCTGACCAACTATAGTTAACATGCTTCCTTTTTGTAGGTTGATTCATGTCCTTGGTTTATTCATCCTTAAGCACAGACAGCTCTTTCCAGGTTTGCGATCATGAAACAGTAACATGAATAATTTTTTTTCTAGGCTCTTCTCATTTACTATGACATGTGGTAAGACCAGTCCATATCTCCAAAAACTTCCAACATGGCTGCAGATAATATAGCTTTTCAAAACCTTCTCCTTTGATTCCTACATCATGTTAAACATTGCAAGTGATACAATAGTTAAATTTCCATGTCATCTTTAAATTTTGTTTGAATGATTCTGTCTAAATTATAGTGTTCATTTACATATGAGGGCGCTGCCATTCCCTCTCTTGTGTACTGTTCCCAGGTGGAAACAGTTTATTTTTGTTTTAGGGGTGTGTTTCAGAAATGGATATTTAACAAATTTTCATTTATTGTCCTATTTTTCCTACAAATATGTCTTGTTATAAATAAAGGTCTAACTTCTTAAAATACACTGTGGCCTTTTTGGGAATTTAAAGATTGGACTATAACCATTTTTGTCCTGTGGGTTTTCAAATAATAAAATATTTGTATATATGTGGTATGTGTCTGGTATAATCATATACTAAAAATAGATTCAATGTAATTTTGATTATAATGTATATTTAACCAAGATATTATAAAAAACACAATATTACTACTTTTTTTTTCTGAAGTCATACCTTAATTTGGATTTGGCATAACAAACATTTAAACAGCATAGTCCATCTGAAAGATAGCGTGGTGCAGGATACCTACATATTAAAAAAAGATTTTAATTTAGCATTGTTTTAATTTTGGAGAGAGAGAGAGCATGCACATGAGTGGGGGATAGGGAAAAAGGGAGAGAGAGACAGAGAGACAGAGAGAGACAGAGAGAGACAGAGAGAGAGAGAGAATCTTAAGTAGGCTCCACACTGAGCATGGATACCAATATGGGGCTCAATCCTATGACCTTGGGATCATGACCTGAGCCAAAATCAAGAGTCAGACGCTCAACTGACTGAGCCATCCAGGAGCCCCTCAAGTGATTTTCATTGAAATTCTTAATTGATGTGAGCTCATCATGTGATTATAAAGAGGATATATAATTACAGAGAGAAAATATTGCTTGGGAAAATAATTAAACTTTTACATCATGGAAGAATAATAAACCTATCTTATTTTGAGAATTTACTCTACATTGCACAATTATCTGAAAAACTGAAATGTCAATGTATCAATGGGAATAGAATATAACGACAAATAATCTTATATAATATAAATGTATAATCATACAAATTATTATAACCTGTTGTGTCATTTTAAGTTTTGTTTTGTATTTTGATTCAGTATGATATATATGAGACAGAGAAATGGATAGTGAACATAAATAACCTAATTTTCTCCACTGACTTATGTGTCTGTGTGGTTCATGTTGTAGTAATATTTGATATTAATTTGAAAATACCTAATTCCCTAGAGATAAATATTTGGTCTCCAGAATGAAAAGTTACCAATATCTACCATTGTGACTGATAATAATTTCTAATCATTCCTTTCAAAAGACTTGAGTTGTTATCTGAATAATGAGGTAGAAAAATTTATGGAATTCTCTAACCAAGTAAATGACAAAAGTAGGGTTATTGTATAAAGAAGAGTGGAGAATAAGAGATGTTCTAACACAGATTGTTTCAACAACTTCTTCTCCTCTATATTGTAGTGAAAATAAATGAAGCCTGTCACTTTAAACAAAATGTGCACACACCCCCACACACACATACACTTCTACCTAGAAACTGGCCTTCAAAATTATTTTCACACTCAATCAAACTTATTCAAATCTGTTTATTTATTTAAGTAATCATAAACTACCTGACCTGTGAAGTTGGTAGAGAATTCAATATAACAAAAAATACAAGTTACAAGCTTCTTTTCTGTTATTTTGAAAGTAGTTTGAACATTTTAATTTCTTGGGGCGCCTGGGTGGCGCAGTCGGTTAAGCGTCCGACTTCAGCCAGGTCACGATCTCGCGGTCCGTGAGTTCGAGCCCCGCGTCAGGCTCTGGGCTGATGGCTCAGAGCCTGGAGCCTGTTTCCGATTCTGTGTCTCCCTCTCTCTCTGCCCCTCCCCCGTTCATGCTCTGTCTCTCTCTGTCCCAGAAATAAATAAAAACGTTGAGAAAAAAAAAAAAAACATTTAAAAAAAAAAAAAAAACATTTTAATTTCTTCAGTGAGGAGGTATAGGTTCCAAATTCCAAATGAATTAGTATTTAGAAAATCGTTTATTATTCAATACCATAATTAATATGTGCAACAATGACCACTTATTATAAGTATTATACTTAATGCTGTAATGAATTGTACATGCTAATTTATTATTTTACTTTCCTAGTTGTTAGAAGAAACGCAGTGTAGCAAAGAACTTATTCTCTCAATCTGCTTTTTCTTGGAAACAAATATTTATACAGCACTCATTCACAATTCACCCTTTTCACAAGAGCAAAATAATTATTTTTTAATGTTTAATTTTATTTTTGAGAGAGAGAGAGAGAGAGAGAGAGAGAGAGAGAGAGAGGGAGTGTAAGTGGGAGGGGCAGAGAGAGAGACGGAGACACAGAATCTGAGGCAGGCTCCAGGCTCCTAGCTATCAGCACAGAGCCTGACACAGAGCTCGAACTAAGAGCCTCATGAATGTAAGCCTCATGAATAGTCATGAACCGTGAGATCATGACCTGAGCCAAAGTCGGACACTCAACCAACTGAGCCACCCAGATATCTTGCAAAATGCTTCATTATTATATTAAACTAATATACTAAGTGTTCAAATAATATTGCTCAATAATTATATTAACAAAATAGTTTGTGAGTGGTTTGTCTGTGTCATGCTTTATTAAAATGTATACATATGTTCAAAATACTTTATTGCACTCATTAAAATTAATTATTTGTATTTTCACAGCAAATATTTCCCCGTTTAATGGTTTCATTTATATGTGAGATCCTTTTATCAATGTACTTATGATCTGCAGCAAATATTTTTTCTTTCCTAGTCTTATGAATTTTATTATACTGTGTTCCTTTGTCTCAGTCTTTCATGCCACAAAAATAGTAATTATTCTTGTAATTCCTCTTCAACTTCCATCATTCAATTACCCAATTGCCAGTTCTAATTCCAAAATTATATAGGATGCTTGTACTTTTCTCTACGATTCCTCTACTATTACACTAGTCAGGGAAACCATTATCCCTTACTTGGGCAAATTTAAAACCCAATTTTCTCCATTCTTGTAATCATCCAATCTTATTGGATAAGCTTTATATCCTTACGCCAAAACCCAATGTGTCTTCCCAGTCAGATTTGGCCCTTCATAGGCATCCATATCTCTCATAGATACACAGAATAACAGTATTTCAGGCAAGCAAGCCTGTATATAGTAAGATACAAGTAAGTAAGCAAGCGTGTATATTGTATGACTCATTTGTGAATAGAATTCATGTGCTTTATGATAATGCAAACACTCAATATTGACCTCATCAATATAGTGACATATTTATTTTTGGAGGATGGTAGATGGGAAATGTGTGTTTATGTGTTGGGGCTCAGGGAAAGAAAGAAAGTTAAATCTTCAGCCTCCATGGTGGGAAGTCAATAGAAAATGCCTGAAGGATCAGTCAAACACAGTCTCTGGAGATATGGAAGTAAATCACAAAAACTCAGCTAACAGATTTGGAAAAAGTTACCTGGGGAAGAAAAAATGAGGAAGGGAAATGGAGGGAGTCCATTGACTGCTTTTTTTCTTAACGAACCTTATACAACTGGTACACAACTTTGACAAATTCAATAATTATAATGATTGAAATCAAAAGGTGCGGAAAATAACATCACCATCTCTCTATAAAACCGTGAGCTATGTGCCATTTTCCGTAACAGATGTGTCATAGTCAATCAAAGTAACAATTATCAGGACACTAATTGGAATAAAGGCGAATAAAATAAACTTTATCTTGCAACTAATTCATATGTGTAATGAAAAAATGATTATTCAGTGAGAAATGCAGTTGATAAATCAGAGAACTGAATATTCTTGTAAATTCTTTGATGATACATGTATATTGTATTTGGCCTGAAGTGGTGTTAATAAGACCACTAGAGAAACGCAGTGCGGAGAATTTCCTTTTAAGTATCAAGTGAATTAACATTTAATCTTTTTGATTTAGTCGATTCTCTCCTTTGTTCTTTTCACAAAATAAGTTAATTTGTCTCAAATAAAGCTTAATGTATTTTTATAGAGTGAAGATTTGTTTTTGGAATATGTGTTTCTCCTGCTCTGTCCTTTGGAATATATTAGATGGAAATTTTCATTTGACACTCCGTTTCTAACATCAAAGAATGTGTGCCAAAGCATTTGGGGAGCTACATATTAATCAGCAACTTAATAAGAGAATGTTAAGATTGCTTTGTTGGTTGCAAAACTAATATTTCACAGGGCAATAAACTTGGGGGTTATCCTTTTCCCAGAAATAAATAATTTGCACCTTCACCAGATAAAAACATAAAAAGTAACATGTGATCTCCTTAAATTGAATTCCTTTAATTAATTGTTTTACCATCATTGAATGGGATTTCTACTATTACAGAGGAGAGAGCTTAGACATTTGCCTCTTCATTTTGCATACATTTCTACTTTCCATCAGAAAGCCCTTTTGCACCATGTTGGACTGGGTGCATTTCCTGTATGCCGTATTCTGAACTATCTATGCTCTGCAGTTAAGAAACCTAGAAAAACCTTTTCCAGACTAAGAAGGCCTTCTTTCTCAGAATATGATGACTGAATAGTTTCATCAAGGTATGTTTTTTTTTTTTTCTTTTTGCATTTCTGTAGTCCTAATCTTCCCTCAGAAAAAAATGAAAGCATCATGCTCATTTGGACAAGGGACACATACAAGAACATATAAAAAAATAAACCATTGTTATAGCTAAATTTAAATGTCTTGTATAATTTTAGTTCCATGTATGTAATCCTTAGCATCACTATTAGTTAAGAGTTATTCCCATTTCACGGATGAGGAAACATGGGATAATGAGGGTAGAGTACTTGGCCCAAATCATGAAGAAACCAAATGTAAAGGAAGTGTTCCAAATATCTCTAACATAAAGTTCCTATTCCCAACAGGCTACACTTATTTTCAAAGGACCTCTTCATTCAGATCTTAAATGTGACATGTAATTGACAAAAAACATGTCTAGTCTTCTTTTAATTTTTAACTAATACTTTCTGACCTAGAAGATCCATATGTTTTATGAAAGACTAAATAAACAACTAAGTCAATCAAACCCAACAGTGAAAAAATAATAAAATCTTCACAAAGTGTAGAAAACTTTAAACCTAATATCCCTTATTTCTAAGTGTTTATATTCTAGTAATATATTCAATAATCGTATTCTCAACAAATAGTTCTATAAATGTTTTTAGAAGATTTGAGTTACAAAATAAATGGGCTAGCTTTCTTTCATTATTTGAAGTTATCATATGAATTATTATTTTCTACATGTTTATTTATTTATTTTGAGAGAGAGAGTGCACGAGCAGGGGAGAGGCAGAGAGAGAGGGAGACAATCCCAAGCCAGTTCTGTGTGGTCAGTGCAGAGCCTAATGCGGGGCTCGAACTCATAAACTATGAGATGAGCTGAAACCAAGAGTCAGATGCCTAACTGACTGAGCCATCCAGGTGCCCCATCACATGACTTATTTAAACTGAAGTTTTCCTTAAGCTGGTAATAAAAAATACTGATATTTTCTATTTAAATACTTGATCAATAGTCTCAATACACCTATAGAATGAATCACACAGATTTCAAAACTACTTATTAAAACATTGTAGTATGTATATTGACAATTTGATGGGTGATCTATCTTAAGTATAGCGAAATGTACACCTAAATACTAACAAATTCAATTTAGTATAATAAATTCAATTTAACAATGTTTTAATATTGTTTCAGTGCTAATAATGTGTGTGGTCTCTGAGGGGTCCTTTAATTAATAGAATTCCTCCTCTGCACCTGGTTTCTCAATAACCAAAAATGGCAACTAAATAACAGATGGAAGTCCAGACATTCGTTTTAGAGAGCATGGTATGTGTGGAACCAAATGGGTCAACTAAGTGAGCTCCAGAATTGGCAGATATGCCTCATTCCTAGACTGTACTGTACTTAGACTAACACCTTGTGTAAACAGTGTTGAAGAATGGAGGAGTGAAGGAGAACAGATGCTAATTGCATATAAACCAACCCCACGTTTGCAGATTTGCTGATAAATTCTGTCTATATATTCCCAAAGGCAGTGCAGGGGGCTCATATTAGGCTTAGGAAAAGTTTCTTTTTCTGGAAGGAAATCAGAAACAGTGACAGTGCATTTCCCTTTAGCACATTACTTATTTATTGATTTAAATTTTTATAACTATAAGCATTGCTATCTGCATGCCATATTCTTTACCACGGCTGGAGATTGGGAAGACTCTGGCAAGACACGTAGGCAAAGCCAAACTTCATTTAAAAAATAATGTAAGGTAAGCCCATAAATGAAACTGTTTAACCCCCCACCAAAAAAACCCCACAAATATAATTGCAAAGAGCTATGAATTAGGACAGTATCCTAGAGTCCTTAATATGAATTTCTCTTGTAATAAAATAAATCTTTGCTTGAGATATTTTTCTTCAAGTGGATGGAAGATTACATGTAAAAAAAACTAATTTTTTAAAAAATAAATGGGTTAATATGTTTAACAGGACTGTCAGGAAGTACTAAAACAATCACTACAAAAACATTCAAGTATTGTTTAATAAAGACAAATATATTGAGGAGTCATTGTTGCTTATTCTTAAATTTCTGATGTATTTTCTCTAATGTGATGTTAGTTATTCCATTGGCATGGAGGTTCCTCATTCAAAGAGTCCAGAGTTGCGATGTGCATATCATGACCTCATTCTGTAGGTGTTAATAC
This sequence comes from Prionailurus viverrinus, assembly GCF_022837055.1. Classification (NCBI taxonomy): domain Eukaryota; kingdom Metazoa; phylum Chordata; class Mammalia; order Carnivora; family Felidae; genus Prionailurus; species Prionailurus viverrinus. Next base: position 217,615,821 of record NC_062561.1, read on the forward strand.
TCTTTCTGATTTTACAGAGAGTGAATTCAGATTTAGATGTAAACTAGTCTTATAAATATTACATTTGAAATACTTGGTTATAAATTATCACAGTTTATTATCACTTAACTACCAGGATTGTTGAGGGGTTTTTTCTGCAATTCTCTGGTGTTGTGATAACTTCATACCTGAACTGTTACAAATTCTGGCTTCTAGCTTTTTGTGGATGTGCCCAGTTGAATTTTCCATCTTGGCAAATACAGGGTTTTACCAACTGCCCCTGTGTTCCTCAAGACTAAGAAAAATGAAGCTCAAATTCACTCCATTTGCAAATACCTTTAAAAAAAAGTCAGATTTGGAATTTTTAATTTTACTAGTTTTTGATATGTAAATATTTAAAAAAATATTTTGCCGTTTCATTGTTTGCATTTAAAGGAATGTAGAACATATTTTTATTTTTCATTTTTTTCCCCACTTGGTTTTCCAGTAAGAACATCAATAAAGGTACTAAATCTATTCATTAGATGGAAATCCTTAATTTTTAAAAATTATGATTACAGAGTTTTTAAAAATTTACTTTTCAACATCACAGCCTCTAGTAAATTACTCCCCTCGTATCAGTGATGTCTTTTTTTTAATGTTTATTTTTGAGAGACAGAGAGAGAGGCAGAGTGTGAGCAGAGGGGCAGACACAGAATCTGAAGCAGGCTCCAGGCTCTGAGCTATCAGCACAGAGCCTTATGCAGGGCTCAAACTCACGAACTGTGAGATCATGACCTGGGCCAAAGTCCGACGCTTAACCAACTGGGCCACCTAGGCGTCCCATATCAATGATGTTTACAAAAATTTTTTTAAATGTTTATTTTTGAGCGAGACAGAGACAGAATTCGAGTGGGTTAGGGGCAGAGAGAGGGGGAGACACAGAATCCAAAGCGGGCTCCAGGCTCTGAGCTGTCAACACAGAGCCCCACCCAGAGCTCGAACTCACAAGCTGTGAGATCATGACCCCAGCCGAAATCAGACGCTCAACCGACTGAGCCACCCAGGCGCCCTAATCATGTTTTAAATGTAATTATTAAATGCCTATTTTGTATTATAATGAAAGGGAGGAATTTGCTCTGTACTTCTTTAATTGCCCTCGCAAATGAAGGAAATACAGTTATTTGTCTCCCTCTTTCACACCAAAGTTGTAGGAATCATATTCAGACTGTTATTTTGGTGCTGTCAGTGATACCTCCCGGTTTTCATGCTCTTTGGGAAATCACCTCACACTATGGCCTTGATCACTTGACTTCTTTTGGTCAATGGAGCACAAACAAGTATGGTGGAAGGAGAAGTCACTGGGGCTCTCTCATTAGGGCTTGTCTCCTGGAAGTGTTCTTTCTTGGAACTTAATTGTGATGTTATAAGGAAGAGCAAGCTATCACAGACAGGTGTGGCCAGTCCCCCAGCTGAGCTGCTGTACTCAACACCAACTTGCCAGCAAAGTGGCAAGAGGTTGCTTCAGCCCAGATCAACTGCACCAGCTGAAGATAAGTACATTAGGGATGGACTATCCCCACCAGGCACAATCCACTTGCAAAACCCTAAGCCTTTAAGATCTTGGATGCGTTTGTTCTTTTGGAGACTGATCACTGATTACATTGTTGGTAAACATAGGATATGAATTTCACAGATGAATCATTATGCATTAACAAAAAGCATCAAAACCTTTAGGAACATTGGAAAGTCCTGACACAAATGAGCATGGACTTTTGTAACTGACAACAAGCATTCTTTTGATAGCATAGTCCTTCCTTAAGTACCTTAGGCAATTCATTTAATTTTTCTTAATGTCATTTCTATCATCCATAAAATGGAAAAATAATAATAAAATTAAATTGCATGGAAATTGTGGGGATTCAATAAAATAACATGTGAAAATTAACCTCTCCAAATCTTTGACACATGGATGGCAGTTAATAAATAAGAGCTATTATTATTATTATTATTATTATTTTGTTACATTCAGAAATACCATTTTAGTGCGACAAATACATCCACTCTTCTTCATATATTTTCTTGGCTCCTTATCTTAAAACTTCTTGAGGAGAGATGAGCACTGGGTGTTGTATGGAAACCAATTTCACAATAAATTTCATATTAAAAAAACTTTATTACTGCATAATATTTACAAGTAATACTTATTACTACTAATAAGCAGAGATATACTGCTTCTTTAGTTACAAATATAAAATTTCCCCTTTTGTTTTTGATCCATTCTTTTCAGATTTTCTCTAATATTTCTTCCAAATTTCTATCCCAGGTCTACATAGAAAACAATAGATTGATGTTTTATTGGGAGAATAATTTTGTATTTACTTTTGTCTTTTATTGCTAAACTTTTCTTGTCACTGGGCACTATAATTCTCTTTTTTCTTTTTTTATCTATTCACATAAACGATACCATAATTTCTGTCTAATAAAACATTCAATGCTTACAAATACATACTCTGATATCCTTCACATTCAACTAAACCATAAATTCGGCACGTTAGCAAAGATAACTCTTGGGAGTTTTTTGTCAGATATTTCCATTACTGCAAATAATTTCCTAGGTTTTACACTTGATATCTGTCTGTGCCTAACTTCAGTAATTCTGTATTATGGAAGAGATTACTGGGAGCCACTTGAGTTTCTTCTACAGGTGGCAAAAGATGGCTTAACAGTTTTAAAACACCCAATGTGTGGTACTACATTGTTGAGGAACAAACACATCTCTTAATTGAAAATTGACAGCTTTGGCATTAAATTGAACTAATCATTACATTCACACTGGTCTCCATTTCCTGAAGCTCTATTAAGTCATTAAGATGCCAGGACAATTTTCTCCACAGGTGTGGAAAACCAGATCCTTGCCTATGGCAGACTTAATTAAGATAACAGCGGGATAGTTACATTTAAAAGGGAGAAATCAAAGACATGATAACATTTCTCAAAGTGCCCCAAATGAGAAGAGTAGTTGGGGAGGGACCTAATTTTTGTTATCTTATTTCAATTGTGTTGCATACAGATTATCTATTTTGTAGATGTGTGCTAAATCTGTAACCAAATCATGATTAAAAGAAATTAATCATAACTTTTAAAATGACATACTTATTGAGGTTGTATTTAACTTATTTTACACGTAGAGTTTATGGTTTTACTGAGAGCTTGTCAATACCAATTGCTTATATTTTCTCAAAAAAATGTCATAAACATATTGTGTTCTACAAGAAATCATCTGCAAAAATCTCTTTTGGTTAGATCAACAGATTATTTCTCTAGCATGGCCTAAAATCACCGTTTGTCATCCACTGTGTAGATATAGACACTCTTTTGTGACATGTAGCTGAAATAAATGAGAAATCAAACCAGTCTCAGGATGTTGTCTAAGAATCCTAACTGTCATGATGGTATATTTCAAATTTCAAAACTATTATTCATGAGTTAAACGCTTTATCATAGTAAAAAATCCATTTTCCACTCAACCCAAATCCAAATATTTCCAGAGAGGCAAGATTGGTGGAAATAACTTTGGTTTCAAAAGTAAGCATGTCTTCTTCAGATTCCTATTTTGTCACTCACTAATTTTGCAATCTTGAGCAAATTATTTAACTACTGGCTAACTTTCAATATTTTTAGGATCACTGTGAGGATTAAGGAAGATGACTCGTGTAAATGATACATTGGTCTGGTGTATTATACACATATGATACGAGGTAACTAAGTCCTTTTGCTCTGATGCTAATGTTAGTAGAAGATTATCCATTTATGCATGCACATCATTATTTTATTCTTCCTAACAGCACTCTCCATATTGTTTATATACAAATACACTCTAAGAATACAGGCAGTGCCAAATTCTTAACTATCATGTCATATCAATTTTCCCAATTTGACGTGTGGTAAATGACCAGTGGAATGACAATTCTTTTTTCTCCACTTTTCACTGCATGGAAAGTATGCCTCTCATCCATCCAGAATCTTAGTTGTGATGCAAGTCAAGTACAATCGTATAGATAACCAAGTAAATGCAATTCTAAATGTCAACTTGTTTAGGAAAGATGAATCATACTAGTGACTATATAGAAATCATTTTGAAAATTAAATGATTTCAAAAATTTTAACCCCTCCCCCAAATTGGAATAGAATTTAAAAATTTAATGTTAACTATTATTAAATAGAATATTTAATTATGTGTTAAATTCTGTATTTTCAGAATAGAACTCAAGAAAATTAGCCATCTACTTGTTTAAGATTTCCTTGTTTTGGGGGTGCCTGGTTGGCTCAGTCAGTTTAGCGTCCGACTTCAGCTCGGCTCATGATCTCACCGCTCACGAGTTTGAGCCCTGCATCTGGCTCAGTGCTGACAGCTTGGAGCCTGGAGCCTGCTTCGGATTCTGTGTGTGTGTGTCTCTCTCTCTCTGTCCCTAACCCACTCGCATTCTGTCTCTGTCTGTCTCAAAAATAAATAAACATTAAAAAAATTAAGATTTCCTTGTTTGTAAGTCTATATACAAAATGTGAAAGCATTGATACGCGTGGTACTGTCAGATTCTAGAAATACGCATTTCTTCAGAGAAATATAAATTTATACTTCAAACAATTTTTATCTCACTCCATTGAGTTTTCAATATATTTCAGTATACATTTGGTACTATGAAAGTAGAAAATTAAATTTCAGTTTACATCTATTTGTCTTTCTATGCTTACATCTCTGTATGTATCTATCTATCTCCGTCTATCAGTTATGGGGTACATGGTCTCTCAAAAATTCCTCTGTTGACTCCTTGCCCTCTAATAGCTCAGACTGATTGTACTTAGAGACTGGGTCGTTAAAAAGATAAGTGAAAATGAGGTAATTAATATAAATGTTGTCTTGATTTTAAAAAGGAAATTTAGACATAGATGGATACAGAGAATTCTATCTTGAGGCTATCTTCAGACACAAACTGCACCATTAACTCATCTCTGGGTCTCCAGCCTGCTGGTCTACCCTGCAAATTCTGGGCACAACTTCCATAATTGCAGAGCCAACTCTTTAAAGGAAATCTCTCACTTTCTCTCTAAATCCATTACACACAACCTGTTGTTTCTGTTTCTCTGGAGAAGCTTGACTAATGTATCATTTGTATATAGAGAGAGAGTGGGAAAAAAGTGTTTTTTTTTTTTTGTTTTTTTTTAACAGAGAGGTGAGAATTGAATACTTTCAAATACACAAGGCCTTTTACTTATTGTATTAGGTAAAAGTTGTGTAATGGAACCAAAATGGAAGTGTTATTTCCATGGAGATACATAAAATCTATAAACTGTCCGTAACTTAAAGAATAGCTTCTGCAGATCAGATAGATGTGGAGACAGAAAATAATGGTGATTATCGAATTGTTAAGGAAATTTTACTGGTAATTTAAAAAATAATATACCTATTTAAAAACCTCAAAAATCACACACATATGACAATTACATCATTTGGACATTTTCACTTCATACTGAAAGAAAATTAAAACGTGCAAAAGTGTAGAGGTGCCTGTGGCCACACACACACACGTACACAAATAGGGGATAATAAAACTAAAATGTTTTCAGGTTTTGTTTACTTAGGTAATACATAGTGGTTTAGATGAAATGAAAGTGCATTCTTAAATTTTTAACAGCAGGATATTATGTGTGAAAAAACAGTCTGCAATTTACATTTTGAATGAATTTACTAATACTTTAATTTTATATCATGATTCTTATTTTAATTTTTTTTAATATTTACTTTATTTTTGAGAGAGCGCTCAAGCAGGGGAGGGGGGGCGGGGAGAAACAGGATCTGAAGCAGGTTCCAGGCTTCCAGCTGTCAGCACAGAGCCCAACACGGGGCTTGAACTCAAAAACTGGGAGATCATGACCTGAGCCTGACAGAGTCCAGCTCCAGCAGGTCCAGGGGTTCCTGAAGGATGAAGGCGTCGGCAAAAAAGTGAAAATAAAATAAAACAAAAATAAAAATGGACACAGACAACGGTAGTGTGTCGGACTGGCCACTTTATTGTGGCAAACGTGGCATTATATTTGCTAACAATTTCCTTATAGCGTGCGTCATCTACGTTTTCCGGCATTACCTAATTCTAGAAACGTTCCTTTGTGTAATCACCCATTAAGGAACAACATGGTTATTTTCTTGTAACGTTCCCTCCTGCCCTTTGCTTATTGATTAATTTCTTACATTATTTTCATTATGTATCTACATTTATCTATAATCTATAAAGCATTTGCTTTGCTGTTTTCATGAAAAGTCATCTCTCTCTCAACACCTCAAGTGGAACAGTTACAGGGACATGACCTCTTTGTTGTTTCCTCAAACCATTTGTGGTTTGAGGAACAAAAGTGTTCGCCTTGGTCTGAGGTTTCAGAAGGGGGCCAAGAGGGCCTTAGGAATCCACACCTTATGCATTCTCAGAGAGACAATGCACCTGGGAACTAAGGAACCATTCTGTACCTTAAGGGACTACATTCAATCATCATCTGGAATGCTTTCTGGGGGCCAAGTGGGCCTAGGGGTTGGAGGCACTTGTGCCCATAGATACACTCCTTTGTTGCCAGAGTGGGGCTTTCAAATCCATTTGTCCTTTCCTTGGCTGGCAAACGTATGAGGCTATCCTGCCTTTAGGTAGAGGAGTCTTTTTAGGGGGTGGCAAGGGCTAGATGTAGGGCCACACAATTTCCTTGCAGAACCTTATTTCCTTCCTCAATGGTTCTTTTCCCAGGGGGACTGTCGAGGGCAATTCCCCAACAGACAATTCCCCAGGTACTTTTATTAAGGCCAAATTACATGAAAACGGAAGTACAAGAAGGTTCACTGTCCGTGGGCCACCCTGCAGTCCCGATCTATCCACCACCCAGGCTCTGCCACCAGGCTGGTTTCATAGCTTGCCTTCCGGCATGAGCCGAAGTGGGTGCTTAGCCAACTGAACAACGGAGGCACCCCTATATCATGATTGTTTATCCAATATGTTCCTACATTTTAAATCTAGTAACATTGGAAAACTATGACTTTTAACAAAGGGGCAACATTTAACAATGTGGAGAAAATGCTATATGAAAGAAAGACTTTGATTTGTCTTCAATAATTCTACTTAGTTATTTTAAACACGTTTTAACGTATATAAGCAAATTCTGAAATGCCCCTATGGGTAACCACAGATAGTCCCTGACTTGTCTGTATATATCATATGGAGCTCAAAGAGCTCACCTACATAAGTCACAAATTAAAATACAGTGTAAGTATGGTACTATGCTAGATAATAGAGGATTATTACACACAGGATGCTAAGGCAGAGAAAGGATATCCCAAACACTTCTCAGAGAAAATAAGCCTTGTACTTAAAAAAAGCAGATAAATAAGAGTTAACCAATAAAGAGATTAGTTTAAACAGGTTTAAGACAAATACAGAGTTCTGAACTGATATACCTTGCATGAAGGGTATACATGGTGAATAGCTGAAGGCTAGAATAGAGATATACCAGGTTGGTATTATTTGGATTAATGCCAACTAATCTAAGAATTTTATCCTGATAGTTATGAGAGACTTTTTGAAAATTTTATGACATTATCAGTTGTGAGTTTTAGAAAATTTTCTCTAGACCTAGTTCTCTAGGATGCATTAGTTGGATTAAAGCTGCTATAATATTTTATGACTTTCAAGCAATTACTGTTTAGGAGATCAAATAAATTGATCCAACAGACGTTGTGATTACATTCTCCTAAGGAAAAATTTATTTTATTAAAAAAAATAAGTTTATTTATTTATTTTTGAGAAAGAGAGAGAGCATGCACTTGTGCATGGGGAGGGGAGGAGCAGAGAGAGAGAGGGAGAGAGAGGATCCTAAGCAGGCTCCACACTGTCAGTGCTAGGAGCCAGACGTGGGCTCAAAGTCACAGACAATGCGATCATGACCTGAGCCAAAATCAAGAGTCTGACACTTAACTGACTGAGCCACCCAGTCGCCCCAAGAAACATTTACAATAGAAAGTTAGGCAATATACTGTAAAGAGCACAATATGTATATTTTTATTTCATTTTTATCCCAGAGGTCCTAAATCATTCCTTTTCACTTTCAGGACTTTGCTATTATTGGGACCATGCTGCAAGAATTAAGAATATGGCTTTAGAACTTTAAAATTATTTTCACAAAATTTTATTTATTCTATCAGTATAACACGGTTCTGCCATTCAATACACTTTACAATTAGTACTGGAAGTCTGAGTATAACATTTTTCAGGTGTAGCTCAACCATAGCAGGTTATTAAAAGCATCAGTTAGAGATACGTAATTATAAAGTATGTGGCAATATAATTATAACCGTGAATTTTTCTTTGTGCTTTTGCAATATTGATAGCATTTAATACGCCATTATCTAAAAATATATAAATTATTCTTTAAGACTGTCTCCTTTTATCTCTGAACGAACATTATCATCACATAAAATTTTCAATAACAGCATTTGTCTATTTTTCTTTTTTTTGATTTTGGCTTTTAGTTCTTTTACTATGATTTTTTTTTCTATTCATGTATTGGGAATACAAAATCTTATAAATTGTATGTAAAATATAAAATAGTATTTTGGTTTTATGCAATTTCATTTTGAGAAGTGGCTCCAAATATTGTTTTGAAAAATAATGTAATGTTCGTTATTCATTAGAGTAACATTAGGAATTCAGTGAAAATTATTTTTAGTAATGAAGATTTTTAAAAATATGGATTTATAGTGTTTTTCAGCACTTAATTTTTTCAGATATGCTTGAGGTGACATACGCTGGCATTTTTCATGTCCTGGAAAAAAAATTAAGAATATCCAGCAAAACTAGAATAGTTGGATTTTATATTATCAAACAAACAATAAATGTAACTGCTCATGTCCAGACCACCCATGCTCAAAGAACAGTGAAAATAATATAGGTTCTTTTTATTAAGCAAAAACCTAAAATGCAAGAAATTGCTAAATATATGAATAAAAGTAGATATTTGGGGATAAAAAGATCCATTCTATCCCATTTTGTTTTTATAAAATTGTTCAAATCTGAGACATTCATTAACACTGTCACATTGCCTTTTAAACTTAACATGTTTTGCTTTGCTTTTTTAGAAACAATCTCATGTATGGTTATTCTAGACAAACTGCAAAATACAGCAAAATTAATTATCTTTTGTTGGTCTTTCCCCAAAATACCATCAAACATATAGGCATATTAAATTAAATTATATAATCACATGTACGTGTGTGTGTGTGTGTGTGTGTGTGTGTGTGTGCCACAATACATTGCAAAAGAGAGAGCAGTAAAATTAGGCTCATAACAAATCTGGATTATGCACATTCATATATTAATCAATAAAGTAAACAAGAAGGTGTGCCTGGGTGGCTCAGTCTGTTGAGCATCCAACTTCGGCTCAGGTCATGATCTCACTGTTTGAGTGTTCAAGCCCCACATGGGGCTCTCTCTGTGCTGACAGTTCAGAGCCTGGAGACTGCTTTAGATTCTGTCTCCCTCTCTCTCTCTGCCCCTCCCTGACTCACACTCTGTCTCTCTCTCTCAAAAATAAATAAACATGAAATACATTTAAAAAATTAAAAAAATGATGTAAACAAGAATCCTATACCTTTAAAAATGCTAACAAAATTTTATAATTCGTTTCATTATTTAAAATCATATATGTAATACTTCAACATGCTTATTTTATGTTTTAAAAATGTATCTAAATGAACATGTTTTAAGCTTACTATGTAAGTATAAGTGTATTAGAGATACTTGTTTTTTTTTTCTTGTAGAGAGAGAACATGTTAGAAAGAAAAATGTTTAAAATCCAGATTTACTCACCAATCTTAATTTCTTTTCTTCTTATGTAGTCACTCTTTAGTCACTCATTACTTATTTAGTCACTCATTGGTCACTTATAGACTTGACATAGAACAACAATTAGGGGCAATGACTTAGAGCGACCATTGGTTTCCAACTCCAAAAATGGAATAAGCATATATTCTCAGCATTGTTTTCATGGTATGTGTAGACATGCGTCTTTTCTATTCTTGCTTTATGTACTGGTTCATAAATAATAACAATTCTATATGTTTTTGGAGAAGCTCCTGAATCATATGATAATCCAAAACATAAACAAAGTCAGATTGTGTTAAAATAAGAGAAGGGAGTATGGATGTCAGTTAAGTATTAATAACATCTGCAATATATCTAAGGGAATCCTTGAACGTCTTTTGTATAGATTTTTGCTTAATGCTTTCTTGGAGACTTATCTGGAATATCTATGTTAATATCATATTACAAAATGCACAATATCTGTTCCTCCTTGAGGTTGTTGACTTTGGCTTATGATATGGAAAAATGATATGCAGAATTGGCACATCATGGTTAAGCTTTGGATACTTATTAAACATTAAACACATTCACAACTTTTGAGACTGTTTAAATAATGGTAGGGTCAGACCATTGATGAAATTTGATGTTGATAAGTCAACAGTTCAACTGTGTAGTAGATTATTTAATTTATTAATCGACTGCTTACTTTAGAAAGATGTCCTGGAAATTCATTTTATTCATTGTAAGAAAGGTGATAATAACAAAAAAAAGTGCTTAATATCAATTCAAACTAGTTAATAAATTCAAAGCACCTGTTCAAATAACTCCAGGTGAATAGTATCACTTTTGGATACACATTGGCACAAAAAATATTATACACAAAGGAAACTCAGAATATAGAAATGATCCATTCCCACTGAGATCAGCTAAGGAAAATTAAACATAATATTATATACACCCTGAGACAGAAAACAGTGCATATCAAATTTGTCCCCAGTTGAAGCTGTAAGCAAGGATGAGAACTATCTATGTATCTATGATCTATCATCTATCTATCTACATATCTATCATTTATTCATCTATCATCCATCTATCATCTATCATCTATCTATCTATCATCTATTATTAACCTATTTATATATCTAGTCATTTAGTAGAAAAACACAACTATAAAATATCTCTTTTCACCATACCATTCTTTTCCGTTTTTACCTAGTTTTGGTTCTCATTAAGGGCATTTTTTAAAAATAAATTTATAAGGTCTTGGTGTGCATCATACATTTATAGTGAGGGAAGACATTTATTTTTAATTATGTGTATGAAATTACAAATTGTGTGAAATATGTTTTTTTATTTGAATAAGGTAATGCCAATGTATCTCCCCTAACATATCTATGCTCTCATCAAAACTAATAACCATTAGTATATAATTACTCCACATACAGTTGCCTAAATCATCATACTAAAATCATATAATAACTTATTTATTATAGTCATTTACTATTATTTCTGTTATTTTTCTTCTATTTTACTATTTATCTGCTTCCTGAACACTTGTGATATATTTATTTTCACAAGTGATTAATATACAAGTGATTAGTATTTAGTGATTAATATACAACATTCCATTTACAATAAAATGTCCATATTTCTGGACACATGGAAATATAAAAATTAATACCTTGCCAAGGATTCTGATTATCTGGAACTCTATGGGCTTTTACATAAAATATAAGTCTGTACTCCACAAGGGTTGAGCTGTGGGATGTTTTCAAAAGTATCTCTAATCTCCACTCATCTTGCATTCTCTCCAACAGAAATCCAAGCAGCCTGGTTTTTTGTATAAAATTCTGATTGAAGTCATATCTATCTAAGAACGTTTAATATGTTAAAATATGCTAAGAGTTTGGAAACTTCTGATCAAAGTGGCTATCAAAATGCAAAATATTACTGTCATTGTTCTCAAAAGGTAAATAGCAATCGTTCATGGGCTTGGGGTGCTGCCCTCCAGTCACTGTGATCTGATCTGCTCCATGAAGCTGGTTTTCCATTGATTAAACGCTCTTATCTCTATTGCCAAGTTAATCTTGTGTGGCATCCAAGCTTTTATTTTATCTTCTTTACACAGTCTCCTTCAGGCTCTCCAAATGTGAGTAAACTTTAAAGAAATCACAAACCAGCAGTCATCTTTTCGTTCTCAACAAGTTGTTTTTCATAAAACATTCTGTATGTTGCTAAGTTCTCTTTAGACACAGACTTCCTTCTCTTCAAGAAATGAAAATAACTGTCACGTAATAGAAGATTTTGCTCTCCCCTAAGAAGGACTATTACAAATATGTAATCAGGCCAGGCATTTATGTGATAGGCTCAGGTCCTCATGGGATGAAGGAGGGGGGACAGGAATGGGAGGTGGAGGAGTTCAATTGCTAGCCATGAATTTGGATAACTTGTTTTAACATTTCTCAGGAGGAGGATTGTTTTCATTGTAACAGTAGCTCATATCCACAGCAATATCTATTATATTGCTGAGCTAATGTTCATTTATCAGAAATACACAATATACTGAACGTAAAACAGTTCCTTACAGGACGACCTTTGACGTTGGCAAAATCTAGCACTCTACCACATAAATTGTGTGAAAGTTCTGGTGGCAAGCACAGAGAATATAGCCTCCTCCTTGGATACCAGTATCAGGCTGGAGAAGGTCAGTGAACATGACTTCTTGAGTCTACGAGTTTTTAAAATTTTTTTTTAATGTTTATTTATTTTGGGAACAGAGAGAGACAGAGCATGAATGGGGGAGGGGCAGAGAGAGAGGGAGACACAGAATCGGAATATTCACCCAGGATTGTGTTCTACAGAATACCACGAGGTTAGTACATATTATAATTGCCTTTAAAAACAAACATTTTACTAATCATATACTGATCATAAAAATGATAAATTTATTATTTTGATCTATCATATACTTATTCACCGGATTTGAGGCACTGCATGCCTAGGAAACCATACAAAAAGGCTGAATAAAGTGATTTTCTATCTACTCTCAATCTACCATTTCTCTCTCTCTCTCTCTCTCTCTCTCAGTATTTATCTATCCATCTTAGTCATGAATATTCCTTTTTTAAAAACTATTTATTTTTGAAAGAGAGAGACAAAGAGGGGGGGCATAGAGAAGGGAAGACAGAGGATCCTAAGCGGGCTCCCCACTGACAGCAGAGAGCCCAAAGAGGGGCTCAAACTCCCAAACCATGAGATGGTGACCTGAGTGGAATTTGGACACTTAACAGACTGAACCACCCAGGTGCCCCAGTCGTGAATATTCTTATTGTCCGATAGTAAGAGAAAACGTCTGCATGATTCATGACTATCTTTAACTTAGCATTTAATCCTTTTCGGTGTTTTGGTGGCAGAAAAAAAAATGCTGTTCCTTTTGTTTTCCATATATGCTGATTTAGAATGCCACTTTTGGGTTTTGAAAAATATTGGAACTGAAAATGACTTTGGTTTAATGTGATTTTCTCAGCTAACCCCCTTAGTTCCATCTTTCAATGTGTCCAGAGAAGCAAGTACGGAAGGAGGTTCTCTCAGCCCTTGGATGTGACATTAGAGGCACCCATGTATACCAACAGTGGGGGGGTCAGAAGGAATCACAAATCACTCACACTTAGTTACTGCTTTTATGATTCAGTATGAAAAACTAGTTCTGGAAACTCTGAAGTTCTTAACAACTCTGACCCATTTTTCTGAACTTCAGAAACAGCTATTCTATTTTCCATATCACCACTTTTGAGAGTGCCATTTTATACCACATAGTACCGTATATATAAATATATATAGACTATTTCAAAGAAGCATGTGTGTAATTACATTTTTATTGAGAAACTGTAAATAAGATTGTTAAATATTTCAGACAAATACATGGGCATTTTGTTGCTGATTTTATTTTATTTTATTTTATTATTTATTTTTGTTTTTCAGTAAAACTATTTTCCAGCCAACACTGTGCTGGATTTTGAGTTGCTTTTTGGTAATAAGGGAATCCAAAAAAGTCTCTGGCTTTGGTGACAAAATTATGTAAATATATTATTATGGGCTGAATTATATCTCCCCAAAAGCGGAAGCCCTAACTTCCAATGTGATCATATGTGGAGATGGGCTTTCAAAGAGGTGGTTAAGGTTAAATGAGGTGGTAAGATGGGGCCCGAATCCAATAGGCCTGGTGTCCTTATAACAAGAGAGACATCAGAGGTCCGTGTGAGCAGAGTAAAAGCCTTGTGAGGACACAGAGGGAAGGTGGCCATCTTCAAGACAAAGTGCAAAGACACAGGCAAAACCAAAGCTGTGGACACTTTGATGTGTGACTTTTAGCCTGTGCAAGTAGGAGAAAATAAATTCCTTTTGTTTAAGCCACTCATGCTTTGACATTTTATTATGGCAGCCTCGCTGACTAATACTAATTCATAGGTCGTAAGCAAATCAGACTCGGGAAAGGTTAGGGACATGGGAGAAGTGTGTCAGTCTTGTCATCAGAACATATTTTCAACACTCACCGGGCTGTGCAACACAAACCCAAGTTAAGACCCACGTAACGTGCCTGCCGTTCGACCACTACCTGGTTAGAATAGAAACAGTGACGGAGTATCAGGATTTTTAGATTTTTGGTTGTATGCAAGTGCCTATTGCCTCAAAGTTAAGAGGGCATTAATCATTTAGAACTCTGTTCTGAGAGTTCGAGGATGGGCCCTGTAAGCTCCGACACCGTAGAATCTCTCCACTGATGGGGCACATTTGTCGCATGTAATAGGAAAACAGAATGGTTTTGTTTCCCCAAGGACAGAGGAACCAAGGGATGCTGGAGCTCCAGCAACACTTACATTAACCCGTTACCCTCTGTACAAAGACTAGGAAAAGATTTGGATTAAGAGAAAGAGAAACTGTGATTTTCTTCTAGGGCATATCTGTATCTATGGTAATGTCTGTGCAGAATGTTCATGAGGCCCTTAGAGTCAAGGACAACTATCTTACATTCTCTTAGTGAAAACTGCTCAGGCATATCCATGACAAAAATCAGCCGTGTTATTATAGGTATAAATATGTTGTTTTTCCCGATAGACTGTTGTCTCCTTGAAATCGAAGGCCATGTCTGGTATTTCACTTTAACTCTTAGAAACCTGAAACAGGTATTCTTTAACTGAGACATTGATTTATTTATTTTTTTCACCAAGAAATATTCCTGTTACTGATTATCTGACTAGGAAGGAAGCTGGTAGGAAGACTGGCTAAATGAACGGGCTTGTTCTTTGTAAGCACTAAAAATGATATAGAAAACGAGAAAACCACTTTCATACTAAAGTGATTAAATAATGCATTTGTGATCTAAAACTGTTTGGGCTTGCAGCTTTTTTATAAATACAAGCTATAATTCATCGTCTATTTTATATCTATTTTGCTGTAACACTAAAGAAAGACTAGTTTTTTTTTAAAAAAAGAGTACCCTAGTGTAAACAAATTGTACCACTTTATTTTCTTTTAATGCAAGATCCATGAAGCAAAGCTGAAGCCGCTTATGAGAATTGTGCTTCTCTAGAAAGTTGCTTTTGTTTTCATTTTTTTTTTTTGAACAACGCTCATGAACTATATATGATTAATAAAGATTTCCTTTAAGGCAAAAAAAATAGCCTTGAAATATAGTCTTATTGTCAAATATACTCAGGAAATATATGAATTGTCATTCGTTTTTGGGATGAGTAATCAGATAACAGCCTAGTTAAATAACATACACTTGCTGTATAATAAAAAGATGTAATACTTGATATTTCATGCCTCTATCCTATATTGAGAAAATAGTCATGATTAAGTATGGGGTACAATAATATGCCTCAGTGCCTGTGACAAAGGAAAAAAGAAAGAAAAAGATTTTCAAATTTCCAAACTATTTTTAGTCAGGTAGGCATCAGTAGAAGATCTGTACCATATATTCAACTCATACTTTTCCTGTCGTGTATCTTAAAAATGTGTCCTAGGATTTTTTAAATTAAAATACAGCTCTCCATTTTAGCCAAAAATTATGTATAGTATTTAAAGACTAAGACCATAAAAATTTAAAACAGAGAAGTGAGATTCTGAACTAAAATTTAAAAAATGCATTATTAATATCGTACTTTCAAAAGCAAAATAAACAAGTCCATAAGAAGAGCAGTTAAAAAAAAAAGAGATATTTCAACCATCTGTTTAGCAAATGCAGCACCTGAAATATTTTTAAAGAATAGGGAATAAAAACCTTATTTAGAAATCACTTATATTACTTACTAATCTGTCTTGTGAAAGAAAATTGATTTTTAAGACTGAAGTACAGACTATTTGCGTTTATTCAGTGATGAAACTGATTTGTAATTACAGAAAAGTGTAGGCAAAATGATCATTGACATAAATATTTTTCATAAATTTTATTGCCTTTGCAAGATCAACATTTTTATGATGAAAACATAGAGAGATGCTCTTATTGGAGTCAGAATAACTATAGATTTTTAAAAATAATAAGATACAATATATAACATAACTTCAGATGCTGGAGTTGCTACTATTTGTATGCTTTCATCTAAATACATACACACCTAAAAGACTTGATAATAAATAATTTTGTTCCACTGCTCGTTGTCTAGGTGAGATGTGGATAACTGAAATAAGTGTTAGATTTTGAAAATTCAGGGACATTGACATTTTCATTACATACCACTGTTTTAGACCATCTAAGAGATTAAAATGACTTTTTCTTGTTTATTTTGTAAAGACTAATTTTCCTAAATATATTTATCAGTGGAAGGCACTATGTTCAGAGAAAACCAGGGTTCTCCAGTATGAGACCTTCGGACACACTTACCTCACAGTTTCAGTCTTATCTCCATAGAAAGCCAACTTCAGATCTTCCCGCCGTGTCCCTGAGGAAGAGCATCCCTGCCTTGTTGGAGGTTAATCCTACCATCTGTGCTCAAACCTCTGTTCCAGCTCCTCTCACCAGCTTTCCTCGTCCTGCATCTTTTAACACTTTTTCTTTTTTCTATTAGCAAATTTTCCTCACAGTACCTGTACGTTGAAATCTCTTCTATTTTAAAACAAATACAATGTGATATAATTGCCTTTTGCCACCAAATTCCTTGAATGACCATTATTTATGGACTGTTCTCACTTCTTTACTTGCAAATTCCCCATCAATCTGCTGCAATTACGTAGATCTGTAATATCTGTTTTCGCAAACCTGTGTCGCCCCAGAGTACCTCTCTTAAACCAACATCCATCCGTTTACGTAAAACAGACACATGAGTTTTATTAGTTTCCATTTTTTTTCCATGGGGTTTACATGTAATTATTTATCTGTCAAGGTTTGTTGGTCATACTTTATTATCACCATTCAAGTCTGTCTTTTATACAGACATTTTCATTGTTACTTTATATCATTTTTCACCTACTGTATCCCTTCTTTAAACTTGTTATATTTTAAATTTTAATAAGAGAGACCTTGATAAAATATATGTTTTATTGTGTTCTTCCAGCCTAAAAACACTTTAGTGACTCTTTTGCTGCTGATCAAATTGTTACATCAATGTTTGGACAGATCTTACCTGATAAAGCCCTTTGATACCCATACAGAGTGTCATTGGGGCTAACAGTGAACTTAACAAAGACCGTGTTATTATGGAGTTTATGTTCCAGATAAGGAAAATCTCTATCAAATAAAAATTTCAGTGCCTCGGTGGCTCAGTCAGTTGAGCGTCGGACTTAGGCTCAGGTTATGATCTCTTTGTCTCTGGGTTCGAGCCCCACATTGGACTGTGTGCTGACAGCTCAGAGCCTGGAGCCTGCTTCAGATTCTGTGCCTCCCTCTCTCTCTGCCCCTTCCCCACTCGTGCTCTCTCTCTCTCCCCCCCAAAAAAATAAATAAATGGTAAAAAAGATTTAAACAAATAAAAGTTAAATCAAGGCGAAAGATGGTGCATTAAAGTAGGACTGTCAGAGATCTCTCTGTTGAACATGAACTTGAATTAAATAGGCAATAAGCTCTGCTATGGCTGGAAGAAGAAGAATGTGTTGGGACTGTGTTCACTATGAATCTAGAGATAATGGGAAATCCTGTTGTATAGTAGGCTCTTGAAGGATATTATAGAGTTGTTTTCTTTTTTTTCTTACGTTATTATTATTTGCTTGTTTGTGCTTTTACTCCTGGGCTTTAAAACCTTGTAGGATTTTATTTTTATTTTTTTTAACGTTTGTTCATTTCTGGGACAGAGAGAGACAGAGCATGAACGGGGGAAGGTCAGAGAGAGAGGGAAACACAGAATTCGAAATAGGCTCCAGGCTCTGAGCTGTCAGCACAGAGCCCGACGCAGGGCTTGAACTCACAGACCACGAGATCATGACCTGAGCCGAAGTCGGACGCTCAACCGACTGAGCCACCCAGGTGCCCCAAAACCTTGTAGGATTTTGACAGAAGATATCTAATCAACTTGGCAACTGTATTATTAAGATTATAGAGGACGTTGGCCATGATGGCAACATAAGTGACCTCTGAGCTCTTCTGCTCCCTCAGATGTACCGAATACACAGCTGTACGAGAAGCAATTATCTCTGGAAGAAATCCAGAAACTAGCTGAGTGACTTCTATACGTGGGATTAATGACAAAATACCCACTTTGAAAAAGGTAGGAAAGGATGTCTCTATAAGCCAATAAATGCCATCCCTGCCACTGCTCTGTAGAGCTATTAGGGAACTGAACTCTCAACGTTCTCTCTGAGGAGTGAAGGGTTTTGACCCCATATCTAGCCCCCCAGCCCATGCAACAGCAGCTCTCAAAACCTCTAGCTCTAAATGCCACTGAGACTTCATCCATGAGACCCAGAAGATCGTAGAAAACACAGAAGTAGTTTTTAACACGTATGCAAGTGCTAGGCATGGCTATCAGGGCTCAGCACAGATGGGGCAAGCAAAACACCACCTCCCAGTCCTTCCCTGGAAGGGGTATCTGCATCCTCTCAAAGCTGCTGCCTGAGGCCCACAGGCTTTTAATTTAGCACATATTAGGGTCTGGCTTGAATCCTCCCCAGGGAAGGAAAGTTGGCAGACACCTACCCCACCTTCTCCTTCTAGCCAGATTGCTAGCTTCTCCCTGGGAGGATCTCGTATACATATCTGCACAGCAACTTTTACAGTTGTGCCCCAGGAATGGGCTTCCAGATAGCCTGGCTCTGATAGCCAAGGACCTTCCATTTACAAGTCCCACAGGACTGAAAACAAGGAAGCCGTTCGGAACAGGCTCCCCATCCAGGGCTCAGGACGGAGGGAGCAGACGAAAGCACCCATGTCCTAGAATGTCCCTTAAAAAGTTTGGGTGCTTGAAAAGCTGCAACCTGGGGCCCATGTTGCTATTGAGAACAAACGCAGAGACTGGCTATAAAGCTATTGGAACTTTTAAGATAAAAGTGACAGGAATTTGGTGGAAAATGTGCTGGGGAGGAGAGTTGAAGAGGAAATACCAGTAGCAGTTGACTATTCACTGCAGGCAAAAAGATAATGGTAGATTTGACCAGTAACACAAGTTGATCATATAAGATTTGACAGACATCTTTGCTGTTGTGGTTTATTTAGTTTTGAGAGACATAGAGAGAGACAGAGCTCAAGCAGGGGAGGGGCAGAGAGAAAGGGAGAGTCTGAAGCCAGGCTCCAGAGTCTGAGCTGTCAGCACAGAGCCCAACGGGGTGCTGAAACTCATGAACCCGGAGATCAGGACCTGAGCTGCAGTCAGACATCCAACCGACTGAGCCACCCAGGTGCCCCAGACATTGTTTTAAGTTCAGAATGTATCAGTAAATTGGATATGTTATATGAGTGCAAGGCAGACAAGAGAAGTTTAAAGAAAGGAGACTCAGAAGGCCAGACGAGTATTGAAGTGAGAACATCTACTCTGTAGGGAATCACTGGATTCAAGACAAGATAGAATTTTAAGGAGATATAGTCAACTATGACTAACATTTTCAATAAATTGGATGAAAGAAGTCCGAGAATCGACTATTAGATCTGAATACAGGAACAGCCTTGGTGACCTTGTTACAGGCAACTTGATGGATGATGGGGGACATTTCTCACGCATGTCTCCAAATTCCTTTCTTCTGTCTGACAGAGTGCATGGATTGAGAAGTCATTCTGAGAAGAATTTATTTAAATGTTAGTTCCCATAAAATAAAAAAATTGTAAGGTGTCTTAAAACATAACTCCTGTAAAATCAGCTTTATTAAGTTTGATTGCACTTTATCTATGTTATATTTCTTTTAATGAATTTCTTTTCTTGAAATATTTGATCGGCTTGAATATGACTAGATGAAAGATGATTTTTCACAAATATTATTAGAGGTGATTTTTCATGAATCTTATTGACCATGATTTTATAAATCTCTCCCCTTGTGGGTTTCAGGAGAGTAAATTTTTATTTAATTTCCCAAGATTTGAAAAATTTCCAAAGTTTCCTTAAGGCGCATGTTCTAAATGGAATTAAAATAACTAAACTTTAAATGCTGCTTTGGCTGGGCACCTGGGTGGGTCAGTCAGTTAAGCATCTGACTTCAGCTCAGGTCATGATCTTATGGTTCCTGAGTTGAAGCCCCACATCAGCTTCTGTGCTGACAGCTCAGAGCCTGGATCCTGCTTCAGATTCTTTGTCTCCTCCTCTCTCTGCCCCTCCTCCACTCATGCACTGTCTCTGTCTCTCTCTCTCTCTCTCTCTCTCTCAAGAATAAATAAAAATTTAAAAAAATTAAATGTAGCTTTGGCTATTGATTATTATAACATTATAAATGCCAGTATACCAAACAAGTCTATAAAGATTAAAATTGTGATACTATTATTTTGACTTGTAATGGTATTTAAACTTTTATAAATTTTTTACAGTAGTTCTTATTAGCTCTAACATAACCCTTAATTTACAGAAACTGAGATGAAATTTCCTATGAAATTTCCTATTTGAAACTATTTTATAATTGGTTTTATCATTAAATACATTAATTTATTATTGTAATATTATTTCCTTCTGATAATATCTACAGTTTATAAGCCATTGATGCATGACAATTTAAAATATAACTCAGGCCCTTTTCTAGAAAATTGCTTGAATTTAACCAGAAGTTAAAAATTTTATTTGTAAATTAGAACGCCATTTGTCAATATTTTGCTAATTAGATGTGATGGTGTTCTACACAATCAATGGATAGTTAAACATGCCACCAATACGAAGGGCTAGGAACGATACTGACATTGTAGTAGGTGCTTATTGGATTTTCAAAATTCAAACCTGAAGAAAAAGCTAGTTGTTTATTTATGAATACCTAGGCAAAATATAAATTTAATCCTCTGTGTATGTGTGTGTGTGTGTGTGTGATATTAAAATTTAATAAATCAGTATTTTATTATATGTTATATATTCAGAAATATGCTTTTATGGCCAATTTATTTCATTTTTAAAAATCTCTTCTGTCAACTCATTAAATTAATTTTATTTTTCACTTAATAGCTTCTAATCTGCCACTCAAAGATGCTAACCTGAATTATGAATTATTGCTGATTTAGCTAACTACTGAGAAATTAGGTTTTAATTCCAAAGGAGAAGGAGATATTTTTAGTTCCTTGAGAGTAGAATACTTTTAAGAAGATACAGAGGGGCACCTGGGTGTCTCAGTCAGTTGAGTGACTGTCCTCAGCTCAGGTCGTGATCTCATAGCTCCTGAGTTTGAGCCCCATGTCAGGCTTTGTGCTGACAGCTTGGAGCCTGGAGCCTGCTTCAGATTCTGTGTCTCCTTCTCTCTCTGCCCTTAACTGACTCGCATTCTGTCTCTGTCTCTCTCAAAAATAAATAAACATTAAAAAAATTTTTAAAAAAAGAATAGATTGAAACTTTGCATCACAGGAGAGTGCCATTGTGTAGCTGTGAATGAGACTGAGAATTATGAATCTTTAAGTTCCTCTGAACATCTTTGTCTAAGGAGATAGCCCTACTCCACCACATCTGAGGAAATCAGCCCTCCATTTACTATAAATTATTTTCAAAACTGTGCTCTCAAAATTAAAATTGTTTTTAATGTCTATTTATTTTTTGAGAGAGAGAGACTGAGTGCAAGCAGGGGGAGGAGGGGGAGCAGAGAGAGGGAGACACAGCTGAAGCAGTCTCCAGGCTGCGAGCTGAGCTATCAGCACAGATCCCGATGCGGGGCTTGAACTCACGGAGGGTGAGATCATGACCTGAGCCAAATGCTTAACTGATGCTTAACTAACTGAGCCACTCAAGTGCCCCTGTGTTCTCAAAATTAGATACTGATTCTCTTCTAGACATTCCTCTCCCTCACCACCATGTCTAACCGCCTATGAGTACAAACTTAATTTGACTCCAACATAATCATGAACATAGATATTCAAGATTTATTTTAGAAAGAAATAGCCTATACACTGAAAGTCCAAACCCACAACTAATTTATATTATTAGGTGTGGGGGATAAGCTTGGGAATCCCCTGGGCTTACACCAATGGGTTGACAAGGCATAAAGAAATACAAAGCCATAAAATGCTCACACCTGAGTTTGGGTAAACCCAAAGATGCTTGGGATTGGCATCCCAAGAATGGGGGGGGTGCGAAGACACCCTGAGAATAGGGAGGCACAAGGGTGCCAGGAATAAGGAGGTGCAAAGGCATCCCAAAATAGGGAGGGAGAGGCAAAGGCCTGAAATAGAAACAGTGCAAAAGTGCCCAATACATAGTATATGAACTAAACAAGATTATATTCAGGGTGGAAGCACCCCCAATTTAGTAATATAGCAGAAAGCTACTTTCACAGGAGAATGGGGCCAGGTCAGGTAAGTTGGTGAATTGGACTATGGACTGCTGCGTTGCAGGCAAAGCAGCCTGGAGAGGAGATGGTTAACAAAAGAAAAGGTGCCTTAGTAACCCTGAGGTTAATCCCCCTACCTGTCTCATCCCCTAGGCTGGCAAAGATGAACAGAGGTGTTGCCTCCTGTTCGCTGCAAACAACCCTCTACCCATCTGCCTGGCACCCGGATTTTGTTTTATATTGACCCAAACCCCAAACACTCTATATCTTCAACACCCCCTTTTCCCCCTCAAGTCCACAAGTTAATGTTCATAGTTTCTTTGTCTCTTCGTGCACGCCCATCACATTTGCAAGCCTTCTGATCTGAATAAATATGGGGCAAGGAGCCTTATTCAAGGCTCTTGTCTTTTTCCCGGACGTTAGCCATCTCTCACTTTAATCCTGAATCCGCTCTTTTGCTGGCCAAAAGAGAATTTTAGACTTAGAGTCTACAACAATTAGGATTCTGAAGAGCTTACGTGGAAGTCAGTTTCAAGTGTGAAACCAAGTAGGAAGAAACATTAGGCTTAGTGGAACCAATTTCTTTAATATGGATTCAGTCATCTAGAATTTCAGAGTTAGTGTGTTGATTCATACACATGGAAAATGAGTTACTATTCTAGTTATAACTTGACTAACTAGTGACCTATAGTTAATGTCCTTTATTTTCATCATTTGGATTCCTAAACAGGAGTTAATTTCTTCTTTCCTATCCTTTCTTTTTCCCCTCACTGTGAAAAATAACAGTCTACCACAGGACATATTTTGAACTCATTACCTGCTGGGACAGGGCTGTGGATTTCTTGGTTACATCTGCGTTGGTGTTCAATGCAGTGTAGACATGTTTTGAAATAAAACAGAAAGTTTCAAATTATGTAAAAGGTCAAAAGGTGAGATCTTGGGTTGGACTTGACCAAATCTTACTGCAATCAAACTGCACTATTTTATTATGTTTTTAAGATTTGTATCACTTTCCAAAATTATCTTTTTTATTTATTTATTTTTATTTTCACTATATTTTTACTCACTAAAACATCATTTACGCAAGAGCAAGAACCATAGTTCTTGCTCATGCCGTATCGTCTGTAGCCTTATAACCGTGCATGACCCAACACTGGTGATCTATAAATATGGATGGATGGGTAAAGGAAGGAATGGATGAATGCTACATTAATAGAATGAGACAAGAGGATTCAATATGTGCCAGATCCCCAAGGACCTGTCTTTGATAAATGGCTTTAAATTTGAAGGATATCAGGATTTATTAAAGAGTTGGAGAAGTAACATGGTCTATTTGTGTTTTTAGAAAGACTGCTTTGACAACTGAGGTTAATTTGTCCCAAAAAATGAGGGTTAGCTATGAGCAGGGTAGAATAGATAGAATCCTAAACTGGGTTGTATGTGAGATGCAAACAAAACAAAATGAAACAAAATAAAATGAAAACAAAAATGAAAAAAACAACTGTTGAAGGGAGAAATCTATTGAACCTAATATAAAATGAATATTAAAGACAATCAACAGGGTGGAGAAAATGATATTAAGTATACTACAGGTTTCTCTGCTTATTATCTTAGTTTCAAGTTACTTTAGACTTTATGTTTTGCAATGGTTTATATTTCCATAGCAATAGTTAAGTATTTATTTAGTATCATGGCATCTTTCCCACTTAATAGTTCTAAGAGTGTGAATGCATATAAAGACCATAAAATATTTTTTAAAAGTTACATAATTGTGCATATTATAATAGTTCATGTTTTCATCTTTAAATTTATTTCAAAATGTTTCTGATAGAATGGAAATATATTCTTCTAAATATATAATTGTTATACAAACCACCTAAAATTCAAGTGATACCTATTTAATATTGTAGATTAATAATTATTCCTAAAAGTAATATTTTAGTAGCACCTGTATGGCTCAGTTGGATAAGCAACCAGCTTTAGCTCAGGTCATGATCTTGTGGTTCCTGGATCCGAGTCCTGCGATGGGCTCTGTGATGACAGCTTAGAGCCTGGAGCCTGCTTCGGATTCTGTGTCTCCCTCTCTCTCTGCCCCTCCCCCACTCAAAGTCGGTCTCCCTCTCTCTCTGTCTCAAAAATAAATAAGCATGAAAAGCATTTTTAAAGTAATATTTTAAATGGACTGTTTTTCTATAACTTAATTGTAAAATTTTGTTTTAAAAACTACTGTATTAATGGCATTGTCATATCGGGATGTGGATATGTTCAGGTTATGTTTCTTTTTTTTTAATGTTTGCGTATTTATTTTTGCAAGAGAGAGAGAGTGCAAGTGGTGGAGAGGCAGAGAGAGGGTGAGACAGAGAATCCAGGCTTCACGCTGTTAGCACAGAGCCCGACATGGGGCACGATCTCAAGAACCCTGAGATCATGAGTTGGATGCCTGGGGTGCCTAGGTGGCTCAGTCGCTTAAGCATCTGACTTAGGCTCAGATCATGATCCTGCAGTTTGTGAGTTCGAGCCCTACCTTACTCTTTGTGCTGACAGCTCAGAGCCTTGAGCCTGCTTTGGATTCTGTCTCCTTCTCTCTCTACTCCTCCACTACTCATGCTCTATCTCTCTCTGTTTCTCAAAAAAATGAATAAACAGTAAAAAATTAAAAAAAATATATGAGTTGGGCGCTCAACTGACTGAGCCACCCAGTGACCCATATATTTCAGTATCACATTTAATTATCTCACAGTTCTTTCAGGCTAAGAGATTTTGAATAGTTTATTAACTCAATGATTTCATTCACAAAGGAGGACTTTATAAATTATTCTATATGGAAATAAGTCAGGATTCATGAGGTGCCAGGTCACTTTCTTCTTTTGAACATCCTGGGCTCAGGCAGATAGAAACCCCAGCACTTCATGGACCCCTGGCTTAGAAAGGCCTTTCTCAAAAAGTTCTAAATCCATCTCGAGTGTTTGCAATGAAGCAAAGACCTCCGGGACACCCAGGTGGGACAACCTGAGCTAAGAATTGGGTCTGTTTGGCCCTGAAGTCACCATTCTCCATTTTAGACCTCTCCCTGATACCGATACCTTTGCAAGTTTCATTTCCCTACCATTCCATGAAATTATAGAATAATCAGTCACATCCTCCTGTGCGGCCAGGGGTCACTCATCCCTTGACACTACAAAGTCTGCCTCTCACAACTTCTGCTCCTTCACTATGTACCTAAGTGCACCTCCTTTGTGGCCTTGTGTGGCTAGCGCTGTTATCCTCCCTGAGTTCTGAGTAAACAGTGAACGTGAGTAGTAAATTACTGTTGACCTCATTCTGGTGTTAGGTATCATGTGTTTGGCCATCCCCCATAACTCTAGGTGGGAATCCCTCCTTCACTGTAAAATAGCCATGGAAGCAATCTCAGTGTGGCTGCTTAGAGGTCAGTGAGCTTCCATTTTTGAAATTTCTGAGTATTTCAATAGAAGAGAGCTATTTCTGCTCTTGTCCTTGTTACATTAACTTAATTCTACTTGTCAAAATGTTATTACAAATTGCTAAAAGTCGTTTTCAAAAGCCACCTTAAAGATTTCTGCTCTTCATAGAGGCATTTATATACAAAAAATATATATACACAACAACAACAAATAAGGTAGATTAAAGATATAGTTGCTTAAAGATTATAAGGATGGATGGTCTGTCAGCTAGGTTGCTAATTCTTATTTTCTGGAATGAAATTTTAATCTCTTTAAAATTCTAAAAAAAAAAAAGAAAAAAAACTTCAGCATGTTAATAGGAATTCTTTCTACTCTCCGGAAGAAGCTATAAATTACATCAGACCAAAAAGAAAAAAAAAAAAAAAATAGTCCCAGACAAGGTTTGGGATAAGAGATTTTCTTCATCCACTCTTGATTGCATTCAATATAAGCACATATTTTAAAATTAAGTATTTTTTTTTCTGAATTTTCTACTCATGTGCCATATACTTGTCTCAATTTTTTTGCAAAGTCCTCACATTCACAACCAGACCAGATATAAACCATAGAATATTTGAATTCTTATTGCCAGGTAGCAGCTGTGATTCAGCACCATTTTTTTTTTTTCCTGTCACAGGTAATCTACATTTTTGTCTTTTATCTCTTTTTTGTGCCAAGAGACGTATATTCTAACTATTTCATCTAAATATTTACAAAGGAAAAAATAATGAGCAGGATTTGTGAAGAAATGAATTCAAACTCTTAGACTATTTCAAAAGCAAAACATTTACAAATCTGCTTGATTTCACTGAGAAAATCTGCATATATTTATTACTGTTTTGACAAACAATTTTGAAATCTTGAGAATATCTGTGCCTTTCCAAACTGAGTAAGATTAAGATTAAGATTAAGAAAGTACTTACGTGATTTTGAAAGTTATATATTAGAAAATTCAAGAATCTTATGCTTAAGATTTATTCAGTTGACAGTTTTAGATTCATTAGTTAAATGTTTCATTTACTAAAGCATTACCTAAGCCATATGGTGTATAAGATAAAATGCAAGGAAGTGACTTAAGAAAAAAACATACAGTAGGAAAATTATTAAAAAAGGTGTTCAAGATGGTGTTTCTCGTTAGAACTTTTGCCATTTGGGAAGAAACAGGCTTTTCTTCTGCCAGAGAGTCTCCTGCATTGTAGGATGTGTGGCATCTCTGGGTCTTTGTCACTAAGTTACAGTAGCAACTCACAATCGCTGAGACCACCAATAATTCTGTCACTTGATTACAACTGCCTCTGGTTGGTGTAACTCCCAGTAAAGACAGTTTGAGCTTCCATATAATCTATTCCAGAGTATATCATCTAGCAGACTCCTTTTCTTTTTTTTTTTCTTTTTTTTAATGTTTATTTATTTTTGAAAGAGAGACAGAGTGAGAGGCAGAGGGGCAGAGAGAGAAGGAGTCACAGAATCCAAAGCAGGCTCCAGGCTCCTAGCTGTCAGCTCAGAGCCCGACGCGGGGCTTGAACTCATGGAGTGTAAGATCATGACCTGAGCTGAAGTCGGACGCTTAACCGACTGAGCCACTGAAGCGCCCCTAGCAGACTCCTTTTCAATATTGCCGAGTGCTTTAGCTATTTCTCTGTTTTTCCTTTGGCCCCACTAAAGTGATGACTCTTCTAAAAGAGTTGAATTTCTCTCTCTTTCTCTCTCTTTTCCCCGTCTTCCTGGGGCTATGACCTATCCTCCAATGACCATGTACAGCAAGGAACCACATTCTCATGGATTTCAAGAAAACTCTTGGCTACTTGGAATTTAATTTAACACATTGCCCCAATATACCTATAAATCTTACAACATTATTTCTTTCTTCCTCAGCTCCCCCGTACTCCCACCTCATTCATTCTTCAGGCTTTAGTCAGGAAAACAGATATTACACTAGTTGTTTTAACAAAGTTCAGGTAAAGGATTTTTTGGACAGGTAATAGAGGGCTGAAAGACACAATATAGGGTTGGCACTAAGGTAGCAGAGAGACGATAACTGCAGGAAACATCTGTCACCAATGGGGTCGGAAGGAACAAATGGATGAAGAAGAAAGACCCCGAAGAGCTGAGGCTCAGAACCAGAAGGCAGGGCACTGACAAATTCCTGCTAGTGCCAGTGTGAAGCAGAACGTTGAGACATCCTCTTAAAAGTTCAGCTAACTCACCAGATAGGGTATGGAACATACATGTTGAAGTCATATGTAAGACATGATATGGTACAGATGTTAAACCAATATCTTGCTGAGAAGATTTGCAGCCAGAAATCAAGATATGATAGTAGGGTTGGCTTCTGTTACCATCGCTCTTAGTAACCAGTTGAAGAATTTGTTTCCCATCCTTTCTAGTCGATGAGGAATTGGTTATCCTAGTCTCCATGAGGTGGAGGAAGGGAATACTTTCTGTGAATTAAGGTATGAATGCTCTCAGTTCATGTGGACTCTTAATGATGATGGATCAGCAAGCAAGGAGCAAAGACATTGCTCTACTGGGGGGTAAACTTCCCGGAGTAGAGTGAGATGCTGGAGATGTTACTACCTAATGAAGACAGGAAAGAGGAAGTCTGGAACTAATAGAATTCACTGAGGTACCTATGGGTGTTTCCGTACTTGTAACAACTATCAACTGGCAGGCTCAGTGACCACGGCCTGACAAGGGTTAGGTAAGCAGATGGTCAGAACCATCAGGGATCCATGTCTACACCTTTCTACTCAACAGGAAAAGCAACCAGCTGAAGTGCTAGCCCGAAGTGAGGGTTACTAGAGAAGGAGATGGATATTTCCTACAACCTTGGGAGTAGTTGTTACAGTAGGGACCATAGCTTCTTCCACTTCTGATGTCACATCATTTAGGTATTAAGTTTAGCTGTAACTTCAAAGCATCCATAAGAGAAACAACTCAGTGTAAAACATAGGCAGATTTGAAGGAATGGGCTATAGAAAATTGTGGATGCATTTCTCCATATCTTCTTGATCCCCTCTGAAGCCAGTTGTAGCTACAGAAGACATTTTCTATGCACACGTAAGATATCTGACCTCCAGCCCCTGTATCACTCTGTTTGTTTGACAGAAGGCTTTCTATAGTGCTATGGGAGTTAGTAGATCTATGAGTATTGGGATTCAAATCTTGGGACTAGGGTCCCCGCCACCTGGGGTCGGTGCCTCTGATGAAGTTTAATGGGACTGGTTATAGCAGGGCAGAATCAGTTCTGACTGAAGTCCATTGATATGGTTATTGCTGCAATGGCAATGAGAATGTAAAGGAGCACTTGGATATTCCTCCTGCAGCATGCAGCTGGCCCCCTGGGTGTTCCTATTGGAAGAACTAAAGTAGTAACAGGATGACAAAGGAAAGAGACACTGGCAGAGTCCCCATACTGGTAGCACAAAATAAATAAAGAAGGGTGAGTTTTAACACAATATCTTAAAGTTATATATTTGAATAGTCTCCTGATTTATTTCTTAGGACTCTGATTTTATTTATTTATTTTTTTTTTATTGCTAAAATGTTTGGTAATCTATGGTAAGTTATAGCTAATGAGAAACCTTCGAGAAATGTTTGTGTTTTCCTTTGAGAATACTGTTTTCACCTACTTAGGCTGTGATAACTAAGTAACATGAACTGGGTAGCTTAAGCCCTCTTTTCGCCACATCCTCAGGACAAAGAGAGGAAGCTCTGGTGTCTCTTGCTCTCCTCATGAGGTCGCTTAATTCCACCATCATGGCTCCACATTCACAATCTCACCTAAACCTAATTATTTCCCAAAGATATTACCTCCAAATACCATTATATTGGGGTTAGGGTTTCAATATATGAATGGGGGAGCATAAACATTCAGTCCATAAAAAAAATAGCACAAAATATCTATATGATTTCATTCATTTGCAGAATTTAAGAAACAAAACTGATGAAAATGGGGAAGGGAAGCAAAAATAAGATAGAAACAGAGAGAGGGAAACCATTAGAGACTCTTAAATACAGAGAACAAACTGAGGGTTGATGGAGGGGTGTTGGGTGAGGGGGTGGGTTAAATGAGTGATGGGCATTAGGAGGGCACTTGTTGGGATGAGTACTGGATGTTATATGTAAGTAGTGAATCACTAAATTCTATTCCTGAAGTCATCCTTACACTATATGTTAACTAATTTGGATTTAAATGTAAAAAATAATAAAAAAAAAAAAACAGAAGAAAGAAAAGAGGAGATGGTAGTTGGGTTTTTTTATGTTGCAGAATGCTGACATGACAGATGTCCCTAAAAGTGGACTTTTCTTGTTCTTCTTAGCAACTCACAGCGGTACATGATTTTGACACCTAGTAAGAATTCTCATTTCAAGGTCATGCAGACTTCACTATAAGTAAATTTAAAATCTGTTTTATTTGCTTTTTTGTATAGTGGTAAGTCTTTTCTAATCAATTCCTCTCATTTCAGAAGAAAGTCTCTCTAGGTTTTGTGTTAAATCAATATATAGAAACTTGTAAATACAGTGTTAATAAATATAGTGCTAACAGTTTACAATACAATTCACTCAAGTAGATGGTGGCAGGGGACATCTTGTGGTCAAAACAGCAAGTGAACTTCTTTGAACTAAATTAAGAACTAGCAGAAGACAATCACTTTATATGAAAAAGAAAATAGAAGAAAGACAGATGTAAGACACAATAGATCTAAAACTAAAGCAAGTATAGTGTAATTATTACCTATAAGAAAACCTATCAGAATTGACCTAGCAATCAAAATGTGAAAAGAAAAACACAATTACAAAAAAATGAAACAAAGTCTTTTAATCTAAAATATCCCTAGTCAACGTAAAGTTATTCAAGTGTACTAGTTTCTATTGAGTTTTAAATTCCAATCAATCATTGAATCTGTTCAGTTCCTTTCATATTTCCTTTCAATATTATACTTTAAGAATAAAAAAATAGACAAAAAAGTTAAAAAAAGAAATAGAATGATCATGGTTTTTAATTTGCCTCGTAGTTTAAGTAATTTTTTGTTATATTTACTTCTGTCCATTTATATCTTTCTGTCCTTTATTTACTTATGTAATTACATTGCTGAACCATTTCACATTTTCTGCACATTGGACATATAAAACTTTAGTTATGTATCTTCTAAGTATATTTCCTATCTACAATTGATGCTATTATTATATGCAAAACATTTTTAAATGGTATCATTTAAATTCCATTCCATATTTAAATGTTCCCCACTTCCTCAAAATTTGTCATTATAGTCAATTGGTTTACAAACCAGGATTCTATCAAAATGAAAGTATTGACAAAAGTTTCTTTTATTTCTTCAGTCTACTACCTTTTTCCCTTCTCCTTTTTAGCTTTTTGAAATATTTCTCCACAATATTTGCGGTGAAAATTTCAAACCAACAGCAATTTTAGAAGTACTTTCACAGTGACTATTATACTTATCACCTATATTGTTTCATTAATATTTCACTTCATTAATCACATATTTACTCATAACTTCATTTCTATGTCTATCCTCATTCCACCATAATTGACATTGGCTAATTGCTTTACCTTTGAGAATGGCCCTAAAATCTATAAAAATGTGCAGATGGGCTGATGCTTGGCCAGAACATCATCCAGTGCTAGGATGACCGACAGAAGTTTAGTCAATTGTGATGACCCTTGGGTCTTATTATTATAATTTTTTAAATCAGGATTTTCTAGTTGTTAATGGATGGAAAACAGTAACTTCCCACTATGCTCCATGATGTGTGATAAGGGTTATGCCTTTTGCAAATTATACAAACTCCATTCACCATTTACTCAGTTGATCTTAGAAGGCTCCCTCACTAGCCAAGAGGTCTGGGAAAGGAGTGTCTTCCTCTAGCAACATGACATCTGTCGAGGACAGTGGCAACTACCCCTTTTTGCAGGTGGAATTTATAAGAGGTTCCGTGTTTACCTCCTTCCTGTAGCGAAGATACTTCAATAGCTGTGCTGAATTTGTGTGTTGTGGCTTCCATGACCCAAGATATAGTGGGTAACTTGGTATGAAGATTCAGGAATTGTCACCCTAATGACATTTTGTGGGACCAAGAGCCACGAGGTGCAGTTTCTTCCATCACAAATCTATGGCAACCTATGGCCATAAACTAAAGGCTAAAGACTCAAACAGCCAGGAGATAAAGTTTTTAAAGTGTCTACAGTGAAAAGAGTCTTTGTTAGAATTAAGGGGATTGTCTGTTGAATTGAAATTTGTATAGATAGTATACCTTTTATTGAAGGGAATTTCATTCAATATGGGCTAATTTTCCAGTAATAGAATAAGTTTTCTTCAGTAAAATGTGTCTAAAAAAATCCTAAAAGATAGTGGGATTGTTTTAGGTCTTGAGAGGGTCATTCTTGGTAATGTCAGGAATGGATGGCCTTTAGTTTATCATGTAGTTTTCAGAAATTTAAACGTGGTAGTGAGTCTTTGCTTGGTGAAAGACAATGCTAATCTCTTTTTTGGTGAGCTCCTTTGTAAATATTTTTATGTTCTGAATATGTCAAATTAACTTCCTCAGAGGGGAATGTCTTCAGTAGAAGTTTATAGTTGTACTTCTGGTTAGAAATTAGATGTGGGTAAGAAACTGCCTGCAAAACTTGCATGAACTGCCAAAGCTATCAGGGTACCCTATAGATAGTCTCATAAAGTGTATGTTGTCTCTTCATCTCAGTAGATGTTGAAAGAGGTTTTGAAGAGAATATATTAGTTCAAACTCTGAGAGCAAAATATTTACTAGTTGCTCATTGGATAGAGTCAGTAGTCTCATAATATTGGTCAGTGTGTGGGGCCAAGACATTAAGTGGCATTGAGGTTGTGGTGATGCATGTGAGGTCCCATTCATTCTTTTCAAGTTTAAGAACCGGCCAGCTAGGACTGTAAATGAAAAAGCAGTGGGAATAATTACAGAATCATGGAATAGGTCTTGTATAATGATTTTTAATCTTTGATTGGATTTGCATTGTTTTGGATTCACTATTTTGTCTGTGGGAGAAAATCTATGGGTTCTTATGCTGTAAAAACAATTTTCAAGTGCCCAAGGCTTAATTTAATGTACTGCTCATTAGATGAGAGTGCCCAAGTGCACTGTGGGATGGATGTTTGAGGGCAATGGGTGCTATGACTATGGGCAGTTTAGGTAAGCTAATAGTTAAAATAGCTGAGGTGAGGCATGCCTATTTGTCCTCTATTTTATGTTCAGTAACTTCCCTAGGATTATAGCAGTACCTTGTTTAAGTTTAGTGGGCTAGTCAGGTATAAATTAAATTTGAGCCCCTGTATTGATTAAGGCCGTGAAGTCTTGACAATTCTGCTTTTCAGCAGATGTTAACGTTAAATCAGAATCTATGTTTTCAAAGTGGGAAAACTGATTTGTGCCTTTTGATCTGTTTATTGTATAAA
Organism: Prionailurus viverrinus; assembly: GCF_022837055.1. Classification (NCBI taxonomy): domain Eukaryota; kingdom Metazoa; phylum Chordata; class Mammalia; order Carnivora; family Felidae; genus Prionailurus; species Prionailurus viverrinus. Next base: position 217,649,454 of record NC_062561.1, read on the forward strand.
TTAATTTAGTAAGTCTTGGATTTCTTTGTGTCACACTGGATGGAATTCCTTTCTTCTTCCTTTCTTTCCTCTCTCCCTTCCTTCTTCCCTTTCTTCCTTCCTTCTTTCTTTCTTTCTTTCTTTCTTTCTTTCTTTCTTTCTTTCTTTCTCTTACTCTTTCTTTCTTTCGTCTCTCATTTCTTTAGTTCCTTTCACTTGCTCATATTTATGTCTCTTCTTCCAGAGAGGCTCAAATCGGGATCATCAAGTTAAATGCCTCCCTCATGGTAATTACTGAATTATCTCCTTAGCTCTGCCGCAGGGGTACCATGAGTGTTTTTCCTTATAACTCTGAGAATTAGTTTATTTTTTGGTGACAAAGACATAGGTAGCAGTGGCAATAACAAAATTCTTTTGAAGGACCCTAGTGAGCCGTCTGCTTTTAGAAATGTGGATCTTGCAGTTTGAACAGTGGCTGTTTTTCCTTGACAAATGCAACTCTCTCATGGGTCCATATATCACACATGGTATACATCCATCATCTGAGTGCTCTTTAGAATGGCCAGCCAACCAGATTGAGGTACACCAACGATTGGCACAGAGTAAGAATTATTCCTCTGCGTCTAATGTCAGGCATAGCATATGCTGGAATGACACACAATTCCATTAAAGATATACAGATAGTTATGGGCCAAAGCATACAACCCAGGTTCACTGTAAGGAGGGCCTCAATCCAGTAAGCCTGTCTCTAAATAGCAATCATCAAAACTTGTAACTTAGATGGGTAATATGTGTAACAGAGGCTGGGTCATACTCAACAAATATAGCACAGGACAGCATACCTCAAAGTGTAAGTGAGCTAGGAAGCAGCAGCTCAAAGTACGTGCATTGAGCAGGCATCAAAGCCAGTTAGGAAGCCAAAACAAGAGAAGAAAGATCACAGGTGATGGTGGTCATCATCTATACACCCTGATCACTGTGCCACTTGTTGCAGCCACTATGAATAGATAGGATGGACCCCATTCAAAATGGGTTCAAGGACCCCTGGGTGGCTCAGTCAGTTTAGCCGCGGACCTTGGCTCAAGTCATGATCTCATGGTTAATGAGTTCGAGCCCTGCGTCAGGCTCTGCGCTGACAGCTTGGAGCCTGGAGGCTGCTTTGGATTCTGTGTCTCCCTCTCTCTTTGTCCCTCCCCCACTTGTGCTCTATGTCTCTCAAAAATAAATAAACTTAAAAAAAAATTAAAAATGGGTTCATACCTCAAGATTGATGACACCACCTACACAGCGAGAGTACAAAACATTTTTAAGTCACATATTGAGACTTTCTGAAGACAGCAGAAGGATTCACAGGTAGGTCCAAAAATGGATTGTGAGAGTAGAGAAAGAAGATTGGTTTGGAGTTTTTACTGTTGTTGGAGAATGGGTCCACAGTGAGGATTCTCACATGGGCAGGGATTTGCAAGGTTTGAAACTCCCACAAGTAACAAAGGAGGTAGCATCCAAGTTTTTTTGTTTTTTGTTTTTTGGTTTTTTTTTTTTTTTTTTTTTTAGCTCCTCCAGATGTGGGCTAGTAGAGATATCAGCACAGAGCCCGACGCAGGGCTCGAACTCACAGACCGCTAGATCATGACCTGAGCCGAAGTCGGATGCTCAACCGACTGAACCACCCAGGCTCCTCAAATTTGTATATATGGTAAAAAAAAATTCTATATTATTACCTTACTTAAGGAATTAACTATAGTAAAATAAACACAAATATTTTATATCTATACATGATATATTTAGAAATATAAAAACATATACAAAACCTATTTAGAAGTTTTTAGAAGTTAACATTCATGTATATATATATATATATATATATATATATATATACATACATACATATTGGCTCATTTTAATCAGTGTTAATGATCCTTGTACCTTGTAATACCTGTATTCTTATTCTAAAGTGCTCAATATTAAATTAAATTATTCATTCACTTCCTCTAAACATACAATGACATACTGCCTAACTTAATATGTCTTTTTATTAGTTCAATAAAATAGTTCAATATCTTAACATGTTCAATTAAGAAACAGTTGCATTCATTCACAAAGGTACATTAAGTTTAACTGTGAATTCAAACCCTACTTGATCTTCTAACCACAAAGCATAAAAGTAAAATCCACAGACGTACAGTACATAAATAATTTCCATCAAGTGATTCTTTAGTATTCAAACCTGTTGATGAAATACACCACAAAAATAATGAAATCTAAACTGAGTCGGTTAAATAGCCTTTGTATTTTCTGTGTTCAAGGCATTTTCATATCTAGGAAGAGATCAGCTTTCACTTTCTAAATTTTAATTCTGATTGTAATTCAAAGTGAGTATTTCCACTTGTTACTTTATATTGTGTAAAACTATGTGCCCGATTTGGTAGCCATTAGCCACATGTGGTCTCAGATGCAAATTAATACCATGTTAAACATTCGCTGTAGTCACACTAGGTGCATATCAAAGGTTTACCAAGTGGCTAGTAACTACCTTATTGGACCCAGCAAAAAAAAAAAAAAAAGGTAAAATTAGAACATCATTTCAGAAACTTTTACTGCACATTAATGCTATGAGAGATGCAAGATGTAAAATGGGCACAGTATATAAGGAATTGTACATAATGTTTTAGAACCATTGCTGAATATTCAAATACTTAGCTTGTGGATTAAATAGTTCTTCAATCATGTGTACCCTGAAGTTGTTAGAACAGTATCACATACTCTTTAAAGTCTATGTTTTTCATAGTATCTGATTTATTTGACATCTTTTTAAAACAGCATTTTGGATATTTCATTGATTAATTTGCATTCAGTAAGAAAATTCAGAAAACATGGAATGCTATGAAGAAATCATCCCCAAAGTCCCTGTAATATAAACAGTCAATATTAATTCATTGAAGTATTTTTTTCTAGAATTTTGTTTTTTCTAGACATAATTTAAAGATAATTACTAATATGTCTCTTACTGAATGAAAACTTTCAAATATATTTTTTTTACTCAGCAATATATAAATTCCAGATTACCTCATATTTTCTCAAAAAAAAAAGTTACTCTTACCTGTCTTACATAGTGATTGTCATACTGTATATATAAGGGTTCGAAGCAGATTTTTTATTTATAAGTCTAATATAATAATTTTCTAACAAAAGTAATTTTTATAAACCCCCAATTAAGCTGTGATCGCTGTGATTATAAAACAATGGAATATTAGAATACACTAACACTTACACTGAGAAATATAATTCCTAGTCTGATTTTATCTGTTCATGTATCCTTGGAGGGATGTTTTTTTTTAAAGCAATGACTTCTCTCTTTAAATCTGTTCTGCTTGAGAGATTAGTTCCTGGTCTTAGTATGTGATTTGCTATTCATCTTTAAGAATGTGCTAAAAGTTAAAAGCAGCAATTTTAACATTATGTCCCAAAAGCAAGAGGGATTACTACTTTTATATGAAAGGATGAAATGTTACAACAGGATTACTATACCCATTAGTGAGAGATAAATTCTGGATGTGGCTGAGGAGGACTTTAACCATTCTTCATCTTTCACCGATTAACTATTTTGGAGGGATACAACATGAGACATATGAATTGCAGAGAGGAAAGCAAAATCAAGTCTCAATACTGTGTTCACAAAGTAATGTATAGCTCTCTCTCTACTTCTAGAACACAGACCAATATCATAATCCAGGTCTATTATATTTTCTACAAAACTGGGCACACATTAGTTTGATTTTCCTGAGAAGCCGTCCTGAAAGAAAGACTTTGTTAGAGGTGGTTTGGGGGATGTAGGCGAGAGAGTAGTAAAATGTGACAGAGCAAAGAGAGAAATAGTTTATAAAGTATGGTTTTAAGAGTAGGTTATGAGATGGGCAATTGAAACTCAATCTTCTTGGAAGTACTGGAGAAGCACCTCTGAATTGCTCTAAGGGAAGAAGAGGAGATAAGGTTATTTAGCTTCTGGCTTCTGTTCCTCATGAATTGAGAGCTGGGTACAAATGCCTTAAATCTAATGCATTCTACTGCTGTCCAACTGGTGAACCTAGCTAACTTCCATGATGGTATAAGAAGCCCTTGACTGGGGAGGCAGGGAGACATGTGTGAAGGAAGAAAGATGTCAGTGTTGAAGGAAAATGTCTCCTGAAGCTTCAACAGGACTCAGAAGTGGCTGAAACAATGCAAAACAAGTGTATCTACATTGACTTTGATAATCCACCCACTGCAGCCTTCAAATTTGCCCATGACCTACACTGAGTTCTCTCTATAATGGGGGTTTAAAGTGATGGCTAGCCATAGTGACACTTGAAGGCAACTCCAAAGACTAGAATCCCTGTGCAGCAACTACACCCAAGGTTTTCATTAATTTTATATCATTTCTCAATCAATTGTAGCCCTTGCCTTTGGCTAGCATTTCGGTGGGTTGGTTTTTTTTTTTACTAAATTTAGAAACACCCAGAAGTACTCCAAGGAATCCTTTGAGTTCCAGACTTACTCTTCCCTTCTCCCTAACATCCACAGAGTCTCAATAATCATGAAATTCACTTATCAATAGAGTAAATAGAGTAATGCCTTTCTTTAGCTTGCTGATATGCCAACATTTGGAGACCAAAATGACCTGGAAGCATCCATAAAATTTAGTCCATTGGAAGGTATTTTCTTCCTTTAGCCAATCTACCCATAAATGCTAGAATCACTAATCCCTCAGACTGGAAGGAATGGAAATCAACTTTTGTAATTAGTCGCTGAGAGTGATGGTCATAGGACTCAATGCAAGCATCACCTCCTGGTTATCGGATGTAAGTGTTCTAGCTACTGAGATCTCAGATAGATATAATGATAATTGGAACACAAATATAACATCACATCCTACCACAACACTTCATCTACACAGTGCGTCATTCCCATTCATGGATTTAGGTGAACTTTTAAAAGAATCTACCAATGCTTTATGGGCTTGCAGGTGTTACGGTTTTAAGTAGAATCAGAGGATACCATAGTCCAATTCAATTATTGTTACATCTCTGTCACTGTAGAATAGAACCTTTTTTCTACACTTGATCTTAGCCAAAAGGCCGAGAAGTGATAGAACCTTTGTTCTAAAGGGATGTTACATGAGATCTCATATTGTCATATCAGACACTTCGTCATCTCTGATAGCAATTTTGCAGAAGCACAGGGTGCAAAATTACCAAAAGCAGGAAAGACAATTCCATGTACAAAATAAATGTCAATCTGAGTGACAAAAACTTGCTACCTCCTCTATGATGGAAAGTGCCGTGTCTGATATAACCAAATTGACAAGCGGTTGACTAGTCTCCTAAAAGAATCATATCGTAAATGCTCAGTGATGGCTTTTGAAGCTGATAGAAGCAAACATGTGGCAGCTTCCATCTGTAAGACAAGCCATAATAAGAAAGAATCCATGTGGTTGTACCTGTCTAGTTTACATCCATGTTACCATGGCTATTCTATGCATGAGACTAGTTTTCAAACACTGCAGTGGGGTAAGTTAAAAAAAAAAAAAGGTTTATATCCACCAGATGGGTCATGCCATCTACCTGGGTTTTTGGTGTCATCATTGCAGTGGATGCCATTATAATAAAGATATTCACACTTTGGACCTACTCATATAGTTACTTGCATCTGCTTCTTCCCTTGGCTCATTGATTAGGTTATTTCGTTTTGTTCTTTTGAAGCTAGTGACCACCAATTACATCATTGACCATGCCTGAGAATCTATGTAAGCCTTGCAGAGTACTTCTAGTACACAAAGTTGACGACTAAGTGGACCGTTTATAGCACTGAGAATATTTCTCCTCACTTTTTTTTTTTAAATTTCAGAACCATCCCTAAATGGTACTTCTGGTTGACAGCAGTTCATGTTCAGCTATTAAGAACATATCAGGCCAACTAATTTGGAAACTGATTTTTTCTTCTTCATCGTACCTGGTTGGGCCAAATACTGAAATGTATCATTTCTGTTTTGTGAAGCATTCCTGACCGTCTTATAATATGTCTTATAGATATTACAAGAGTCAACTCATGATGGGAATATCTGATTTTATAGTTACTTGGCGCTCCATAATCAGGGCCTCAGATTCTACAAGGTTCTAGAAACACACCAAGAGTTTATTTTCCGATACTGAGTAGTTCTCTTCTGCGGAAAGCATGGCTTTATTCTGGATTTATATGAGACTGCACCATGACTCACCTAAAAAGGTATTGTCTCACAGATATCTTTATCTACCTTGGGTACCTATAGTCTACTTGTGCTCGATAGGTCATGTGGCCTGAGTTAAATATCAATTTACACTAGACCCTGGCTCTTCTAGAGAGACAGCTTTTATTCTAGGACCAAGTTAAATACGGAATGCCTCCAAGTGACTTGTTAAATTGTTTGGAACAATATTTCCAACTGTGATATATAATACCCCCCAAATTTGCAGGTGTCACCAATTCTGAGTCCTTTTCTTAGAAGTCAGATGTACAAGATGGGATATTTTCAGGATACACCTCGTACTGGACCCCGGAAATCTTTGCCAATGTAGCAGACTGCTGACACTGAATTTTCTCTCATTGTTTATTTAGCGTGTTTGTGTTTAAACATGCCACTTCCTGGTTTTCATGCCTGGTTAGCAAGACAGATTTCATAAAATGGACTTTTATGTTGTTTCACAGAATAACAAGGTGGTTGTGGTCCCTTCATATTATATATTGAGATGGAGATCATAGGAGATAACTTTAGCCTGAGCCAAGAAATCCCTTGTGAATGTGAACTTTTTGACTTTTCCGATGGGGATAGAAAAGAAGCAAATTAGCAAATCATTGTCTGATTGCCAAATGCTAGAAGCTGTGTTAATCTGTTTATTTAAGATCCCATGTTTGAAAAAAAACAGCTACAACTGGGGAGTAATTAGACAAATTTACAATAGTCCATTGCCATTCAGCCTGATCCATGTAATGTTTTCAGGGGGCCTACTGGTGAACTGAATCTTAATTTCACGTAAACCATCAGCCTTGTACCCTTTAAATATTTGAAAGTAGCAATAATTTTTGCTGTCTCCTCTAGTATATGGCTGAGTTGTGGTGATTTCAGGAACTTTCAATTAATTTTCTTAGCATAATGACACTTTCTCCACAGTTAGAGAAATAATGTGATAGTGCTATGATCTACTGCAAATTATGATTCAACTCAGAAGCCAATGAAATGACTAGAATGAATCCATGAATCCATTGGACTCCTTGTGAGGTGACATAAGACAGGGTAATTTTTACTCAATTATTTATTAGGCCCCCACGATCAATAAACATATTAGCATTTTGAGTTCCTTTAATTCTGAGTCAGGTCAAAATTTATCTTCAATAAGTGTTGATAGATATGGGTATTTGTTTTCCAATTGTACAGTTGCTCTGATAAATATTCTTGGGTGTCTTTGGGGAAAAGAGACATGTACATGTGGTAGTGCCATTAGGTCTTTCCTAAAAGGAAACCGGTCTTCCTTTCAGTTGTTCCGCTCTGGGTCTGAAAATTCTAATTCTGGAAACTAAGCCAAGGATCATAACTTTCAATTAAATCAGATGACATCTACTTCGTGCTTTCCAGGTCTTGCACATTTTGGTTATGTGAAATAAGGAACACCCATGTTGCCAACTCATAATATTGACTAAAAAATGCTATGCTCTATTTACCTGTACCATACATTCTTATGTATCAAAGCTCCCATGTATTCCAAGTGCTAGAAATGGCGAATAAGCCAATTAATTCTATTTTTCATCTTCTTTATTCTAATCGACCACAGGTGGGAGACTCAGTAATTGTTATTCTATGGAATGTCACTTAACACCAATAGTGGGGTTCATGTTGTTATTTGTATGTTGGGGGAGGCCATTTCTAATGTCACTTGGAACATCTAAAATCTAAAGCTATTTCTGGCACCCACTCCCTTGGTTTTGGTTCCTTCAAGGGCAGAACCTGAGACAAGGAATTCAGTGTAGGTAGTATATTTGAGAGGTAACCTTAAAAAACTCGTGTGAGAGAGAGGAAGAAGTTTGACAAGCAAGCAAGAATTTCATGTATTTATACCTTAATAAAAAGATTGCTGACATTGACAACCGTGGCTAACTCCATTGGGAGCCCTACAAGGAGCCATGAAGAATGAACTTCAGGATTGTTTCAATAACAAGTTCATAGGGATTTTTATTTATTACTTTCCATCCCCTAGTGTTTGATGGCTGTCCAGGTATTAAATCTCTGACATTTCTGGAATATCCTGCACAAGGGATGAGCAAACTCAGAGAGATGCAGAAACTAGAGGTGGTAAACTGTCAGCTTCAATAGAAACTCTCCATCACAGATGAGTTAGGAGGAAAATATACGTCTAAACAGCACCTTGCAGTGAGGGATTCGGGAAAAACTAGCGTTGTCTACAGTGATTACAATTAAGTACACATACCATACTCCTGAGTCTTTGTTGCCGAAGTAGGAGATGACTGTAGCTAATTTCCACAAAAATAGGAATTTGACTGTAGATAGTAACTCAAATCACTAAAGTGGAGAAACAAATAGGTTTAGTCATTGGGATGGATAGACTCCAGAACCGCTTCCATTCTTCTCTCTCTCCTTCACTCTATAACATAACAGAACAAATTCTGCTGACTGCAATATCCAGCACTCCTTCCACTCTGGCTTCTGGTTTAGTTAGATGGTACAGAGAGGAAAGAGAAGTAAGGTTTATTTGCCTTTTTAGTTCACAGCTCTCCCAAGGCTTGATTTTGCCTGTGTTCCTCTTCCTGAGGTCACAGCGTAGGTCGGATAGCATCTCACACCCCCAATCTGTAGCTCTTGTAATGTGCGCAAAAGAGCTTTCTCCCTCTATTCATCAGGGTTCTCCAGGGAAACACAACCAATAGTTCAGATATATACATGATACAAGATAGATAGCAGGATAGAAAGATAGATAGATGTATCTGCATATATGCATGTATTTCTCTCTATATCCCCATCTATACATTTAAAAATGGGAAAAATGGACAAGTAGAATAAAAGTTTATACCAGTAAAAATGAAAACAACTCAAATGTCTATCAAACTAGAATGGATAGATAGATTTCATGCCAATTAGTATTTGTTATGTTCCAAAGTCCAATTTGCCAAATGTTTTCTTAGCAACTGACTACTACTCCTGTTTCATTTGCATGAAGGCAAAGTTTCTTGAAACTCATAGGTAACAGGAGAGGTTAGTGAACATGTTTGCACATACCCTGATGGATAGATCCTGGCTATTGACTGAGTTATATTTCATCAGTTGCTCCCATTTGAATCTGTGAATTTTAACATAGTGATGAAAAGCCTTGCCATTTAGAATTCATTCCAAGCACTGATTGGAAATTCGTTCCAAAGTCTTTTCATGAAAATACACACTCAGGTAAGTGTAGGAAAGAGTGACCAATCAATGAATGTTGATGCAAAATTACTTATTCCGTCAATCTGGGCCCAATCAAGAGACAGAAACAACACAGTAATTTGAAGAGAAAAAGTTTAATATAAATAACTATAATGAAACAAGATACTAAGTTAATGAGGGAATTGGCTACTAAGAAGTAAAGAGAACTCTAAAGAATATAGGAACAACAGATATAAAGAGCAGCTATTACACAGAAGAAAAGCCTCATTTCTGGGGATGAGATTCAGGTTCTTTTGGAAAGGAACACTTCTCTGGTTCTGGGAGGACAAAGAATCTCCTCTGGTGCCGTGCCAATGGAACTTGCTGGAAGTTTTTCCTCCCAAACTTGCCAGAAATCTGCTCTCAAGTGTTCAAGAAACACTGTTCATTGGAGGTTTCCCCAGTGGCACTCTGCCGTAATATCACCCAAACTGGGGTGCAGGGGAATCTGCCGGCTCCTGGGTTTTGTTGGCTGTCGTGCAAGCCAGGAGCCGAGCACTGGAGAAGCTGCTGTTACTGCAGGGGCTGGCTGGAAGCATCCACCACCAAACTACCTGAATCAGGCTGCTGGCATTGACTGCTGCCCATTGGGACTGTGGGGTGCAAAGCACTGCGGGACTCATGCCCTGTTGGACCTGTAGGCTTTGACGAAGCAGGTTGAAGAGGAGCCACGCATGCTGTTCCCAAGTGAGTCCACCAGAGCCAGGAAGCGAAAGTCTTTTCTGCTAGGCGTCATAGCTCACGAGTGCTCTCCACTGACACAAAATCATTGTCAGCTGGCAAAGAAAAAATATTTAAAGGGTCAAATTCACTTTAACAGAGCAGGCAAAAAGAGTAAATTTGGAGCAAAGACGCAACAAATTGATAACCAACACACATCCATATAAAAAATGAAATTAGATACGTTTAGCTCTTTTTGAAATATTTTATATCAGCACAAATCATCCATATGGTCCTTCCCCAAAACTAAAACTTTTCAATGCATTATAAAAATCATGGTTAATTTTGTGCACCTAAATGAGACAGGAAAAAAAAAAACTACCAGAAATTAAATGGAATACCTTTTCAAATAGGACAATGGTAGTATTTAATTTTAAGAGGTATTAATGAATTCCACCTAAAGAGATACTCCTACTGATCTTAAAATTAAACAAGTGAAGACAATTTGTTATATAACTTCAAGAACTGCATCTCCTTAACCAGTACCTTCTTAGTCCTTGACAGAGTTTTATATTTGAAGAGATTGATGTATTTTGACACCTTTCAAATATTTGAAGGCATTTACTAAATATAATGTGGCAAAGGGTACTTGTCACAATTATTTCGGAGTTAAATCAGGAACACTGATTCTCCTCCAATCAAATTAGATTAACAGAGGCTACTAAGTCCAATAGGTAGTAAATCCGATAGTCAGGCATGATCACTGACAAATAAGTCCATACGGGCAGAAAATACTGACAAACATCTCTGTAGGAGGGATGCCAGCTTTTTTGGTTTTGTATTTACTTGTTTTTTGGTATGTATAAAAGATAAGTTTGGTCTTTTATATACAAGTAGTAGTGTTGAAGTACATGATCATTTTATAAATGGTATAAGCTTTTAAATCCGTGCGTGTTTTAATAGGAAAAACATAGCAAATGCAATTTTATTTTATATTTGCCAAAGAAACATGCCAGTTCTACTGTAGCCTCAGATATTTTACTGCAGACATTTACATTTTCCATGAAAATTTACCTTCTTATGAAAGGAACAGTCAGTGGCTCCCAAACTTTGGCATTCATCACAATTTATTGCATGCCTTGGAAGGCCATAGAATTATGTTACAAGAAATAGATATTAACAGAATAAAGATATTAACATATATCTTTGTAGATGTTTTGCCCTGAGTTATAGACTGATACATGGTGAAAGTGAATTTATATGTAATCTAAAACAACTTTCCTGGCAGCTTCCTTAGTTGAACAAATCCAACTTTTGACTTCAACAACTACCTTAGTCTGAAAATGCTCTAAATAGTATTCATATTACCTAACAATTAAAATAATATTGTGATATAACTAGAGTGGCCGTATATCAGATTGTTCAAATGAGGTTTTGTTGTTGTTGTTCTATGTGTGGTTGTGCGTTCTATAGTGTCTCTATGGAGACACTATAATTTAATCTTGACAGTATAAATTAGGACTTCCTTACATGTACACTCATTCTGGTTCTTTATTCTATTGATAGGAACCCTCTATTTTTGTTTTTGTTTGGCTATTTTTGTTTTTTATTGTTTCTAAGATTAGGTATGTTTTATTTTATTTATTTAATTATTATTATTATATTTTTTGAGAGAGAGAGATTTAGAGAGTGCGCATGAGCTGGAGGGGGGCAGAGGGAGAGGGAGAAAAGAATCTTAAGCAGGCTTCACACCCAGCATGGAGCCAAAAGCTGGCTTTGATCTCAGGACTGTGCGATCATGACCTGAGCCAAAATCAAGAGTTGGTCGCTTAACGAGCTGAGCCACCCAGGCACCCTAGCTATGTTTCATTTTCGATTCAAGGCAATGTAAAAGTTATAAAGTCTAGAATTGTTTATCATGGTGGATTATAGAAAATAAGTCTTTATTAAAAATTTTAAAATTTTCTGCTCTGCTACTTTAAAAAAAGTAAAACAATTATAGGATGAAGACACACACACACACACACACACACACATATATATATATATATGTAAAATCTGTAACTGAATCTTATGCTGAATCAGTCAAAAACCTGGCAGGAACAAGATGGAGCACACAAATTTGTAATTGAATAGTGTTTGTTGAAGACATGGTTATAAGGTGTAGGTAGAGATAAGGGAACCATGAGAGACTGTGAAGCTGCCAGCACCTATTGATATTGGGGAACTGTTAGCATCTTTAGGACTGAGGGGCAATAAGAAAGAAGCAATAAGAATATATACCCTGAGAGATCTTTCTCATTCCTTCTCATCTCTTGTTGTTGCCATTTGTTAAGCATTATCAGCTAGAAGCGACAGGGCAAGGGAGCCCAAATGGGACATTACGATGATATCAGTGATGGCATCGGCTACTCAGGGTACGCAGAAAGATTAAAAAAAAAGATGGAGGTTATATTTGGAGGACATAACAGGAAATATTCAAACAAGTCTGCTTGTACCCCCAAAACAAACCAAAACCTTGGATCTAATTGTGCTGATTCAGATTTACAAGCTGTAATAATCCTTTAAACTAAAATATTAAGATGGAATGCATATTTTCCAGTGTTTTGGGGTTGGCATGTAAAATTAACTACTGTGGATATATGCCTAACTAATTTCACTTAATTTCACAATCCATCACAGGTTTCTTGAATTGTCGCAACAGTAAAGCTTCATCGGAAAAAGACTGCCCATGAAACAGGAGAATTGATGAAAGTCAAAAATAAATGAACTTCAGTACTTCCAAAGTTGTAGATAAAGAAAGGGAAAACTAACAAAGGATATCAAAGTATCTAGTCTTGGCAACAACAGGAGCAGAGAGAAATTAAGGGAGTCATCACATAACCCGGGAAGGCTTGCTGGATGGGAAGGGCCATCTGACAAGAGATGCCACCTCCAGTAGAGGGACATAGAAACCCGTGGTGACAGGTGGAGAAAAGTCTTGACTGATGACTGCCTTGGCTTTACTCTAATTTTGTGATCTACTGGTTCTTCCAATTGTCTGAATCTAATAAGACTCAGAACAGGAAGCTCAGTGATACCTTGCATTAAGGTCAGTGACCCAGGTCACTGGAAAGATGAAATGCAAAGAAGAGATCAGGAAGGACAAGCAGAAAATATCCAGCAGTCAGGATAATATGTATTATAATTCTTAACTTCTATTTCAGAATTCCTATTATAAAAAGATATTGTAATTTGGTAGTTTTCTTTAAAAATGTTATAATTTTCCAGGAAAAGAAATCTGCTGGGGAGACTAATAATACTCTCACATTAGACCATGACAAAACCACGCGCTCTCAAAAATAGAAGCGAGAGAAACCCGAAAAGTAGGGATGTGGAAACACTGGAAGTTGGAGACAAAGAATAAATCTAAAATTAAAGAAGCTATCCAAATTCATTTTAATAAATACCCATTATTATGACAGGTAATTTCAAGTCATGTCTCTGGTAAAAATTTGATGGACACTCAAAGTTATCAGAGTTAGTTTCGACGATGTTCACGAATGAAATTCTAGACCTTGACAAAGTTAAATGACCTCTAACTTCTGGCCTAAGATTTCTTTTTAAAGCACTGTGAAAATCTTGTGCCATTTTTTTTTTTACTGTAAAATTGGGACTCTTCTTTATTTTTTAAATGTGTCTTAAAAATTAAACTAATTTAATGAATATTTTATTTTGAAGCATAGTTTCTTTATCAATGAGGAACTTAATACCCATCTTATTTTAGAACCAATGTGACTATACACTTATAAATTATTATTAAAATGTAAAAATTGCAAAGCTGAAACCCATGTAATGTTTAATATGAAGTGAAGATGAATATCAGGAAAATAAAACTTTTATTACACTGGGTTTTTGTCAAGGCACTAGTCTCAAAAATATTACCAGTACTTGGAAACTATAGTTAAAAGTCAGAAATTAAAACGACACTAGGGATAGTTGAATTCATTACATTAGATTCTCTTTACTCTTCGGTTGACTTAACACCTGGATTTATATATTTATTATATATTTTATGCAGAATCTCATGACTGGTATATATAATGCACAATAGATTATTTGCATACACAACAATGAAGGTCCAGACACAAGAAGAAAGAGAAAGCAGTCTGATGTAAAACGAAGATCAAGATTTTGAAGTAACTGACACTACAATGGGAAGATTTGCTGTATTGACTTCAAATTTAAGTCTCTTTACCTGATGATTCAGCAGGATTTTCAAACATATATATGTACATACCATATATAATATATATTGCCCATATATATATACCCAATATATATATTTATCCTATATATATATATATATCCCATATACGTATCCAATATATATATATACATATCCTATATAATATCCCATATATGTGTATATATTCTATATATATGCATATATCTCATTAACAACAACCCACTTGATATGATAGCCCCAGAAGTAGTTGTTTAGTTCATTAGCACATTCTGAAATTCAAAATTATTTTGCACTCTATGAAAAAATAAAATCAACAAGTAAAATGATAAGAGGATATTATTTTAGTTTTAAATTATTTCAAGACTATACATATTTATTTTAACTATGTTTGCATAAGTACATAATAGTGTAAAAATAGTCTTAAATATATTTTAAATATATTTTCTTAAATATATTTCTCCAGATATCTATATTAACCTAAAACACAATAATCACAATTAATCTGGAGAACCTTCTATGATTGAGGCATTCTTATATGACATTTCAATATCTCACTAATATCATAATTAATATTTCTATTTATAACTGCCAGAAATTTTTATATTTAAATATTTCATATTTTATATTCATATTTCATTTTAAAGAAAACATTTATATGGCCTTGGTTTGATTGCTCTGATCTGCAAAGAAAAGAATGTCTAGTAATGAGACAGAGTGGAAATATAATTAAAATACAAATAAAATAATGTAATAACTTTTTTCAAAATGGCAAAACATACAGATTAGTACCTCTTTTTAAAACGCTTTAATTTGGTTTATAATATTCCATTAGATAATATATAAATACATATTTAATATTCTATTAAATAATAATATTTCATCTAGTGAGTTTATTTTAGGAAAAATAAAACCTTTTGTGAAAACATTTTAAATAAAAAATTGTTAAAAACTTAAGTAAGGAAAACTTTTATAAAAACCACGACATAGAAAATAATACACAATTAGATATAATGTTCAAAAGTATGTAAACTGAAATTTTGTGTTTTGAATATATGTCACATCAAAAGTCTTAATCAGCACCTCCTTGACACATCCTCTCAGATTTAGTTGCTTAAAGGGAATTTACTGCCTTCTCATACATAAAAATGACTACATACACGTGCACATGCAAGAATATTCACATTAAAATATATATTATGTATATAATAAGTCCATGATTACTTATTATTTAATTACAAATAAATACACGAGTAGTGCGCCTGCGTGGCTCAGTCAGTTAAGCGTCCAACTTCAGCTCAGGTCAGGATCTCACAGTTTGTGAGTCTGAGCCCCACGTTGGGCTCTGTGCTGACAGCTCGGAGCCTGAAGCCTACTTCAGATTCTGTGCCTCCCTCTCTCTGCCCCTCCCTTGCTCATGCTCTGTCTCTCTCTATCTCACAAATAAATAAACGTTAAGAAAATTAAAGAAAATAATTAGTACATGAGTAAAGAAGAACAACTAAGCAAATAAAATTGGGGAACATTTAGACCTTTCATCTTAATATCCTGTTTTCTCAACCAAACATAAAGTGCCAAGTCTAGCAAATTAACATAGGTGGCTCAGTTCGTTTCTGTATTTGTTCCAGCCTAGAGACAGTATGACTCAGGAGAACGTGACATTTGGACAGACAGACCTCTTGTGCATGGCGCACTGACAAACGTGAGGTAGGCAGTTATTACGCTCTGAATCCCGGCGTTCCTGCCCCTACAATTGGGACAAATCCTCACAATCATACCCACATCTCTGCAGTGAAACATGAATTTTCACACCAGGTGGCATAAGTTAAGATTCAAAACAGGCTCTGGTTAATTTGGGTGAGGTCGTGGCCCCAAATTTCAGTTCAAGTTGGGTCCCTTTCGGCTGTCAGATGAGTTGTGCAAAGGATTTTGGTTTGCAGGGTTGTTTGGATTTTGGAATAGCAGAGGAAGAATAATGGCTTTGAATCACTGTCTTCACTAGATCGGGGAGGAAACAACTGCAGAGGGTTAACTAAATGGCTCCACGTAACACACCAAAATAGTGAAGTCAGGAATAAAACGAGATGGCACTTTTAAAGGCCAAGCTCTTAATCACTTTGCTGTGCTGCCATCCCATGATAACTGTGAGGATGAAGGGAAATGATCCATTTAAATTTCTAATAGTTACTGCTACGTGGAAACCCCGGGATAGATGTACCTTCCTCTCTCCTTCGCAGCTCTTTCCTCTTCCCTCACAGCTGCTCAAACCACCATGTGTATTCAGTGAATATCATTCTCCAGGAACATGATCTGTATCTACATTTTGTTGTGGCCACGGTTAAACATTTCTGCAGTGTGATTCTGCAGATCACAATAAAATTGATTTCTGTGACTTTGAACTGACCAAGTTCCACTTATTTTTAAAAAAATATGTATTCACTTGAGAGAGAGAGGGAGAGAGAGAGAGACCCACGTGAGCGTGCAAGCAGGGGGGACGGGCAGAGAGCAAGGAAGAGCGTGAATCCCAAGCAGGCTCTGTGCTGTCATTGCAGAGCCCAACGCAGGGCTCAATCTCACGAATCAAATTGTGAGATCACATCCTGACCCCAAATCAAGAGTAGGACGCTTAACCGATTTGAGCACCCAGATGTCCCAAGTTTCACTTATTGACACTTATCATCTGACCACTGCTCTAATATTCCATCAACTTGTGACTGTAAATGAAATCAATATTTCCATTTAGAATAAGAAGACAAGAAAATAAACTGAGTGAAAAATTATGGTGCTCTGGATAAGGAGGGAAAAAATAAAAAACAGGATTCTCCATTGGTGAACAAAGTCCACATTTAATGAATATCAATGTAGGTCTTCTCTAGTATGTTGATTAAAATCTCTAAAAATCTTAGAGAATTGAGATACATGTGAATATTTTGATTACATCAAATACTCATTGCAGTTCTAAAACAGCTATAACCAAGACCAGAGTTTAGAAAACTTAAATGGGTAAAATCATGCATAGTTTATCTAAAACCTATTAAATTTGGGTTTCTTTTTGTTTCCAGTTATGTCTTTTAAAATTTAATCACAAATAGGTGCATAGATTTGGCTCACAGTAAAACTTTTGATGCTTGAAAAAAATAATGTTCTGTAGACCGTGCCTTTCATTGATTTGAATTTTCTTAATATGTTATTTCAACTGTAAGCTATAAAAATTGTTTAATCAAAAAGTAACCGATTCCTGTTTTTCAAGTGTGTAACATTTATTTTTTTAGGCAGAGACTTATATGCTAGAGATCCTTAATAAGCTACACTATTTCCCCAATTCTAGATTATACATAGTATAAAAATCAAGATCAATTATATCAGTATTAGAGCATCATATAATCAGTACTTGATGTCAGCTAGATACTTTTTGTACATTGTAAGTGCTATTCTAAACCATTTAAGATGTTAAGAGTCAGTAGAAAAATATTTATCTGAAAATGAGATATCAAGAAAAATTTAATAATGACAAATGATAGTTAAGAAAGGTGTAATAAAGGGAACATTGATTTAGACATGATTTTTCATTCAAGCTGGACTCAAAAGGCACACCCTGTGTGAATCACTTCCTTGACATTCTTGAAAAAGAAATCTGTGGCTTCCAAAGACTTATCAATCATTGCCAATAGTTACATGTGGGGAAAAGTTTGACTACAAAGAAGCAAGAGGAAGTTTTGGAGAACTATTCTGGATCTTGATTGTGGTAGTAGTAATAAGACTATATGTATGCATTTGTCAAAATTCACAGGACTATACACTGAAAAGAGGGAATTTTATTGCATGCAAATTAAACTTCAATTTAAAAATTAAAAAAAATCCAAATTACTTAGAAAAGTACATTTCATCTATTTCCAATTTTAAGTGTACTTAAAAATGATCACTTTCAACATTTAAAAATAAAATGTAAAACATAGTTAAAATTCAAAGGAATAGTGTATTGATCCTCCAGCCCCAATCCTGAGTGTGAGAGAACTGCATTTTAGTTATCTATCTATTTTTAAGCTATTTTAAATAAATTATAGACGTATACATGACTCCTAAGCTGTCCCCTATAACTGCATACACATTGGATATTCCCCTACATAAGTGCAAAAAACATTACCACTTCTAACATCATTAAACATACGTATTACATTTAATTTTCTCTAATTTAAAAAATATATTTTACTGTGAAAATATCAGTACTCTACCAATCCTCATACATGGCATTCTGTAATTATGTTATGGTATTTCCTTTTATTATTATGTTTTTAATGTTTATTTTTGAAATAGGAAGAATGAGAATGGGGAAGGGACAGAGAGAGACAGACAGAAGATCCGAAGCAGGCTCTGCACTGTCAGCACAGAGCCCAATGTGGGGCTCAAACTCCAGAACCTTGAGATCATGACCTGAGCCAGTCAGACACTTAACTGACTGAGCCACGCAGGTGCCCTACCTTTTATTTCTAGCACAACCTACAGTTACCCTTCATCTTTTTTCAATGACTTTTTTGTTTTGTTTTGTTTTTTGTTTTGTTTTTATTTCTTCTTTTTGGTTAGCCAGATCTTGTCAATTTTCCATAGTCTGGATTCTTTTCTAAACTGAAAAGTAGGTCTAAACACTGGATTATATTCATATTAAACATTTTGGCAAGAGTCCTCTGTAGATGATGCATATTTCATATTGTATCACATCAAGGGGCATTAAAGGTCCACATCATATGATTAAAACTTGAGTACTGTATTACTTTCATTCCTGTCAGATCTCTCCATTACAAAGATATGATTTCCCCTGGTAACTGGTAAATAATATGTGTGTTGATACTTTCTCATTTTGCAAATATCCTGTTAATCGACAACACTTTGTCAAATGGTTTTGGCGTATAGCAATGATTATCATTTGAATCAGTTAATTTTTTTATGATTATAAAGTATTATTTTTATATTCCCCTCATTTATTAACTGACATACTTTATTCATACTATATTTACTGAATTGTAATTGAATTAGAACTCTCTAAAAATGAGTGGAAAAAAAAGAAAAAAGGGAAAGGCTTGGTGCTTAATTCTTTTCTTTCAGTTACCAATTTTCAAAGTGAAGAGTTGAGTTGACCTTTAGTAGTGGTGTTTATGTATTCTTTCTCTCTCTTTGTCTTAAAAGGAAAAGAAAACTCTGTGGACTCATGGATTCTAATTATCTAATAATTTGCAATTGATTGTAGTCATTCATTCTCTGCAAGATCGTCACAAATGTGGTCATCGGGAATTATTGAAGCAAGTTTCTGCATACTTTTGACATACTTCTGAGTTATGACATCCTTCTGAGTTGCAACTAGATGCAATGAATTTCCAGTCTTTTATCACTCCAATAACTCAGATGTTTATTTCTAAATATGATGCCATGAAAAGGAGCTGTGACTCTTGGGAAAAAGTTCTATTACTGAAAGAAGAAATATAAGGTGAGTTCGCCACATGTACCAGAACATATGCAAGCAGGCCAAGAATGTTGGAAGTATGTCAAAAGTATGTATATATATCGACACTCCTGATTCAAATGGTGAATGTTTAGAGGTTGTGCATAACGTCTTCAACTTTTATATTTGTATTTCTTCTTTCTCTGTCCTGAAAAGTGTGATTTAGAGTAATGTTAGTGTTACTACTATTTTGTTTTATTCTCTGATAAATACAAATTTTTTTCTGCGTAGTTATAGGTTATCACCTTGATAGAGTTAAGTTTTCTGTTGAAATTTGTTTGTAATTTTAGGACTTTATTTTCTCTGTATTTAAATTTCCTTTTGTATATGTAACTATTTACATATACAAAAATCAAAACCACATAAAAATGATATATTCCAAGAAGGATCATTCCTTTTCTGATTCCCTGTATAATTTTCTCCCTTTCTGTCTGTGTGTGTAGCCAATTTTTATAGTGTGTGTTTTTTAGTTGTTTTTTTTACAATAATGATATAATATGTGTTTCTATGTGCATATAATATTGAACTATATACACTCTTGTGTATCTCGCTGCCTCAAACCTTACACGAGTTTTCTAATCATTCATATTATAACTGCTTTATCTTAACTCAATATGTTATTTATTTCTCCTGACATGGGAAGATGGTTACGTTTATTAAAAGGGGAGCTAAGATCATTAACTTTATACTGTGTGGAACCCTAATAATCAATGCGTATTTTCAGAGTTAACATCTTGTCAAAGCAAAAGCACATTTTATAATATGTGTTCTAAGCTTCTTTTCAACCAGTTGAATACCCTGTGTGATCAATTACTCAAGAAAATGATCATTCAGATCAGAATAGTAGACCAGAATTCTGGAGGGAGAAAGAAAACATAATTTACTCCCACAGGAAAAAGAACTATACAATTAAAGAACTCTACTTAGTGGATATCTCCTCTGCCTTTCCCCTCTCTCAAGTAAGTATACCTACACAGGAAAATTGAGAGCAAAAGTAGAAATCCAAATAATATTACATCATAGTGAATATCTATGTAGCATTCATAATTCTAGTCATAATTGAATCCCTTTAAATATATATGTATGTAATTTACATATAAAATAAATACTACACATATTTTAATGTTTATAAGTGAATATTGATTTATATAGAAATAGTTATATAGATATAAATAAATATACATAAAGAACTCAGAATCATGAATGCAACTATGAGTGTTATATAAATATTAACACTATTATTATTATTAGGATTCAGATCCATTGACTTTTCCTAACAACACATAGTACCATCATTTCCATTTAAAAGCTGAAAAACAAGCCCAGTGTCAAAACAAGCATTGAGTGTGGTAACTGAAATCAAAGTAAAGTAGCCCATATCCGAAATCCTTGCTCTCATAGGCTGCACTGAACTTTCAAATATCCCCATCCCAATAAGATTAGGGGCAATTATAAAGATGAGTTTATCAGTATGAAAATTCTCTTCAGAAAAGATGATACTGCTATTTGTCCGGATGCTATTATTATTACAGTGCGTGTGTAGACAAGAGCCTCAGTTAAAATCTAGGCTTTTTAGTTACAAAATCTGCTTTCATGACAAATAGGTTCCTGATGATCATCCGAATGAGTAAACTTTGTTTAATTAACAGAGCCCAGTACGACTAAGTTCTAACGCACTGATGCAGTTTACCCAGTCTGAGTCTTCATGAGAAGTTAGTGCATTATTATCTGCCACAAATCTATGAAACAAACCCTACCTGAATCGGCCATCAAAGATACGTTCCTTGCGTCTCAAAACAGAAGTCTAATTTGGAGTGAGTTGAAGGAATACAAAGTAATGGGCATCAACACGTTGCTCTCAGCTTAACATTAATGTGCTTCACTGGAGCACCTATTCTCCAACAATACATATTAAGTAAAAGATTCTCAAGAGTTAGTAATTTAATTTCTCGGAATTTAATGGTAGTTTTTTTTCAGATTTAGTAACACTCTGATAATAAAAACATTTGGATAAGAAGTTGTGTTTTAGTTTCTCTGCTTGTCTCCTCAAAAATAAAATATCTGAATTTTAATTCAGAACAACATGTATTTATAGAAATCAATCAAAGAAGCTACGGGGAGCCTGGGTGAGCTCAGTCGGTTGAGCCCCTGACTTCTGCTCAGGTCATGATCTCCTGGTTTGGGAGTTCCAGTCCCACATCTGGCTCTCTGCTGACAGCTCAGAGCCTGGAGCCTGCTTCAGATTCTGTGTTCCCCCTCTCTCTGCCCTTCCCCCACTTGCACTCTGTCTCTCTCTGCCTCTCAAAAATAAAGAAACGGAATGAAAAAAAATATTTAAAAAAAAAGAAGCTGCAATTTCTCTTCAAATCCAGAAAAGTTGAAAATAGGGCTTTCTCTCCTTCATTGAGCTTTCTCTTGTGACGAGATTGTATTTGAGTACTGAGATGGCAGCACTGGTGTCCATGTAGTTATGGCAGAAATATGTACTTCAAGTTCAATGGCTAGGTGTATTAACGAGGATATTATTAGAATGTGTTCTCATGAATAAAATCCCAGTAAAAACTCGGTTCAAGATATCACATAAATAGGATTCTCTAAAGCATCAAAAATTAATTGTAACTCATTTAATCTAGGATATAATTAAGTGTTCATTACAAGGAAATGAACATTAGAGTAGCTATGCCCTGCAATTATTACATTTTCAGATAAATAATAATTATGATTTTTAAATTTGCAATGGATACTGAAACAAGATAGTGTTATAAGAGTGTATAGAAAGGTGAGCTTAGAATTTAAAAGAATAGATTATATATAATATATACGATTTATTTATTTATGTTTATACATTATGTGTCTATATAAACACAGCTAATTGTTTTGTAGAGAGCTTAAGTTTAGGATTCTCATTTGTAGCTTCTTACATCACAGTCCTAAGGATGCTTTCATCCTGTTAGATACTAATTAATAGGTGAGAACAACCAGTCTTAGAGATATTTAGAAACTTAGCAAGTTTCTCCAGTATTGTAGACACACAACTGGTGTAGACACACAACTGCGAACAACTGGTTTGCCTCAGCAACCTCGACTCCAAGTCTGTGTGCTTGATATGAAGTGTTATTCTTGCTTAAAGTCAGTGTTTCTAACCTGTTTCTCTCCCAAGAGAGATTTTGGATGAATTTTACTAATCCATACTGCCTTTATAAGTTATGACTTTTTCTGAATCATTTCTTCTTCTTCCTCTTCCTCCTCCTCCTCCTCCCCCTCCTCCCCCTCCTCCCCCTCCTCCCCCTCTTCCTCCTCCTTCTTCTTCTTCTTCTTCTCCTTCAGAATGCTTATAATTTTGCCCACTTTTCTGCTCTTGACTCCTAGCACATATCAGATTTTCCCAGTTGACAATTAGAAATTGATGAATGCGAGCTCCAAAATCAACATTTTTATTTTGGTCCTCCAGATCAATTTTCAGCCAATAATGGATGACATCAATTGTCTTCCTCAACCTCTGCTGCTGGGAAAGTATTGCCAAAAGGGAGCCAATATTAGAAGGTCAGAGGAAGGTGAGATGAGGGTATATGCCCCCGACTTCTCTCTGCACTTGCTGGGGCTCATTATATTCCACAGCCATATTCACAACAACTAAGCTCTACCCTACTCTGGTCTCTTTGGGCTTAAGTGCCCAGACACTGCATCATCTTTTACTGTTGTCCTCACCTACTTCCAATTGTATAAATGTGTCTTTTCAAAGAAAGAAAATCTTTAAACTGTCCTAAAAAAAATGATACCTGTTTCCTTTTGGAACCATGACTCATACATAATCCATTATTTAGCCAAAATAATGCCAAATAATTATTAAAAAGTGATATTTTTTCTCCGTTTAAATCATCAATAAGTCATTAAATCACTTGCTATTCCAAACGAACCAATGGATTATTGTCTCTTATATGGGAAATAATTTATTAATGATGGAAGAATATTGAGACAGAAAATTAGCACAATGGCACATTGTATTTATTTGAGAAAATAAATACAAATTACTTAGCAACAAAGGTAAAATTTATTAAGGATAGTAATGAGACATTCACATTCCTGAAGCTTTTTTTTTTCTTTTTTTTTTTTTTGTGCCACTGTCCCAGCTTTTTAAAGAATTAGTTCCTAGTCTATGATCACAAGAATGTAGAGAATATGAGAGCAAGAGAAGATTAATTAGAGATCAATTTATGTGAATAATCACCTTGAGATTCAAATGATAAATGAAGGATCTCTACTTGTGCATTGAAACCCTTCCTCTTTTGAAACTATTTTACAAGGTTTCCTTAAAACTAATTTTAACTAACAATTGATATTTTCCTCACAACTATAAACATAAAATAGTATCAAACCAGCATTTGCTAAAATGTAAACCAGTGATTTCTTGTTTCATCTGTGCTGATTGCATTTATAAGAGCAAAATGTAAATGGGCTACTTTGGGCACTAAATATAACTAATTCACTCCTCATGTTCTATCTGAAGCACAATTGTGAGGCCCTCTGACTGACATGTTGATTTCCTCTCGGTAAGGGTGATGTAATTAACGTGACCTTTTGATAAGGTGGGAGATACAGGGTGAGACAAGTGTTCTCTGGAGAGCTATTAGCAGCTTCTGAGCAATTTGCTAATAGTAGAGCTACCTGTATTAAAATCACACAGTTAAGAAGATAATTGACAACCATAATAATGAGTATGTACAGGGAAAGGAGAGACATAAAGTGAAAGAAAACTGTTAATTACTTAAGAAATGATGAATTTTAGTGCTAAGTAAACTGTGATTTGGGCACTCTGGCTTGGAAAACACAGTAAATAACTTTAACAAGCCTGCAGGTAATCATGGGTCTATCCGGTGTGGAAAATTGCGTGGCTTTATTCCTACTGTCAGATAGCATTTTTATTTTTGTTTTTTAGTTTCCATCAAGACTCCAATCCCAGATCCAGTGAAACACAAATGTAGTGGAAACATGACAAGTTAGTACTAAGGCACGAAGTCTCTATATTCTAAGTTTAAACTTTTTTTTTAATGTTTTATTTATTTTAGAGAGAGAGCAAGTGGGGGAGGGGACAGAGAGAGGGACAGAGGATCTGAAGCGGGCTCTGCTTTGACAGCGGTGAACCCGATATGGGGCTCAAACTCATGGGACCCTGACCTGAGCTGAAGTCGGATGCTCAGCTGACTAAGCCACCCAAGTGCCCCTCTATATTCTAAGTTTAAATAGACCTCCTTATATTCTAGATTTTAAAACCTGCCATGTGATAGACTTACAAGTTACTCTATCATAATAAACAGACTCTGAAACGACAGGCATCCTTAAAGACTATTTTTTTTTCACAAAGTAAAAATAAGACATAAAAATGGCTTAGTCATGTTTTTTTCTAGTTACCAGAATTTCCTACTATGCCCACTGGATCAATGGCACTCTCTGTTCATCTAGACTCCTGTATTTAGTTGTTGTTTTCAGTTAGCTGTGGTTACTTAACGTCCATTTGTTTTCATAAATTGCAGTGTTGCATTGAGAAGAAGTTATTTTAGAACAATGGAAAATTAAAGAGTGAAATAGTGGTACTGTTATATTTGTGCTTCTTCAAATGTACTTCTAATCAAAGTTTATATTTTGACAGTTCAGGAGAACAAAGTATCTACATTTTCATTTAATAATAACAACAGTACTAAAATAAGCTGTTACCCATCATGTAGCTGAATATTCATTTTGAATGATTATCCTTAGCAACCCAAGATATTTATGATTCTCAAGCATATGCGCTCTCAATATTTGGCTGAGTTTTGCTAACAAGGTGATTCATTTTTATAGGTGTAGACATGTTCTTACGGGATTTGCCAGGCAACTGAGTAACTTAACTAGAACTATCCATCCGTTTCATGTTACACGTTAATAAGGCCCCCTGATAATGTTCACCGATAATACTCTGGACAGAGACTAATGTTTTCTGCATCTGAATGATTATTTTATATGACCACCAATGGTAACAAATATGTATATTTCACAAGTGAAGAAAAATAATGTGCCCTTAGTAGGGTTCCTGAATGTAGAATTTGGCAAGCTGATGAATGGATTTAAATTCAAAAGTAAACCCAGGGCTGAAGTTGTAAAAGAAACAAAATTAGAAGGGTTTGAGGAATTCGTGATTTAATAGGGTCATGGACTTCTCAAAGATTCCCAGAAGCACCAAGTTATTTGAAAGTGATAAATAATTGGAACACAGAAATAGTATGGCTTAGTATACATCTTCTCCCAGAATCTTGAATTACAAATTGGAGGGAGTTCCAGAAAGACTTGAAAATCTTCAAATATTCTATAACTTGGCCTGGTTTAGAAATACCATAAAACTCAGGATATATACGACAAAGATATGATTGTTGTCACATTTTATACTATTTTTCTATTTCTTTTAAGCAAAATTTTCTTATTCGGTAAGCTTAAAATGCATTCAGGGCAGGATCCATTTGATATATCACTTTAACACAACAATATCATAAAATCATTTAAGGGAATAAATTGATATGACAAGAAAAAAATAGTGTTTCTTCTCTATACTTTTTATTCTTTTCTATGGAGTTCGGAAAAGGGAATATGTTATAAATATATTAACACAAATTGAATATAATTAAGTATGTATAGTCTATAATTTAGGATATATAAAAACACCTTGCTTAAACAAATAGTTTTCTTGTGCCATTTAAAAATTATTTCAGCACTATTATGCAATGCAGATGAACTTATTTTATTACTATTAAGTAATAGTAATTAAGTAAATTATTAAGTATTAAGTATTAAGTAAATTATTACTATTTAAGATAGAATTCAGTCTCTCAGTTGTTTTCCCTTTTTTTTTTTTTTGATTCAGTCCTAACTTATCAAAGATGGATATCATTACTGCAACAATGTATAAAACCAGGTCAGCTGACAGTGTTCTCTAAAGATGCCCTGATCAGAAACGGAAGATTGCTACATCTGAAACTCTCTAAGTATGTATATATTTATATCATCAAGAATATCAAAAAGGAGGGGCGCCTGGGTAGCTCAGTCCATTAAGCATCCGACTTCAGCTCGGGTCATGATCTTATGGTTCGTGGGTTCCAGCCCCCAGTCGGGCTCTGTGCTGACAGTTCATAACCTGGAGCCTGCTTTGGATTTTGTGTCTCCCTCTCTCTCTGCCCCTCCCCCACTTGTGCTGTGTCTCTCTGTCTCTCTCTCTCAAAAGTAAATAATCAATAAAAAAATTTAAAAAAAAGAATATCAATAAGGAGAGAAGTAACAGTAAATAGTTTATCTTCCTGTTAAATTCACATTTCATTATTGGCATTAAGCTTTAACCCCACTTACAAACCAAGGTAATTGTAGGGTATGTGATATGAAGTTTGTTTGGCGATGGATGATTAAAACCAATAAATTTTTCACTTCCTAGATACATAAAACAAATTGTGGTTTCTTAATTATATAATATTCTTCATAGAATTAATACCTTGATAGATTATGACATTTTAATATTTTATTATGTTATTGATTCATCCAAAACTGAATTTACTTTTAACTGATAATTGTAGGTTTTCCTTATAAACATTAAGAACTAAAACATTTTAAAAGGTGAATGATATGACACCTATACATGTTGGCACAAATAAAAAAAAACATAATTTTTAAAGCTGCACTAAGTACAAACTAGTATTTTCCTTGAATATGGAAAATTGTATAAACACTTCACTCAGACAGCTTAAAACAGATTCTAAAAAGAAAAAAAAATCAAAACTATTTATAAGCAGCACCTGGTGAATGGCCAAGACATCCGTGATATGTTCAGGGAAAGAAGAAAGCCAACAACATAAAAACACTTATTAACATAGCATCTGCTACATGCCAATGTTTCAAATACTAAGGGTATATGATAATTAAGCCTTATTTTCTAATCAAGAGGAGGTGAATGGTTTGTTGGGATAGATGCATTTTAACGAATGATGATATACAATGTGTTAAGGACATAATAGATGCAGTAATTAAAGCACAATTTTATTGATTTTGCAACTTAAGAAGCTGAATAAATTCAATGATTATTTTTATTTTTTACTTTTTTACCTAAGAACTATATGGTCCGAGTTTAGTACTATTATTCCATCATGCTGATATCTTGGTTGGCAGAAATGGAAAAATGCCTTGACATAATATGGTTCCATATGAAATGCAATATTGAGAGTCCAATAAATGGAGATTGAGAAAAAGAAACTAATGGTTGTTAGTTTAAGAACAATTAAGGTAAATATTGAAGTTATTGAAAAATGATATTAAGATTGGACAATACGAGCTGTGGTTGATCTGTACTTTGTAAGAGCCATGATACAAAGAAGGTTGAAAATTACAGGGACTTTAAATAATTGGACAAAGATAGATGAGTTATATTTATAGAAAAATATTTAAGACAAAGATAGATTACCTATCTCTCCCTACATGACTATGAGTACGTTTTTCCTGAAGCCACAATTTCCCTCATAGATGTACTATTTTTTTTTTTCCAGTGATGGTTAGTTAAGTTGAACAGCTTTTCATGTAGTTGCTGTATGTGTTTTTTGGAAAAAGATGTCTATTCACATATTTTACTCAAAAGGGTTATTTGTTTCTTGGCTACAGAGTTTTAGGAGTTCATTATATATTTTGGATATTAATCTCTTATCAGATATATGGTTCGTAAATTATCTCTCCTATTCTGTGTGTCGTTTTTCATTTTGTTGATTGTCTCATTTGCTGCGCAGAAGCTTTTTATTTATTTTTTATCTCTATTTTTAAATTTAACTTATTATTTTTCTTTTAATTCCAGTACAATTAACACAGTGTTACGTTAGTTTCAGGTGTACCATATAGTGAGTCAACCCTTCCATATTACTCAGTTCTTATCAAGATAAATGTACTCCTCACACTCTTTACCTATTTGACTCATTTCCCCGCCTCCCCTCCCAACCACATTTGTTCTCTGTATTTAAGGGTCTGTTTTGTTGTCTAGCTGTTGTTGTTGTTCATTTGTTTTGTTTCTTAAGTTCCACATATGAGTAAAATCATGTTTTTTCTTTCTCTGATGGGCTTATTTCACTTGGTATTATAGTCTCTGGATCCATCCATGTTGTAACACATGGTTAAGATTTCATTCTTTCTTATGGATGAGTACTATTCCACTGTATGTACATGCGACATCTTCTTTATCCAACTACCAATGGATACTGGGTTTCTTCTATAATTTGGCTATGGTAAATCATCCTACAATAAATATAGGAGTGCATTATCCTTTTGAATTAGTGCTTTCATATTTTGGGTACACGCCCAGTAGTTGAATTACTGGATCATATGGTAATTCAGTTTTTATTTTTAAGTTTTTTTAAAGGTTATTTACTTATTTTTGAGAGACATAGAGAAATAGAGAGAGAGAGAGAGAGAGAGAGAGATAGCAAGACAGGGGAGGGACAGAGAGAGGAAGAGAGAGAATCCCAGGGAGGTTCTGTGCTGTCAGTGTGGAGCTAGATTAGATTTTTTCATTTTTTTGAGGAACCTCTATATTATAATTTCCACGGTTGCTGCATCAGTTTGAAATCCAATTAACAGTGCATAAGCATTCCTTTTTTTCCACATTCTTCCCAACACTTATTGTTTCTCATGTTTTTAATTTGACAATTCTGACAGGTGTGAGATGATATCTCATTATGGTTTTGATTTGCATTTTCCTGATGATGAGTGATGTTGAGCATCTTTTCATATGTCTATTGGCCACCTGTATCACTTCTTAGGAGAAATGTCTGTTCATGTTCTGCCCATTTTTAATTGGATTATTTGGGTTTTTGTTGAGTTGTATCAGTTCTTTATATATTTTGAAATATTTCTTTTAATGTTTATTTTTGAAAGAGATAGAGAGAGACAGAGCATGAGCAAGTGAGGGTCAGAGAGAGAGAGAGATACACAGAATCTGAAGCAGGGTCCAGGATCTGAGTTGTCAGCACAGAGCCCAACACGGGCTCCAACCCATGAACCCTGAGATTATGACCTGAGCCAAAGTCAGGCACTCAACCGAGTGAGCCACCCAGGCTCCTCTATTCTTTATATATTTTGGATATTAATTTCTATTGGATGTGTCATTTCAAATATCTTCTCCTATTCAGTAGATTGTCTTTTTGTTTTGTTGATTCCTTTGCATTGCAGAAGCATTTTTTTTTCTTTTTGATGTAGCTTCAATAGTTCATTTTACTTGTTTATTTTGCCTTAGTAGACATATCTAGAAAAATATTGCTATGGGCAATGTCAGAGTGATTTTTACCTATGATCTCTTCTAGGATTTTTATGGTTTCAAGTTTTACGTTTAGGTCTTTAAACCATTTTGAGTTTGTCTTCATTTATGATGTAAGAAAGTGGTTCAATATCAGTCTTTTGCATGTAACTGCCCAGTTTTCCCAACACCATTTGTTGAAGAGACTGTCTTTTTGCCATTGTGTATGCTCCCTTTGTCCAAGATTAATTGAACATATAATCATGGGTTTATTTCTGGGCTCTCCATCCAGTTCTATTGATCTTTGTATCTATATTTGTGCAACTATCATACTGCTTTGATTACTACAGTTTCGTAATATATTTTAAAATCTGGGATTGTGACACCTTAAGTTTTGTTCTTCCTTTTCAAGACTGAAACTGTAACTAATATAATACTGTATGTTAATTACAATGGAATTAAAAAAATAAAAAAAATCGATTTAAATTAAGAAAATAAAAAATAAAAAGCTTCTTCACCTCAAAGGAAACAATCAACATAGAAAAAGGAAGAAATAATTTGCAGACCATAAATACGATAATGAATTAATATCTAAAATATAAAATGAACTCCTAAAACTCCATAGTCAAGAGACAGCACCATTTTATTGGTAAGAAAAGGGCAAGTATAGACATTTTCCAAAGAAAGACATATGACAGCTACATGAAATCTGCTCGAAAGCTAAGGACCAGATGACTTTATAACTGAATTCTACCAAAGAGTTAATACCTTTTGTTCTGAAACCATTTCAAAAAATAGAAGAGAAGGAAAGCTTTCAAATTCATTCTATGAGGCCAGGATTACCCTGATACCAAAACCATATATAGACATTACAAGAAAGAGAACTACAGGGCAAGATTTCTGATAAACATAAATGCAAAAATTCTCAACAAAATGTTAGCAAACAAAATCCAATGCTATATTAAAAAAATTATTCACCACAATCCAGTTGGATTTATTCCTGGGATTAAAGGTGGTTCACTATTCACAAATCAATCAATATGGCACATCACATCAACAAGAGAAAGGATAAAAACCTTGTGATCACTTCAATAGGAGCAGAAAAAGCATTTGACAAAGTAAAACATCCATTCATGATAAAAGCCTTCCACAAAGTAGGTTTAGAGGGAGCATACCTCAACATAATGAAGGCCTTATATGAAAAAACCACAGCTAACATCATACTCATTGGGGAAAACCTGAAAGCTTTTCCCCTAAGAACAGTAATAAGACAAGGATGTCCACTCTCACCACTTTTATTCATCATAGTACTGGAAGTCTTGGCTGCAGCAATCAGAGAAGAGAAAGGAAAAGAAAAAAGCCATTTGAATTGGGAAGGAAGAAGTATAACTTTCCTTATTTGCAGAAGACATGATACTATATACAGAAAATCCTAAAGATTCCACCGAAAAAAATACTAGAATGGATAAATGAATTCAGTAAGTTCACAGGATGCAAAATCAATATACAGAAATCTTTAGCATTTCTTATTTTTTAATTTTATTTATTTATTTTGAGAAAGAGCTTGCAAGCAGTGGAGGGGCAGAGAGAGATAAGGAGAGAGAGAATCTCAAGCAGGCTCCATGCAATCAGTGCAGAGCCCAATGTGGGGCACAGTCCACAAACCATGAAATCATGACCTGAGCCAAAATAAAGAGTCTGACATTCAACCAACTGAGCCACCCAGGTGCCCAGAAATCTTTTGCATTTCTATACACTAATAATGAAATGGCAGAAAGAGGAATTAAAAAAAATATATATATATATACACACATATATATATGTCCCATTTATAATTACACCAAAAATAATAAAATCCCTAGAAATAAACTTAGCCAAGAAAGTGAAAGACCTATACTCTGAAAACTATAAAACATTGAGGAAAGAAATTGCAGATGGCACAAATGAATGGAAAGATAGTCCATGCTTATGTTTTAGGACTAATATTGTTAAAATGTCCATATTGCTTAAAGATATCTACAGATTTAATGCAAATCCTATCCAAATGCCAATAGCATTTTTCACGTAACTAGAACAAATAATCCTAAAATTTTTATGGAACCACAAAGTCCTCGAGTAGCCAAGAAACCTTAAAATAGATGTACTAGCATTTAAAGAGAAAAGACTTTCACAAGAAAGAAGTCAGATCTCTTGGTATACTATGGCATGTCTGGAGTCTTAATAATGAAAATAAATTGGTAAAAATATAAGGGAGAAATAAGTCTGGAGTAAAGAAGAAATTTTAGAGTTTTGAATGGATATTCTGTATGTCATAGCAGAAGAATTATAAGCGAAGAGTAGAGAAAGATTAGTGAAAAGGCAATGGAGGAATGTTTCCAATTTCCAATATGATATGTGAGGTCATAAAACCAACTTTCCCACTGCAAAAAATAAAACTAAAATGATTTGACAAAAATAGTTAATATATTCTACAGATGATAAACTAATAGAAAGGAATTCACATACTACAGTTAATTTATATACAATATAGAAAGTCTTTGTGGTCATAAGGGTGTACTAATCTTGTCATTTTGCCTTCCCCCCCCGCCAAAAAAAAAAACAAAAACAAAAACAAAAACAAAACTAAAAAATGAAGTCAAACAACCCCATGGTACAAATAATCTAAGAGAAGACATCACTTATAATGAGATAAAAATGGGTAAATTCTAATCCAGCCTTCACAATATTTGCTGTTTGTGTTATTATTATTAAGGATTAGGGATGTAAGAATAATACATCAATACTTTGAACTTGATCTAAGTTGTTCCTTTCACAGTTTTTTTTAAAGATACTTGTTAGCAAAGATAATTTTTTAAAGGAAATTGGCCTCTTTATTGTTAAGTTTTAAATTATTCTATGTTTTTAAAGTGCTTTATCTATGCTTGTGTCAGTGATGACCAGGCAAGCAAGAAAGAAATGTCATCATGAACAGAACCAGCAGATACAGAGGACAGCAGACTCAAACTCACAAAAACTGCAGATATTGTAATTACTCAAGAAACAACTTAAAGCAAAAATCCTTATTGAATTAGTTTGCTAGGGCTACCATAATGAAATATCATAGGGGGAGGTGGCTTAAACAACAGACATTTATTTACTCACACTTTTAGAGCGAAAAGTCCAAAATCAAGGTGCTGGTAGTGTTAGTTGCCTCTGATGTCTCTCTCCTTGGCTTGCAGATGCCTGTATTTTGCTGTGTCTTCACGTGGATTTTCCGTGTGTGTGCACACTTGTGGTGTCAATCTCCTTCTTTTAAAGTTACCGGTTGCTTTTATGAAGCAACAGCTATTCAGACTTCCTTACAAACTTCTGGCTTGAAGGCTCATCCTTGTTGTCTTTTTGAATGTATATATTGATATGTTGGAGTTTAAAAATTCTCCATTTTCTTTACTATTATTTCTTCTCCATTCTTTATGTCTCCGTTTAAATTTATTTTATTTTATTTCATATTTAAAAATATTTATTTATTTTTGAGAAACAGAGAAAGTGCAAACTGGGGAGGGGCCGAGAGAGAGGGAGACAGAGGATCCTAAGCAAGCTCTGCACTGACAGCAGAGAGTCTGATGCGGGGCTCAAACTCAGGAATCATGAGATCACGACTTGAGCCAAAGCCAGACACTTAAACAACTGAGCCACCTAGGTGCCCATTTAAATTTATTTCAAGTATGGTATTGTAATTTCTAGTTCTCTTACAGTCTTTCATTTTTGTCTCTTTTGTGTCTTATACTTTATTTTATACATTATTTTCATAATGACATCTGCACTATATTTTAGTTTATTATTTTTTCATTTGTGTTTAACCACTTTCAATATTCATCTTTGAATTTGAAAGTTTTGTGCTATGAATTTCAGTTCTAGAATTGCTTGTGTGTGTGTGCATATATGTGTGTATGTGTGTGTGTTTAATCTGCTATAACTGAATTTGGAAAAGGTTAGATCTCTGAGAAATACTTTAAGAATCATTGTACATTTTAAATATAGTAAATAAGTACCTTGTTAGTTCAGTGACTGCCTCTTTAGGAGTATGGGACCAGTTGGTGTCCATATATTTTTACCCTCTGTGTCATTCTAGCCTAGGGACCACTAGTGGAACCCTCAGAAGTTAACTCCTATCTTTGGAGCTTACTTAGTGGAAACCAGTAGTGTAATAATATTGAGGGAGTATCCAGGGTCTTAATAGGTTTTAGAATGACATTTTAACTCTGGTAACTACTTCCTTGGTATCGGTGGCCCTGATAAGAGGGAATGTAACCCCTGGCAATAATCTCATTGAAGTTATACTATCTGCCTAAATTTAGTCTTACTTTTGTGTATTTATTTCCTGAATTTGGCCTAAATTACTATATTACTTTTTCTCATTTTCATTATTGTACAGTTTCTTTACCTTCCAAATACAAATGTGTATATAAAATGTAAAAACAAGGAATTCGTTAAAACCAATATTAATAATTACTGTGTAAATAAAACTTGTAAGCAGAGTTAAAAAATAATAAATATAGTAAGTACCATTGGACTGATGCAATGTATTTTTTAAGATTATTGTCTTAATGTTCAGAGAGCTTTTCAAAAGAACAACTCAGGGCTGTAACTCTTATTTCAGTGATGAAAATGTCCTTAGAAAGGGCTTTTTAAGCCTGAGAGTTCTTATCTTGATGCTGTACTGATATTTCCTCATTGTCTTGTTGACCCTGATAATATTCTAAATGATCTTTTAAACTTATACCTTACCTTTTTAATTGTCATTAGTGGCAAAAATGATCCAAGCTAGTTTTCGTAAAAACAAACAAGACAAAATAACAACAAAAAACAATTCTTAAGAGTCTAGTATATACTCAGTAAATGTTATGAGATGAATTGTCTTCCCTCCAAATTACTATGTTGAAGCTTTAAACCCCAGTGACTCAGAATGTGAGGCACTGTATTTACATATAGAACCATTAAAAAGTTAATTCAGTTAAAATTAGACTATTAGGGTGGACCCCAATTCAATTTGACTGGCAACTGTATAAGAAGATCTCAAAAGCAGCAGGAGAAAAATGACTTCATGTACAAAGGATTCTAAAGAAGAGTAAAAGATTATTTTTCATAAGAAATCATGGGAGCCAGAGGCAACAGGATGTCCTATTTAAATTTTTTTTTTTTTCTCAACGTTTATTTATTTTGGGGACAGAGAGAGACAGAGCATGAACAGGGGAGGGGCAGAGAGAGAGGGAGACACAGAATGGGAAACAGGCTCCAGGCTCCGAGCCATCAGCCCAGAGCCTGACGCGGGGCTCGAACTCACAGACCGCGAGATCGTGACCTGGCTGAAGTCGGACGCCCAACCGACTGCGCCACCCAGGCGCCCCAGGATGTCCTATTTAAAATATGAAAGAAAAAGATGAAGAACCAAGAATCATATATTCAGGTACACTATCCTTCAAAAATGAAGGAAAGGGGTGCCTGGTGGCTCAGTCGTTTAAGTGTCCGAGTTCAGCTCAGGTCAAGGTCTTGTGGTTTGTGAGGTCAAGCTCCAAGTCGGCCTCTGTGCTGATGGCTCAGAGCCTGGAGCCTGCTTCGGATTCCGTGTCTCCCTCTCTCTGTGCCCCACTCACGCTCTGTCTCTGTCTCTCTGTCTCTCAAAGATAAATAAACATTAAAAATAATTTAACTGAAGGAAAAACTCAGGCCAATAGAACAGAGACAGAAATATCTTCACTACCCAAACAGAACAATGAGAAATATTAAGTGAGGTTTTCAGGATGAAAGGACATTATTAGCATCTTGTATCCACAAAAATAAAGAGCACAGGCAACAATAATGACATATGCAATTTGAAATGCAGAGCAAATGTGTTTCTAACTCTTTTATTCTCCTATGTAATCTAAAAAATAACAGCATAAGGAAATGTTGTAACGTGGTCTTATTGGACTTCTAAATAAATATATAATTTGCATGGTAATAATACTACGAAGGAGAAAGTGGGGTAGTAATGAAACAATTTGTTTGTACCATTAAAATTAAGTTAAAATTAACTCAAACCAGACATTTTTTAAATTAATATACTAATTATAATCTCCACAGAAATTACTAAAAAAAATTACTAAAAAGAGGTTGCTTTCCTTGTCTTTTTGTAAAATATATAATAAGAATTATTAAATAATATCTGTAATAAGAATAAGAATAAGTAAGAATATGTATAACTAAATAATAAGAATATAACTACTAAATCAGTATATTAGCATTTTTTGAAGCATTAGTTCAATCTATTATCCTTCATGCCTTTGATCTGAACAATAAAAAAATAATTTCTGTAGTTTCCAGCAACTTTCCACTGACCTAAACCATTAACAAATTTTAAAACTTAGTTGTGTCAGATTTATGATTTGCTAATACTCATGGATAATTGTAAAATTTCCTGACTCCATTTCTTTGCAGATATTTAATTAATTTGTAGTCTATCTGTGTAACTCCATTGTTGTTTATTAAAATGTTTTTACTCTTTTCAGGGATCCTGGGTGGCTCAGTTGGTTAAGTGTCTGATGTCCATTCAGGTCATGACTCACTGTCCTTGAGTTCAAACTCTGTGGGCTTGTTGGGCTCTGTGCTGACAGCTCAGAGCCTGGAGCCTGCTTTGGTGGAATCTGTGTCTCCCTTGCTGTCTGCCCCTCCCCCCCCTCTCTGAAGAATAAACATTAAAGATTTTTTTAATGTTTTTAATTTTTTCTTTTTGCAATAAATTTCATTCATTTTTCCAATTCATTCACAATTATTTAAGTTTATTTATTTATCTTGAGAGAAAGAGAGAGGAAGAATGGGGCAGAGCAGAGACAGAGAGAGAGAGAGAGAGAGACTCCTAAGCAGGCTCTGTGCTATCAGCCCAGAGCCCACCACAGGGACTGATCTCATGCAGTGTGAGATCATGACCTAAGCCAAAATCAAGAGCCAGATGCTTAACTGACTGAACCACCCAGGCACCCCTCCAATTAATTCATATTAAAATCTCTCCTTTTCTCTTAAATCAGTACTCATGTGAACATTTTCAATCAATACTGTTGAATCCTTTTTGAAATGTATTTTCTGAAATTCTAGGGCACAAATTTGATTATTTTAAACATTACTTTTGCTTATAATTTTGTTTATTTTAAATCATCTTTTAGATATACCTTTTTAATCAAATCAAAAACCACATAAAATTATCTGCCTTATGCTTTTTTCTGTGTAACATATCAACACAAAAATACATAAAATGCATTGATTTTAGCAGAATTAAACATCAAGGAAATAATTGAAATTACTTAACATGACATGTGATTAAAATGAAATTATTTTTATGTATTTTAATACAAAAGAAGTCACTTTATTTTGTACATTTCTATACTATGGTTTTAGCAAATGTGTTTCTTTAACCTTTTAATGGTTTTAGTGTATGCTATCATGGAAAATATACAGATTCCGATAAAACAAATTTCTTTTCTCAAGAAATATTTTTTCTCAATAAGAAAAAATATTTTATCTTTTCTATAGCCTTTATATATCACCATTTATTTATCATTTAAAATTTTGATTTGGGAAATAGGTCACATCAAAACCCAGAGGATTTCCCTTTAAGAAATAGTTTTCTTTTAAGAAGATATAAGTCTTAATGAAGAGAATCAAAATGTCTTGGTCTTTGTAAGCAGTCTATTACAGATTTATCAGTTCATTATCTTCCTAATTTCCCCATTTATAAATCTGAGACATCTGATTAACTCTCTGGTGCTATTTAAAGTAACACCCATGTATGATGTATCAAATACATTGAGGACATATTAAGATTATTTTGCTAATTTAATAAATGATACTGGTGTGTTCCACCCTCCTGAAGAAAATAAAGCATGAGAGTGGAACTCACCAACTGGAAACAGATGGTCAACTTTAGAGTAAGAAACAAATTCTACTTTGTCTCTCTCATGATTCTTCTTGGTTATATTTTGCTGTAATGATGATTTCCCCACCTAGGAAAATACAAAATGGTAATTTTTTTATCAGAATTATTTATAACAAAGTTACTTATAAAAATTTATAAAATAGTTAAAATTAATATATGGGTTATTTAGCTTTATATTAGTTATTCAGCATGTGCACAGAATTTTTCTAAATATTGAGGAAAGTATTGTATAAAACAGTATTTCTGTCTTCCTAGAGAATGTAATCTAATTAGGCAGGCAAATTTACCCGTGGGCAATGCTTAAATAAGCCTACAGGGCATTACCCAGTACTAAATGACAGACCCCAAGTACTGTGAAATATCAGATAAGAAAGAAATCAAAGTAAATTCTTTCACTGATTTTTTTTTCCTTTTATCAGTCATTTTTGTATTAGTGCATTCATTCATTCAGTTAATATCAGAATTTCAGTCATTCAAAATAATATTTGTGGAGTAAATACCAGGAATCTATGCATTCATCTATTTTTTCAACCGATGATAAAACTTTGTATTTCAGTAACTGTGCTAGATGCTGATAGAACAAGGGTAATTCTAATTCAGCTCTATCACTTGAGATCATTGGAGCCCCTGTAAGTAAAGAATTTATAGCAATGTGATAAGTTACCATCAGGACAGCCGAGTGATAAATTGTATTTGTGTGTGTGCAGTTGCGTGTGTGTGTGTGTGGGGGGGGGTGCGCGCGTGTGCGCATGCGCTTTGGTTGGAGGTCCAAATCTGAAAACTGTTCCCAGTTGAGTGCTGTTTGCACTCAACACTTATTTTGGGATTCTATGTAAGATTATGGAGTCTACATAGGAGTAAGGGTAAAAGGATTCTTAAGAAGAGAAGGCAAAATGATTTAAAAAAATAGGAAAAAAGTGTGTCACTAACATCATGAAAGAGAAAGGTCTCAACCATGGAATTTAAAACAATGTCAAATGGTGAACAAAGTTCCAATGAGAAGAGTATTTGAAAGCTCTCCTTTGCTTTTGTTGTTATTGTTGTTTAACTTGACAATTAGTTTAGGTTTAGTTTCAAAATAGTGAACTAGACAGTAATGGGTTAAATACATATGATGGGTAAGGAAATGGGGGCAGAGAGCATATCCTATTTTACTTTTTTTAGCGAATGTGGCTACATATGCCTAGAGAGATACAGGCAATTAAACAATATAAGGAAGCTTGAGGACATACAATGAAAAAATTAATGTTTTAAATTTTTATTTACTTATTTAAGTTTACGTAAGATTCTGGCTACTGTTGTATTTTGAGTGTGTCACTGGCTTTACCATATTAATAGTTTAGGATACAAACATAATCTTAAAAAAAGAGAAACACTGAATTAAGGAGAAGAATTAATGGATCAACATATTAATAAAGATATGAAGAGATAATATCTGAAGAGCTGGTAGAAGAAATAAATTGTTTCTGGTATGTTAGACACATTCCCAGTCTAATGAGCTGCAGAAAGAGGGCTGTAGTTGGGAATCTTCGATCCTCTGGGATAACAATATTTGTTATACTAAAAGTGTAAGTAGATGATATAGATGGATGGATACTATTTATATATAATAGGGATAATGATTCTGGGTTTAATCAAAGAGAAAAATCATAAGCAAAGTTGTGAAACTGAGACTGAGGATAGTATAATGAAATTCTCAGAATATACTACCTTCATGCAAGAGAATCACAAGGTTAAGTTTAAATGGCATATTTAAGATACTTGGAATATATGATAAGGTCCTTGAACATTTTATTTTAAGTTTTAAAAAATTTTTTTATGTATATTTATTTCTGAGACAGAGAGAGACAGAGCACGAGTGGGGGAGGGGCAGAAAGAG
This sequence comes from Prionailurus viverrinus, assembly GCF_022837055.1. Taxonomy (NCBI): domain Eukaryota; kingdom Metazoa; phylum Chordata; class Mammalia; order Carnivora; family Felidae; genus Prionailurus; species Prionailurus viverrinus. The sequence goes on from NC_062561.1 coordinate 217,689,408, forward strand.
AGGGAGACACAGAGTTAGAAGCAGGCTCCAGGCTGCGAGCTGTCAGCACAGAACCTGACGTGGGGCTCGAAATCATGAACTGCGAGATCATGACCTGATAGTTTGACAAAATTTGGTCTGATTGGTCTGATTAAAAGAGTCAAGAATGATTTTAAGTAATATTACAAGCATCTTAATTTTTTAACTGTCCAAAGAGATCATATGCTATAACAAGAGAACAAAAGATAGACACAAATTATAATGGACAAAATGTTAATGAGAAAAAGAAAACAATAATAAAAGAAACTGAATCCCACAGAAAAGTATTTAAATATGTATATGCCATGTGGGGCTCCTTCTGGACAGTAAAGAGTCTAGTTTCACTAACTGACTTCACTTTATTAGGAGTGTGGTGTAGTACTTTGCCAATGTTACCATTTAATCCATATAAATAATTTATTATTTTAAATGACGTTTATTTATGATCTATAATATTTTAAAATTCATAAATAATAGACATTCATGAATTGAAATTCAATTATTTAAAAAATGGCTATCCTAAATGCTCTCTAATGCATTCTTAATGTATTGCTAGTCAATAATTTTAAGTAAATAGCTTTATAATTTTATTTTGTAATGAAAGTTTATATTTCAATTTTATATCCAATCTATGTTTACTAACGTAAAGAAACAAGTTATTCAAGAATATTGATGTGCTGTCTCAAATGTTTATATAAATGAACTCATGACAAAAATTCTTCCCAAGTATTTTCAATTGGATTTTGGTTAAAGATAGTCTAAAACAGATATTAAATTAAGATACAGTTGTATTAAGATTTCATTAGTTATATTTAAATTGAAATTCTGTGGCTTTCATGAATAAAATGAGTCGTTCTATTTCTTGCCATAAATTTCTGTATACTTTACATATCAGACATATTACTGTACAAAGTCAAAAGAATGCATACAATATTAACATCCCTAATAATTAAAATATAAATACAAATTATTATTATTATTATTAAAAACTGGAGAAGGAACAAAATGTCAGCTTTATTTCACGTATATATCTGAAAACGTCTCTTTCAATATATGTCACTCAATCCTATTTCTACAGTTACCAAGGAATACAAATGTCAAACAGGTGAAATAATATGAGGAATATAAAGGAAAATGAGCCAAATTCAATTGAAAGCCTCAGTAAAGTGGAAATAAATTATGTTTTATATGACATAATTTAATCTCCCCTCTAGAATAAAGCTGCTGATTGCTACTACTTCATGCTGTTATTTTCCCCCAAATCCATCCTAGGCGGTACCTAAGTTAACTTTCCACATTTAAACATACTGAATTTCTTCCTGGAGACGGTTGTCCAATAAGCTTTTATCAATCATTTAATAACATAAAAACACCCATGGAAAACTAAGTATTTGTAAACAGGAAGTAATAAAATTTCTGCTACTTTACAATATATATTTTAAGATACGTCTATTATAAAATTTCTAGTGGATAGGTTTACAGTAGGTAGTATATATGCATACATACCTATATATTCACATCCCTAAATTATAATATGTTTACATACAGATTATATAGATGCATATAGGCTTAGGGAAAAAGCAAATTCTCACAGTATATGTTTCTTTTTACCATACAGATATTTATCTTCTTTAAAGCTAAAATGCAGCGCAAAAAAGCTGTCTAGTGTATCCAGAGTTGAAAGAATCATAACAGATTTATATATTATTTTTATAAAAAATGCAAGTTTCATATTGATTTACTTTTAGTATGAAAAGAGATACAACAAGCAATTGTGCTTTAGTATGCTACCAATCTTGCTCTTCTAATAGAAAGTGTGAAAAATAGAAAAGAAAATTAATAGTTTCTTAGTATTAAGGAATCAGATTCTCTCAGAATAACATATAGAGGGAAAATGGATCCAATGCAGATTCATTTCTTTCAGTTTCATGGACTATTGTATGGAATGAGCAGCCGGAATCTCTGAAAAAAACATTCTTCTCGTCGTTCTCTTTGTTTAAATCGTAATTTTTTAAAAAGTTTATTTAATTATTTTAGAGAGACCGAGACAGTGCAAGTGGGGAAGGGGCAGAGAGGGAGGGAGAGATGGAATCCCAAGCAGGCTCCCCGCTGTCAGTGCAGAGCCTGATGTGGGACTTGAACCCACGAAACTGTGACATCATGACCTGAGACGAAATCAAGAGTCGGATGCTTAACATCCGAGCCACCCAGGCTCCCCTTAAATCATAATGATTAAACCAAATTGTTATGTAAAACTAATGGTTCAGTGAGAAGTGAGCAGTGCATTATTCAGTAGTGTATCAGCTCAGATTAAAGAAACCAGTTATCAAAATGATTGGATTACAGGAAACTAGACCAGGATGAATAAGAAAATTTGCTCATGTTTCATAAACTATAATCACATATTTAGTGCTTTTTGTTAGAATCATGAACCCAACAATAAGAAATACAGTATAATCAGGGGCACCTGAGTGGCTCAGTCATTTGAGAGTCTGACTCTTGGTTTCTGCTCAGGTCTTCTCTCTGTTTCTCTAAAATAAAAAATAAAAAAAAAAAATACATTATAACCAAAGAGGATAATTTAGGTATCTTTTTTTCCCTTTATGCTTTCATCCACATATAATGGTTCAAAAGATGAATTCAGATACATTTTCCATATCAATGTGTTGTGAACTAAGTAGTTATGTTGGTGTTTTGTAAGGCTACAAAGCATTGTTCAATTTCCTTTTGAATTACTTTTTATTTTAATTTTTTAATGTTTACTTCTTTTTGAGAGAGAGAGAGGGAGACAGAGCTCAAGAGTGAAAGGGGCAGAGAGAGAGAGAGACACGGAATCTGAGGCAGGCTCCAGGCTCTGAGCTGTGAGCACAGAACCTGATGTGTGGCTCGAACTCATGGACTGCGAGACTATGACCTGAGCTGAAGTCGGATGTTTAAGCAACCTAGCCACCCAGGTGTCCCTCCTTTTGAATTCTTAAACTATTATTTTTTCAATCCATCAGACCTCATCAAAATGGAAAGATTACATTTAGAATCTAATGTATGAGACAACTTGTTTTTAAAACAAATTATTCCCTATGGCATCATTTAAATCAAGTGGGTGAACTTTGGCTAATGAGAATATGTATGTTAAGACATTGTCTGTTTCTCCTTAATAGCATTTTTCTAGAAAATCATGACTGTTATGTTAATTCAGAATTCAGGATATTTTTTATCCTTCCATGGAGCTAATGATAACTTGATATTAGAGTAATGCGGCCTTTTGATTGTAAATTTCTCATACATGAGGACACATGAACTACATACTACAAGGTAGCCAAATTACTTTACAACCTACAAGTTTAAAAATTCCAATAACAGGGACACCTGGGCAGCTTAGTTTGTTGAGTGTCCGACTTGAGCTCAGGTCATTATCTCACAGTTCGTGGGTTTGAGTCCCCCGTCGGGCTCTGTGCCCTCAGTGCGGAGCCTGGAGCCTGCTTTGGATTCCGTGTGTGTGTCTCTCTCTGTCCTTCCCCTGGTTGCACTTTGTCTCTGTCTCTGTGTCTCTCTATGTCAAAAATAAATAAACTTTAAAACAATTTAAAAAACTAAAAAAATAAAAATAAAACTTCTGATAACAGTGAAGACACTATATGGAGAAAATATTTCTCTTTAACTGAGTGGACACCAGATTCATGTTAAATACATCAGAAATAGGTTGATTCATAGACATGAAAATAGCTTTTTATCTTATGAACAACACTAATAGATTCTTATTAAGGCTATGAAATAAAATTTTCTGAGCCTTTTGTAGGAGCTTACCTCAAAGAACATTTAGAATTTATTCATTTATTTGTAGTTAAAGCTAAATTTTCAACTCCCATATTGATGTTCTTATAGAAAAGTAAAATTGTTAAATCAATTTTAAAACAGCATTATAAAGCTCCATACAGAGGAACTTTAAACTGAACTGGATCTTCTTGTCCTTCAAACATAAATATAATTGATACTGGTATACATATAATTTTTTTTAATTTTTGTTTTACATTTATTTATTTTTGAGAGACACAGAGAGAGCATGAGCAGGGGAAGGGCAGAGGGAGACAGAGACACAGAATCCGAAGCAGGCTCCAGGCTCTGAGCTGTCAGCACAGAGCCCGACAAGGGGCTCCAACTCACAGACCGTGAGATCACGACCTGAGCTGAAGTCAGATGCTTAACTGACTGAGCCACCCAGGGGCCCCTGGTATACACATATTTTTATGATTATTTTTTAATATACAGAGAATATGCTTACAATTTTTCTTTAGAACATAATGGCATCGTTAGTAAATTTCCAGAAAGTCATAGTTTAAAATAATAATTGTTTATTATATACTAAACTGAAGCTTGAATAAATTTTACAATTATTTTGAGTATGATGTATGAGGTTTAGGCAATTCATTTAAAAAATGAAATAAAGAGGGGCGCCTGGGTGACTCAGTCGGTTGAGCGTCCGACTTCGGCTCAGGTCATGAACTTGGGGTCTGTGAGTTCGAGCCCCGCGTCGGGCTCTGTGCCGACAGCACCGAGCCCCGAGCCTGTTTCAGATTCTGTGTCTCCCTCTCTCTGCCCCTCCCCCATTCATGCTGTGTCTCTCTCTGTCTCAAAAATAAATAAACGTTAAAAAAATTTGAAAAAAAATGAAATAAAAAATGACTTGGAAGTCCTGGAATATTTAGCATTTAAGATGCTATTTTCTTCATGTCTATTTACTATTTCTATCCATTTAAAGCCCCTTTAATCCTGTTTATTCCCCAAATATAACTGAAGGGTCATTGCCGTTAGGAATCATTCTCCACATTCTCTTAATTTATATTTCCTTCTTTATTACTCCCCTACTACTTAATTTAAGACTCAAACTGACGAGGATAGAAACATTGCACAATGAATGGAGAATTCAAGAAATACATAGATCGTGGAATCTGAATTTTCTTTATGGCAATTATCATTATTAAATAGTAACCTTTTGGGGCGCCTGGGTGGCGCAGTCGGTTAAGCGTCTGACTTCAGCCAGGTCACGATCTCCCGGTCCGTGAGTTCGAGCCCCGCGTCAGGCTCTGGGCTGATGGCTCAGAGCCTGGAGCCTGTTTCCGGTTCTGTGTCTCCCTCTCTCTCTGCCCCTCCCCCGTTCATGCTCTGTCTCTCTCTGTCCCAAAAATAAATAAACGTTGAAAAAAAAATTAAAAAAAAATAGTTACCTTTTGAAAAATTAAAAAAAAATTAAGTTTATTCATTTTTGAGAGAGAGAGAGTGGAACAAGGGAGGGGCAGAGGGAGACACAGAATCCAAAGCAGGCTCCAGGCTCTGAGCTGTCAACACAGAAACAACCTGGGGTTCCAACTTACGAACCGTGAGATCATGACCTGAGCCAAAGTCTTTGGACACTCAACTGACTGAGCAACCCAGGCGGCCCTGAAAATAATTTTTAATATATCAGGTATTCATTGGTAATAGTCTAATATGTTCAAGGAGAGTTTTACCAAATTAAAAGAGACCTAACTATAATTTCAGGAATTTATTAAAATAAAAAATACAGTTTTAAGGAAGACTCATGGCCTATGATCAACAAATTCTCTCATGTAAGCTAATTTGTATAAAAAGCCAAATTAAAATCATGAGGTTGTTTGGTGCATAGACAGGAACTTGGAACAAAAGGGAGTGGATATGTCATCTAATGAGTTAGTGTTGTCGAGTAAAATTATCCTGATGCATCCTGCTTCTCCAGGGGTGTATACCTCCCACTGCTCCATATGGACTACTATTTTGTCCTTATGGGGTCAGGAACCCACTCCTCTGAACAGTGAAATCACACACACACACACACACACACACACACACACACACTTTCAATTCTCAGCTTTTTTTATCTTCTTATTTTTAATCAGCCCACACTCTGACCAATGTGCCTATAATAGGATATAGAAGAGGACCTTCTGTATTGTGAATATTTTAGAAAACCTGGAGAGAATGTGTGATAAGTGCTCTGCCTTTTCAGGGGTTAGGCAATCTGTGCAAGACTTACTCAAACGGCGAAATCAGAGTAGCAACTATCCCATGGGATAGTCTAGGTAAGGGAAGACTCTCTAAAAATAAGTTGAGGAGGTTCTTTGAAGACATCCATCTTGGCAAAGAGAGAAGTGCTATTACCCTTGTACTTCCATGGGGGCAAGGAAGTGTTCTTCCCATCTTCAAAGTAAAGGAAGGTCAAGAGAAATCCTACAGGTAAAACAGAGATGAATCTCCGAAGCAGAGACTAACCTCACTCTGTGTTTCTATGGGAAGGAAATTAGAGAAACCGAAGGCATTGTACCTGTTTTTGCTTTTGAAATGAAAAGGTCTTGAGGTGGCAAGCTATTAGAACTACTAGTGATTTCAGGGCAAAGAGAAAGGGCAGGAATCAGTTAACTTTCACTTCTGTTTGGGATGGCAAGGATACCTGATGCTACTTTTCAGCCTTGTGTGGACTCCACCAGGATTTGTACACCAAAAGTCATTTTGAAAAGATTTGGCCAGAGAATACCTGCTTTGGTGAAGAAGGCTTGGAAGAAAATCAGCTGCACATGCACTACTTAGGGGACATAAACAGAAATGGTACTGGAACCAGTGCGGGGCATCTGGTGGCTCAGTCGGTTAAGCCTCTTGAATTCAGCTCAGGTCATAATCTCATGGTTCCTAAGATCAAGCCCCTGTTGGGCTCTGGGCTCTGGGCTCTGCACTGACAGTATGGAGCCTGCTTGGGATTCTCTTTCTCCTTCTCTCTCTCCCCCTTCTCCACTCTCTCCCCCTCTCTCCTTCAAAATAAATTAAAAAATTTTAAAAACCTGAAAAAAATAGTAGTAGTATTATTGAATCATATCAGTGAATGAAACAGAGATAGAGGCAGCATTCCCGCACCTGCCATCAAAGAGTGGTCCTGATGAAAGATCACGATGGCACCAGTTGTTTCTTAAATGACTCTACCTGTAATCCATCGCGCTGGAAATTCTTGCTACAGAGCACGAGTAGTAAAATGAAAGGACCAGGTAGAGAAACACCAGCTAAAACCAAATACCGGTCTCCAATCCAAAAGGTAAATAGAAACCAGTGGCCTAAAGAACTTGAAATTGGATATGATGATGTTGAATTAAACTGGCCCAATTTTTTTTTAAGGGCCTTAAAGTAACCAAACAGCTACAGGATCTTTCTGGTAACTGCAAAACACTGTATTTGAAAAAAAAATCTGATCACATGGCAACAAAATCTGTCCATTTTATAAAATAGCTTTAGTGTTTTTTTTTTAATAGTTATAATAACATGTGCTTTAATCCATATCTCCCTGTCTTTCTGTGTCTCCCATTTTTCCTATGTGATTATTGCTCTAAAGTATATAAGAACCTGGTAATTTGCCATTATTAGAATTCATTTGTAAATAGCTAGTTTCCCCCTATGGAATAAAATATGCTACAAAGAAAAGTAAAAAGTGGGAAAACTTCTACTTTGAATTAATTTCTTAGTAGGACATCAGGTGCTTTGACATACACCACCCTTCTGGAGTTAATAAAATAGTAGATAAAGCTTGCACACTGCAAAGTGTCCAAACAGTAGGGTACATTAAGACTGATAATGTTGCCCTTCCGTCGTTACTTCAAAGCTAAATCACGATGATGATTATGAAAATTATCGTATTCTGTATCAATGACATCTTCCTCTAGGCACAGAAAATGACAACAAATTGAAGTCATGCCTATGGCCACATTCTGGTAAGTTCCTTGTCCACATGTTAGCACACTCATCACGTGATCGTCTTTACTAAAGCCCATAGGGACTGGTGTGCTGCAGACCGAATAAGAGTTATCCACGTTGGCTAGCGTCCAGAAGGAAGGACACATGTGAGGAGGACGCATTTCCTCTATAATTAATGATGACTAGCTCTTCCAACCAGAGAGCAGAGCCACAAAACACAAAACTGACACAAAATGTTGAGGAGGAGGAGTGTCACTTGGAAGCAAAGGTCTGGAGTGATCAAGAAAGACGGAAGGTAGAGACAAAAAAAATGTCTTTCAGTTGGCAACAGATGAGGGAGATACAAGGGTGTAGGGTCCAGAGCATTACTGGTCATGAGAACTGCTCTGTAACAATTATTTCTATATTTATAACCAGCATCTTTATGCATAATCTCTCTTTCTCTCTTTCCCTCCCTCCCTCTGTTCCTCTCCCTCTCCTCCCCTTTCCTCCCTCCTCCCTCCCAATCTCCTCTCTCTCTCTCACCCCCTCCCTCTGTCTGTCTTTCTTTCTATCTCTCTGTCTCCCTCCTTCCCTCCCTCCCCCTCTCTTTCTCTTTCTCTCTCTTTTTCTCCCTGCCTCCCTCTCTCTCTGTCTCTCTCTTTTTTGCCTGTGGGAAAAAGAGAAACACATAGTGAGGCATTAGAAAACATATTACTTTGACATAGTTAAGCCAGTTATTTTAAACGAGTGAATTATTGGAAAGAAAGTGCGATATTTGCAATATAGTCATAGAGAGAATTGTCCAGGATTGAATAAAGTACAAACTGTTTGTTGAGACTTATCCTTCAATTTATGTCTCCTCTTAGAAAGGAAATGCTATCAAAGTTAGAGTGATATGGATTTTATACTTTCTTTGTCTTCCTTCCATTCCCTTTGCAAGGACATTTTTCCTAAAATTGCAGTACCAGAGATATTATTTATCTTGAAGGTTATTCCGGCACAAGTTACATCCTTAGTAAATTTCATTTACTTACAGCAAATATGAAAGGCAATGATCAAATGAATGATAGAAATGTTTCTTTCCTTGTAAAAATGAGTAAGTAGGTAATACAGTTAATAGGTGGAGGTCCTTTTAAAAACAGAAATTCTCGATGTAAAATTTTGTACTCTATAAAACATGTTTTATTTGTTGCTCCTTGCTGTAGTTATAGCAGCCAAAGTTTGAGCAGGAAAGACAGCTTCTGATTCGATGTGATGACTATTATATCCCTATGGAATAATCATGGTTCTAGATTTGTTAAATTGAACACTAATTTTTGTTAAAGATGTCAAAACTCAGCCATTTTTTATGTTCCAGTGCAAAAGGTGGTCTTGGGATGGAGAGAAGTAAGGGTGACTTTACTGTCTGCATTCATGATTAAGACCCTTTTGTCCAATATCTCTGTCTTGATATATACTGTAGTGTAAGCCCTGATATTTTTTTTAAATTTTTTTTTTAACATTTATTTATTTTTGAGACAGAGAGAGACAAAGCATGAACGGGGGAGGGTCAGAGAGAGGGAGACACAGAATCGGAAACAGGCTCCAGGCTCTGAGCTGTCAGCACAGAGCCCGACGCGGGGCTCGAACTCACAGACCGCAAAATCGTGACCTGAGCCGAAGTCGGACGCTTAACCGACTGAGCCCCAATAATTTTTTAGTTTGTATGTTTTTGTTTTTGTTTGTTTGTTTTTTAGAAGGCAAGTGCCTGACTTAATCTTTCATTGCCAGGGCATCCATTTCTAAGAAGGCCTAAAGAGCCAGGCAGCCCTGTATCTTCCCATGCTCTTCTGTTTTAAAATTTCAATAAATGACCATTTTGGCTACTTGCTTTTTCTCTTCCTGTCTAAAATTACTGCTCTTATGTTTTCAATTCACCAATAATGAGTGAGCCTAAGAAATGTCAGGCCCCTCCTTGGACGCTGATAAAAGCAGACCCCAGTGCATGCACTCTGTCACTCTTTCCCCTCCCTGCACCCAGATCTCACAATGTGTCCCTAGGTGTGCCTTGTGTGGTCGACAGCTTGTTAAGCAAGAAAGTTTATTGTTTCAAAGTTTCTTGATGGTTATTGCTAAAGGGCATCTTGCAATAATAGTAACAACAAGGGCCAATCCAGCTACAATCCTGGTTAACAATAGGCCAGGACAACATATACATACATACTCTATCTTTAAATATAATGGTTTGATAAAATGTCCTTTAATGATAAAAACTTTTAACACTTGATTTCAAGTATAACCAATTGCATTTCCCCTATAATTGGTACCATCCACATTATTTTGGCAATTACAGTTTCTTTGTCAGGCAAAAAATAAAGGCATGAGTTAAAGAAATATACTATACAGAGAAATATTTATTAAGATACAAAAGCCATATATCTTTGTTCTGGTCCACTCATAGATCAGACCTCAAATTCTAAGCTGAGGCCCATAGCCAGTGCTTAATGAAAAAAGACACATCTAAAATTGCAACCGAGGGTCGCCTGGGTGGCTCGGTCGGTTAAGCACCCAATTTCTGCTCAGGTAATGATCACATAATCTGTGAGTTAGAGCCCTGTGTGGGGATCTGTGCTGACAGCCCAGAGCCTAGAGCCTGCTTCAGATTCTGTGTCTCCCTCTCTCTCTCTCTACCCTCCCTTGCTCTCATGCTCTGTCTCTCTCTCTCTCTCTCTCAAAATAATAAATAAATATTAAACAATTAAAAAAATTAAATTGCAACTGAAACTGTAGTTTTGTTTTCTAAAATGAGTCACTTTACTTTTCTTGCAAAATATCAGTATATGCTGATGAGTTAATCAACTATTCCTAGAATCCATGAGATACTAAAGTGCATATTAAATTAATAAGGAAAAAGATAGTAATCCAAGAATTAGTCAAAGATGGCTGAATTCTTTAGGTTCTATTTTCCAAAAAGCCCATTATAAGAACATCTCTTCAGAAGAAAATATGTTCCTTCTGAACTGACTTATCTCCAGTTCTTTTGTTCAATAATTGTGTTCTCCAATCCAATGTTTGGATTAAAATGTGAAATCATGTTAAGCATTTTTATTATTAACATATATTTTATGAGGCCATGAGATTTAAAGATAAAAGTGTGTGTGTGTATATATATATACATACATATATATATATGTATGTATATATATATATATATATGAATGAGAGTGAATGAGATAATATTAGATAATTTGTTGTGAGTTAAGCAGGTTTGCTTTCAATTTATACAAAGCTTTTTTTTAATGTTTATTTATTTTGAGAGAGAGACACACACAGTGGGAGCAGGGGAAGGGCAGAGAGAGAGGGAAACACAGAATTTGAAACAGGCTCCAGGCTCTGAGCTGTCAGCACAGAGCCCAATGTGGTGCTTGAACTCACAAACCACGAGATCATGACCTGAGCTGAAGTCAGACACCTGACCGACTAACCCACCAGGCGCCGCTCCTCCCCCCCTTTTTTTAATGTTTATGTATTTTGAAAGAAAGAGAGAGTACACAAAGCTTTTTAATTAGTACTTAAGCCATATGGATGTAAATACTACCTGTTACTGAAATTAGAAATATAGTACCTATTGGTAATCAATGTGAAATCAAATTAAGTGACACTATAACACAGACATAGACATTCAGTACCTTTTGCATTACAATATGTTCACTGATGTTTTAAAGAAGAACAACAATCACAACATAAAAATTACTGAGCCAGATCATGTCAAGTTCTTTAAGGAACAGATGTGTAGTTTTTATGGTTCACTCAAGAGTAGCAAACACATTATTGTTTCTAGAGTGCATACACTTAAAACAATTATAAAGATGTCAAAATTATGTTTCATTGCTTCCTCTTTTTTTTTTTCAATTGGTGTGCTGGAAATTTGTCATATTTTAGTCACATAGCAAGTTTTGAATACCTCTGATTATGTTTAAGTACATTCTCATACTGTAACTTATTTCTCACAAAAGGACAAGTAAAATTTTGCTTTCCTGCCCTCTCTTACAGCCAGAATAGTTCCCAATGGTTCCATCTTCTCAATTTTAAATTTGGAATTCTCATCCAGAAAAGACAATGAAGGCGGCAAATACCATACATTGTATATGCTTGAAAATGATGGCCAAATCACCTGGGTGTCTGGACCATAATTTAAAAAAAGAGTCTCTGGCATTCAGCACCCACATCAACGCTGTCAGATGCGGTGACTCTGGCCCTGCCAGTTGTGATCTTTGTTGTAATGACCCCAGGCTGGGATATACGGTCGCTAGTAATACCTATGCCTGACTTCATGACCCACTCAAAGATCCAAATACCTTTCAGTAAATTCCATTTAGACTTCAGTTGAGTAGTTTCTTTCCTTTTTTCTTTTTCTTCTTCCTTTTTTTCACTTAAGAATCCTGACTATATCAGAAATTGATGACAAATGTAGTTACAGGCAATAGAACCTCAAGGAAATGAAGCCTTACGCATGGTTATTTGGCCTTATTGGATTACCAGTCAGGAAGGATCCACCTGATATTGAAAAATGAGACTAGCAATGTCTGCGAGGTAGTAACAAAAGAGTTATTTAAATTTTCAGCCATGGTTACTGATATGATCTACCTATACTTAGTGTGTCTAGTGAGATGATGCTAGCATGAGGAATATAAGGGATATAGGATAGGCTGCTTGCTTCTAATCTTACAGCAGCCTTATAGAAAAATAATGACTCTCTCAATTTCTCAACTTGGGGAATGGTTAGATAAATAGTTGTCTATGGCTGTGCTGAAAGAATTTATCTCTAAGTCACTGCAGAACTAAAGTAACCAAGAATCAAATTCAAAAACTGCAGAATTGTAATGTCATTTGAATCATCAGCTTCACTGGGTCTTTTATTTGAAATTCAGGGAATTCTTGTTAAGGTGTGAGACCCTGAGAATTACAATGGAGCCATATGGGAGGTATAGGTCATTCAGAAGATAGCAGCTTTCCAAACCCTACTTAATTTCCTTTGCCAGCAAGAGTTACTCTTCCTTTCTTTTATGTGTCTATTTCTATTTTGATTAAAGATCTTACAATAACCTGTTTTAGGCAGGTGCCTTGTTGGGGATGAAGATATTTTTCAACCTTCACCCTGACCTCACTTCATTGCCTCCAATTTTATACTCAAGTCAGTTCCTATTTGTTTGGGAGTAGATGAGGTTGGGTAAGACCAGGAATAAAGTTTCATAGCAGAATAGTTTCAAGATTTTGCTAGAAGATATTACCTAAAATGTAGAGAAGGTATGTGGAGTTGGATTCTGATGTTTTTAGGTCTTTAAAAACATAGTATGAGAATTAATATGCATATACATGCCAGAGATTCTGAACTCAATGCACTAGTTAAGTGGTGGATAAACTCTCTTTGCAAAAGGTCAGATACTAAACATTTAAAATTTTTTTTTCAACGTTTATTTATTTTTTGGGACAGAGAGAGACAGAGCATGAACGGGGGAGGGGCAGAGAGAGAGGGAGACACAGAATTGGAAACAGGCTCCAGGCTCTGAGCCATCAGCCCAGAGCCTGACACGGGGCTCGAACTCACGGACCGCGAGATCGTGACCTGGCTGAAGTCGGACGCTTAACCGACTGCACCACCCAGGTGCCCCTAAACATTTTAAACTTTACAGACCACGTTATTTCTGTCATGACGACACAACTTTGCCATTGCATTAAGATAGCCATAGTTAATACATCAGTGAATAGACACAACTGTATGCCAATAACAATGTATTCACAAAAATTGGTAGTGTGTTGGGTTTGAACTATAAGCTGTACTTTGCTGACCCTTGTGTTAGCTCATACATTATTATAATTGTAAATGTTTGTTCATGTGGTTGACTGAAATCTCTGCTACAGAGTAAACAAAAGCTAAATGAATTTGAAATGACAAAAGAATACATTCAAAAGAGTTTGGTCAAGAAGTTGATCACAGATTCTCCAAACGAAGCTCCTGCTAAGGTCCTACTGTATACCGGACGTGTAATTGAAAAGGAGGTTTCAGGCATGGTGAAGCAGTACTCGGACATTCATTATGGGCTCTCACCTACATCTCAGATTTAAATTATTATACAGTCCTTAAGCTTCTTGAATGAATGCAAGGCTATTTTTCTTAGAAAAAAAAAAAACCCTATGAAGCATTAGAGATATATGCTGTAAACCTTCCTCCTACCCTTTCTCAAAGAAATCTATGGCAAATTGTTAGAATAATTATTCCAAGAGACTGGGAACTATTTTAAGAGGTCATTCATTATTAGAAACCCTCTTTAGTTACCACAAATATAAGGGGACCAAGCATGCCACTGTTAATCAGTCAACACAGAAGCTGACTAGGGTCTAGACATTTAATTTAAGTTTTGATTATGGCCAGTTCAAGGAGCATCCACCTGGATCATGAACATTGTTTGCAGTTATTTACACAGTTCCTGAATTATGTGCTCAGCAACAGACAGAAGCCCCACATTTTATTCCCAATTCCTGGTTAGGAAGAGTCGAGAGCCCTGGGATCTCTCTCTTTCTGTCAAAGTAGTAAATCAAAACTCCTACTGCATTTCTCAGAAAATTGTAGACATGAGCGCCACTATCAAGGATGTGAAAAATGCGTGCCGTTTACTTTTACTTGTGTTTGCTTTTCAAAAGACGGACACATTGAGATGTTTTCAATGAATTTTCATAAACATATTTAGCTGCACCTCCAAATATATTTGAGAAGAGGTATGTGTGAGTCTGCTTAACTTGAACAAATATACCTGGCACCAGGTATATAGCTATTGACCTAGACGTCTGTTTTTTTTCAACATACAAATAATCAAAACACTAAAAATAATTTGCTTTGAATGGCAAAAGACTTTTTGATATCTAATCACAGAGACATAAAGATTCTAAAGCACTGTGCCAGTTTTGTCTACAATAACTTAAATATATTCTTACATATAGATTCTAAGGCACTGTGCAAGTTTTGTCTGCCAGGACGTAATGTTTTGTTCTTGATTTTTTGATTTTTTTCATTTGATGGGATACCATGATCATGGATTACTCTGATTGCATCTAGCTAATAAGAAAATGAGAATGAGAAGTAGCAGACACATTATATTTTGGTAAAATTTATATATGACAGAAAATGACAAATACAATACACTGATGAGTTTCTTGGTGTTCAAGCAATGGAGATTTTTAGGATATCCTCTTCCAATGAAAAGTAATTGATGGCTTCTCATAGTCCCTATCCCTAAAAAAATAAGAACAGTGTTCCTGCCGTTAACTACAACATGGGTGAACTTGGAAGTCATTATGCTAAGGGAAATATTCCAGACACAGAAGAACAAATAGTGCATGATAATCACTAGTATCAGGAATCTAACATAGTCAAACTTGCAGAAGCAGAGAGTAGAATGGTGGTTACCAGGGTCTGGGACAAGAAAGAAGCGAGGAGGTGCTGATCAAAGACTGTGTAGTTTTACTGATGCAAGATAATTAAGTCATAAAGATCCACTGTACAGCACAGTGCATACAGTTGACATTACTACCTTGTACACTTAACCATTTATTGAGGGTAGATCTTACACTGCATGTTCTTATCAGAAAAAAAAAAGGATAAGATAAAACTTCCAGAGGGATGGATAAATTTCGGACATTGCATATGGTGACATTTTCATAGGTGCATATTTGTCTTCAAGCTCATCGAGATGTACACATTAAATATGCAAAACATTTTAGATGTCAATTACACCCAAATGAAATGAAAAGAAAAAAAATAAAATAAAATGTAAAATGAAATCAAATCAAATCAAATCAAAATTTGAAAGTCTACTGCTTGATGGACTCCTTTGGATATTGGAAACAATACAAATCGCACTGGGATATGCTGCTCTGATCCGTTTCCTAAGTGACTCAAAAGTTGGACACTTTCCAGTGGCCTGCAAAGTGGACAAAGTCAACCAAACAAACTCAAATAATACATCATGCAGACAACTCTGTGATCTGGCCCCAGTGACTAGTAAGTCCAAGAAAACTTGACATTTCCATTGCAAATCATATATGTTAATTGCCTTCATGGAGCTTATATTCTAATGACATAGACAAAAAATAATTTCATTTCTAATCCAACATAAATTTTACATTTTTTCTGTTTATTGTTCTCTCTTGGAGATTGCATGTATGTTTCACAAAGGTGGAATTTTATGTTTTCCTTTTGCTTTGATATTTAGCTCATTTGTTCATTGTTTTACTTCCAGCGCCTAAAATGCTGCCTGGTGCACAGTAGTAACTCATAATGCAATTATTCAAATCATGGTATTATAAGTGCTTTGAAGCAAACTAAAACAGGTCAAGGGTTACGGGGAAGGGAAGCGATGCCTTCTAATACGATGGCACCAGTTTAGTACTTGTTTGGGGAAGAATTTTGTCAAAAGTTAGTCTTTTGACTGGATAAGTTGAGAAAATGAGCCACGGAAAATTGAGGAGAAATTATTCTAAGCAGAAACAAAATCACCTAAAAAGTTCCAGAGGTAAGTGAGCTTTGTGTATTTGAGAAGAAGCAGAAAAGCCAAATTATTTGAAATAAAGGAAGCAGGAGATTATAGGTTTTACTTTTAGAAAGGTGAGCCAAAGCTAGATCCTACAGACTGCTGTGGCATGGTGACGACTTTGGATTGCTGTTACAAGAATCAGCAATAGAAAGGAAAGACAGGATTTTGGAACAAGGAAGTTATATGGTCAGATTTATATTTTAAAAGGTTTCTCTGACTTCCGTATGGAAAATAGACCTGCCGGAGTTTCTCAGTAGCAGCAGAGGACCAACGAGGAAAAGGTTGTTGTAATTAAATGAAGAGCTGATGATGGCTTAGGTTAGAGTGGTAACGGTGGTCACTGCGAGCAGAGGTGGTAGTGGAGGTCACAGTGGTAACAGGGTTGAATAGTGTAGTTGTGGGTGTGCCCGTGGTAGTAACAGCCGCGGCGGTTGTGGTGGTGGCGGATGGGAGCCATAGCAGTGGGAGTGCTGGGGTAATGGCGGTTGTCTGTACTTCCGCCTTGTGAAATGGGGGATATTTTGCAAAGGGCTGCTCTACGAATTCAGTTAGCTGATTTCAGGACTCTACCCCTGAAATCCTTGTTGCACTATATGCTAACTAATGTGGATGTAAATTTTAAAAAATAAAAAAAAAAATTAGGAAAAAAGAATTCAATTAGCTGGAGCATTAAAAGAATAAGAAATGTGCTGAGAAAGGAACCATCCAGCAAATGCCGACTGAGTATATTATTTTGTTTCCATAGCCGCCAAACTAACTTACTGCTCTTCTTTCTAATTCTGTGTGGTATGCCGACTCAAACCAAGTAAAAATTTCTTCTCCGGCAGCAGTGGCTCATACATCTCCCATTGATCATGCTTTATATTCTTTTCTGAACATCACACTTTAAATGAATAATTCACCTTGCTGAGACATTCTAGTTCCTCATCTTCAACTATCTGATTAATTTGTGTCTTTCCAAGTACATTAAAAATTCCTTATTAGTTTTGAAGCTTTCTCCATCCTTCAAAAAAAAGATTTTTTTTTGTAAATAAACACTTGCCCAATAGACTTCTTCAATCACTTAGCATTTGACCACTTATTAAGTTATGACAATAAATAACCAAAAATATATTTAAAAATACTTCAATCGATGCATGCACAATATAATACGT
Source organism: Prionailurus viverrinus (assembly GCF_022837055.1). NCBI lineage: Eukaryota > Metazoa > Chordata > Mammalia > Carnivora > Felidae > Prionailurus > Prionailurus viverrinus. The sequence continues at coordinate 217,706,878 of NC_062561.1, forward strand.
GGCACTTACAAGGCGTATATTCACCTAGGTAAATCTTACAATTTTGTAATCAAATGTATGTATAATTTTATTCTTTCAAATAATAAACTAAAAATCAAAATAGTATTGCCATGCCATATAATACTGTTACAAAGAAACAGTGTGATAGAGATTAGTGTAATAGAGATTACACTAATGGCCACAAATATTTCATTTTCCCCCCTTGGGGATTTCCAAAATGCTTACAATATTTAAGGCACAGGGATTTTTACTCCTTATAGCTTTTTGGCTGGACCAAAACTATAAAAGGGAAAATAGAAAAAGGGCACTAAGCACCTTTGTAGAATTTAAAGATTTCCATAATTTGAGTCATGGGAAAATAATTACATGCAGAATTATTGTGTGTAACGTGTCTGTATTAGGATGACTAAGACTTTAGTTTGTGTATGTTGTTTTATCAAGGGCAAATGTGCTAATGTTAATTTTCTCCTCATTGAAAGAACACCATCAGATTCCTTCATTTTGACAGGTAGAACATTCTGGGATAAATAGACAAAGTAGACATATATGTCAAGTACATCTCAAGTAAATTTAAAGTCGAAGGAATTAATCAATAATGAGGTAATGGAATTTTAGATGAGCTGCAGGGCTGATATGGATTTTGTCATGTTAATATCATCATGCATAACTGGAAACATCTGCCATCTGCCTTATTCTGTATGGTAATGTGGAGCTTCATATATCTATATAATAACACAGTAAGTCTTGTTACTCAAAAGATCTTATCTACAGTCAAGCAAATGCTCTAAGACAATGAATGATTGGAGAGCCTTAGTCAATCTTTGTAATATAATTTATAACCTTGTCTAGCATCATTAGACACAACATCTCCAGGAATGTAACATGGAAGGAATAGAGTAATATTTCATTTTAACTTTTTGATAGATTTCCTGGTTTGATATAAAGATTTTTAAAGTATCATTCTACCTTTAAAAATTATGTATGATTTCGAGCATAGTATAATCCTACAGTAATGAAATAATTTCTCTTAGAAAATGTCAATGTATGTGAAAGGCATATAACATCATTTCAAGGATAAGTCTTGAGGTTATACAAACCTGAATGTAAACTACCAAACTCTTGACCTTGAGTGAATTATATAATCTCAGACTCAGCGTTCTCAATCCAAAGAGGTATTCTAAGGTTTTACCGAGAAAACATATGTAATGTGCTTAGTTTAGAAAACATGTTACTACAAGTCAATAAACTGTAGCCACTATCATTACTTAAATACCAAAAAATAAAGGTTTGCTTCATAACTGAGTGAAATTTATGTGCTTTCTCTATGAAAAAAATCTTGCATAAAAATCATATCTATTTTATTAGGAGGTATTTTAATCTAAATATCAACATGTTAGGAATGTCTAATTAGAGTTTATTTCAAATGGAAATATAAAAAAGTGGAAAAATTACTGTAATGCTTAATTACATATATTTAATAAACATTCATTTGTTATATCACTTTTGAGAGGATCACATATATATTAAGACTTTCAACTTATTTGTTGATTGGATAAACCCAGTTACTCATATCTCTAATCTTCAGTGGTTGCCTGTATAGCATATTGATAATTGCTTTTTTTTTTTGAGACCATTAAAAAAAAATCTTTCTTTTAAGATTTTAACTTCCTTGGAGGCAAAAACATACTAGATACTTTGTATCTCCTCAACACTTACTCATAATAGAGATTATACTAATGGCCAGTAAAGAATACCAACGTATGGGTCGCCTTGGTGGTCCAGTCAGTTAAACATCCGACTTTGGTTTGGTCATGATCTCACAGTTCATGAGTTTGGGCCCAGCGTCAGGCTCTGTGCTGACAGCTCAGAGCCTGGAGCCTGCTTCTGATTCTGTGTCTCCCTCTCTCTCTCTGCTCCTCCTCTGCTCATGTTCTTTCTCCCTCTCAAAAATAAATAAGCATTAAAAAAACAAATTTTCTTTTTATCATCCCATTAAAACAGGACAATAAAAATTAAATTGGAAAAATTGTTTCAGATGTTTTGATAATTAAAAATCTCTAGTTTTCTCAAATTATCTTAATTCTTTTGTCTAGTTCTTTGCCCCAAATATCTGTTAAGGCATAAAGTTCATGAACCTTAACGAAATAATTTGGAAAAGGGGAAAAAAGAGTGCAGAAAGCTTTAGAAGCCTCAGTCTGGACAAATGCAGTTCACCTGTGTTCTTTCACCACCTGAGCTGGTGGGAATGCACTCCCTTGAGCGAAACAGAATTCAGTCACTCAACCAATGAACGGGTTTCATCCGTGGCATACACAAGTTACACTAAAATATCAGCTCTTTAGAACTGGAAATTCTCTTCGGCAGACTCAGTAAAAGAAGCAGAGACCCAGAATTCCAGAATTAACTATTTCTTATGCTCGCTCGAACAAATGTCCTAATCGCTCTGCTCTTTTGTTTCATTAAATATAAAAGTAGATTACTGTAAGTTTATTCTCAAATTCAAATACAAAGTTGTAGATATTTCATCTTATTTATTGGTTTTATTAATATTTCACAAATTATGCAGATAGATGCTGTTTATGATCTAGTCCTAAACACACTAATACCTAATAGAGGAACTAGTAACCATACTTTCTTAATTTTACTTACTCAGCATTTAAAGATATGAATTTTTGAATATTATAGTATATGAACCTGACTCCTAGTAGGGAGTTCATTTATGAACTTTAGTATTAGTTAAGAAACTGTTCCATTATTATGAAAATAATAATAATGATGGTGATGATCGTGAAGTGAGAGAGGAGGAGGAGGAAGATAAAAGGGGACCGGGTTGTTTAGTTATCTCAGATAGTAAACACCAACAAAACGATTATCCTTTAGTAGAAAAACGAAAACACTTATTTTTTTGTTATGATTATCAATAGAAAACCGTATTCATTAAGAAATGTAAAATAAAACAAGTAATCCAAGGTTACTGTCTAAATTCTACATTTTTGTCTCCTACTAAATCCAAATGAATTATGGAAGAGAGACTGAGGGAGGAACAGAATTAAAAAAGACAGCTCAAGACACGCACGATGTTTCTGCAAGAACAACTTTTATGAATAGCTTCTTCTTCATGTTTTATTTTGTTTTTGTTTTTATGTTTTGTATAATAATATTAAATCATGTGACAATCAAATGGGAAGTCCAGCCACATTGTTTTAATGAGGTAACTATTATGGGAACAAAGATATTTTTCTTATATATTTTAAGGAAATAATTTCAGAGGTGGTCAAAACATGGGCCATAAATGATTTTTAAATCATTTATTTGAATGATATATATATATATATGCATATATATATGTATATATATATATTTAAGTTTATCTATTTATTTTGAGAGAGAGAGCAAGTGCATGCACACAAGCAGGCAAGTTGGGGAGGGGCAGAGAGATGGAGAGAGAGAATCCCAAGCACGCTCTGTGCTTTTAGCACAGAGCTCTAGGGTTTGATCCCACAAAACATGAGATCATGACCTGAGCGGAAATCAGGGCTCAGATGCTTAATAGTGGGATCCACCCAGGCACCCCTATGTGAATGATAATTTTAAAATTATTACATTTGTAGAAAATAAAATAAAATAAAACTAAAATAATAAAATTATTATATATGTGTTATTTCTAACCAATTGTGTATTTTGTTTCTTGGATATTGGGCAGCTAATATTGGCCAGAACTATATTTAAAGAAGCTATTTATAGCTTCTTATATTATTAATCAGTCTTTTTTCTATAATGTGGAAATCAGGGATAGCAGTTAAAATTCTATTTACATTTATGTCAATTGATCAAAATATTTAGAGAATGTTTTTACAATATTTTAATATGATTCAACCACAAAGATTCTAGTACTAAAAATCAAATCACTTATAATTTCAGCCACGTGAATTTGAATATAAATATGATTAATTTGACTCTCTAGAGCTATGCCAAAGCAAAAAGTTTCTTCCTATTAATTTTCAAAGTTGTACTTCAATATGGAAAGGGATTAATTGAACAGATAAATGATTTGAATTAATTTTTAACACTGTTTATCAAAAGTCTGAGGTAAAGGTAAACAAAAGAAATAGCTGATACTTAAGTCTAATAGTGGCATATTTCAGGGGCTAGTGGCGGATCAATCAGCAGAGCATGGGACTCTTGATCTCAGGATTCTAAGTTCAAGCTCCACACTGGGCATGGGTCCGACTTACAAAACAAAACAAACAAACAAAGAAAACACAACTCTAATAGTGGCATATTCTAATTCTATACAAACCCACAAAAATAGACCGTGAATCAAAGGGACATTTAGTAATTAAACACATTACAGAAGTTATAAAATAATGTAACAGAAAAAATAGAAAAAGCCTGCATGCTCAAATAAATCATTTTATAATTGAACACAATGCAATTAAGTGAACTTTAAATATAACCAATATATGAGAATGATATTGTTTATGAGAGTTTGCAAATTAGAAAGAGCATAAAAGCGAGAAACCAACCTATACATTTTCAATTTAAAAAAATGTATGTGTGCATATGCAAAGTGAATATAAAAATAAACATATACTCTATGTAAAGTACATTTTTATTTTGTATTTATTTTTTTTTTTAACGTTTTATTTATTTTTGAGAGACAGAGTACGAGCAGGGGAGGGGCAGAGAGAGAGGGAGACACAGAATATGAAGCAGACTCCAGGCTCTGAGCTGTCAGCACAGAGCCTGACGTGGGCTCAAAGCCATGAACCGTGAGAGATCATGACCTGAGCCGAAGTCGGAGGTTTAACCGACTGAGCCACCCAGGCGCTCCTACATGTATATGTATACATACACCCAACCCACATATAGTCATATTGTATAATATACTCGCATTATACAGACACCTTATAGAGTTATGGGGGAGAGAGAGAAAGAGAAAATATACATGGAAATATTGACAATTATTAAATTTAATTTCTGAATCTGTAAGAAAATAATTGTGATATGATGTTATATCATCAATAAATACAGTGACAATAAAGTGAGGAAAGTTCTCTGGCTGAAATGTATAAACGTTATTTAGGGTGTCGGTGTCAATTGTAGTTTTATATAATTCAAATGTTTGATCTACTTTTTATTCATTCATTATTCCTGTATTTATTCGGCACTAAACTCAACTTGACTATTTGTCATAGCTACAGGTTAATAGTACAAGATGAAAAGAGGACGAAGGTGCATGAGAAAGACAATGTTAACCAAATATATGAGTCAAAGTGTCCAAAATGGTGGCAAGTATATATTTACATGTATATACTTTTCCTAGAGATGCAACAGCCAAAAAGAGAATAACAAACAAGCAAATAGGTAGTTTTATTGAAGGAAAATTGCAGTAAACATTTCACAGACATTGTGGTGTGGTGGAAATGGCATTTAACAAAATCATTCCGTACAAAGCATAATATGATCTCAGAGATTCTTTTCTATTTAACTTGCTCTCTTTTTAAATTTAATCTTTAAATTTACATGAAGTCAAGTTTTTGTTTCCATTTTTATAGTATTGGTATGTTCTCTGATCCCGTAGTTTTGTAATTTTTCAGAATCTCTTATAAATGTAATGACGCCTCACATAGCCTTGGTAAGTTTGGTTTCTTTCAGTCTAAACAATTATTTTGTGATTCATTCAAGTTGTTGCCTGTATTTATAGTCTATTACTTATTGCTAACTATCATTCTATTGTATGAATATGCCATATTTTGTATAATTAATTCACCTAATGGCAATAAATTCATTACAGAACATTCGGGCTATTTCCACTGCTTGGCGATTATGGATAAAACTCCTATGAATATTTGTGTACACATTTTAGTGTGAACATGAATTTTGATTTCTCTAGGGAAAATAGCTAGGGAGAGGTTGCTGATTATATGCTAATATGTCTTTAACTTTACAAGGAATTACCAATTTTTTTTTTCAAAGTGACTGTACCATTTTTCATTCCTCCTGAAAACATAGGAGAGTTCTAGTTGCTTCACATGTTGGTAGGATTTGGTATTGTGTTTATTTTTAATTTTACTCATCTAACAGGCATACAATGCTGTCTTATTGTTTTTTTTTCTCACATAATGTGTTTATTTGTATTCATCTATAAGCAAACAGCAGAATTAATACAACATTCCACAACTCCCGATCATCTTTTCTTACACAGACGGAATGACGAGTTTAAGAGGCACAGACTTAGAGATTTCTGACCCTCACTCACCCAGCCCTGCAGCTCATCTCAATGGCAGGGTCTTGACAGCAAAGTGACTGTCCCTATTGTTTTTTCCAGTACTGCTCTTTAAAGGAGCCAGAGCAGGACACTGACCCTAGTAAGCAGCCCAAGGCACATCATCACACTGGGGACACGTCAAACTCTGGCTGTCTTAGTGAGAGAGCTGGCTGTAAAAACACCACCCAGAAGTGCTGTCATGCACAATGTGGGACTCCAGTTCACAATGGAAGAAGAAGAAACAAATCTCTTTTTATGTAAACCTCCCTTAGAGATTCTTTGGCCTACTGTAGGCCTACTCTTTTTACCTGAATGTTTTCTTCTTTAAATTCTGGGTTGCTAGTACCAAAATGCATCCTCCCCCCGCCACAAGGGGAATTCAAATGTGATCAAAACATAAACCGGGGTGTGACCCTCTCAATTATAAAGGATAGGCAGATGGAAAAGCTACCTTAAACCACTACCTGATTGCTCTGGCCTCATCTGTGAGAATGGGAAAGGAGAGGCAGAGGAATCTACATGCCTCCCTGAACTTGAGAACACTGCTCCAGACCTCTGGGATGGTTTCTGTCTTCTAGCATTTCCCGACTTCCCAGGCATCTGCTTACAGAATTTGGGCAGTTGGTCATCCCATTCTGCATGGTAACACGTGCCGGCCACCGGGGGTCCCAGCTCCTTTTTGCAGAAGGATGACACTTTGAATTTGCCATGGCCGTCGCCAGATTGGTTGCTGAGAATGGGCTCCTCACAAGCCAGTGGCCCATTGTATTTGAAAACTAGCCAGACCTAGTGGCGAAGGCCTGTGGCCTTGGGAGGCCCAGAGGCGACGTAATCAGAAGGATTGTGCCACTGCTGATGTAACTGCCCTTCAGGCTGACCAGCAGAAAAGGGTGCCGTTCCGTTTTGGGGGTCCTTCCTGATGGGAGCATCTGGATCTATCACCACTAAGGTGTGCAGTTCACCTGGATTGAGGCCATCCCATGCAAGACCGGTGGGCTGGTTCTTCACCCGGGTTGGCGTCAGCACTTTGCCCAGCTCCATCCACCTGTGCTCCAAAGATTTTGACCTGCAGCGGATGCTGTGGCCGCTCTTCCACTTGCTGCAGGTCACAGGCCAGGACTACTTGCTCAGGTTCATTAGCATTATTGGGCGAAATTGGAAGGACAGCTGGAGGCGGGGCCCGGGCCCGAGGCACTGACTCCTACCGGTCTGCAAACCCACCCTGTGAGATCACTAGTGGTGTCTTACTGTGGTTTTCATTTGAACTTCTTTGATGGTAATGATAGTTCCTTGTTCTCATTTGCCAGCTATCTATCTTCTTGGTGAAGTATATGCTCAAGGAACCTACCCACTTGAAAACTTGGATTGCATGTGTTCTCGGTTTGATTTTGGCAGGCCTTCACATATTCTGTACGTGTGTCCTTTGCTGGGTATGCAGTTTTCTCTGAATATGTAGCTTATTCTTTCATTCTCCTGACAGTGTCTTTCACAGAGCAAAAATTTTAGATTTGGACTAAATCCAATGTGTCAGATTTTTTTTTCCCTCTATTTTAAAAATATGCTTTTGATGCTGTGTCTAAGAACTCTTTGCCTAAGCCAACATCATGGAGATGTGTGTGCGTGTTTTCTTCTAAATTTTTATTTTACATTTTATATTTAGATCTATAATCAATTTACAGTGGATTTTTATAAGCTGTGAAGATGAAGTCAAGGCATTTTTTTTATTGCATATTGGTGTTCAGTTTTCCCAACACCATTTGTTGAAGGAAATCCATACTTTCTCTATTGAATTATGTCTGTAACTTTGTCAAAAATTAATTGTCTGTGATTGTATAGGCCTATTTATAAACTCTAGTTTGTTTCACTAGTGTATTAGGGAATATTCTTGTCTATTTTTATAATATATTTTGCCAGGATTTTGATTAAAATTTTCTTAAATCTATAGATCAATTTGTCGAGAAGTTATATCTTAATAATATTGAGCTTTCCAACCCATAAATATGCTACATCTCAATTACTTATGAAAGTTCTTAACTTTTTTTCATTTTCATATATACACTCCAGGTATATATTTTACTCGGTTTACACTTAAGTATTTCATTTGATGTATATGTTTTCATTCTCTCTCTATATAGAGGGATGTATAAATGTTTCATTTTAAATTATTTATTATTAACATATAGAATCAGATTGATATTTGTGCATTGCTCTTATGTCATGTGTCCTTCCTAATTTCACTGATTAGGTCTACAAGTTTCTTTTGAGAATTCCTTACAACTTTTATTTTATTTATTTTTTTTCAACGTTTATTTATTTTTGGGACAGAGAGAGATAGAGCATGAACGGGGGAGGGGCAGAGAGAGAGGGAGACACAGAATCGGAAACAGGCTCCAGGCTCTGAGCCATCAGCCCAGAGCCCGAGCTGGGCTCGAACTTCTGGACCGCGAGATCGTGACCTGGCTGAAGTCGGACGCTTAACCGACTGCGCCACCCAGGCGCCCCTCCTTACAACTTTTAGACGAGTAGTTACATGGTATCTTATACTAGGCTGGTGTAAGAGGTTTACAACAGTTATTAAAGTTTAGCATTCATGTGACCTATGCATTATAATTCAACCTCAGTGTATATATTTCAATGAAAAATTGTAAAAAAAAAAGCACAGAAGATACACACTGAATTATTTATCACAGCAATGTTTACAAAAGCAGAGATTAGGGATAGCCTAGATTTCAGGATTGCATTGTATTCATACAATAAACTATTATACAACATTGAGCAAAGAACTGTATGAAACATCAGTGACCTCATCAACACGTGTTTAAGCAAACAAAGCATTTTGTAGAATTTTACTCACAGGATGAAATCATATCAAACATATAGAACATGAGATACTGATATTGTATTATTTAAGGACACATTTACTCACAGTAAAAGTATGATGTCTGAAAGTAAACGGTAAGTTCAACATGATTACTTCTATGTATCAGAGAGAAGGTGGATGCAACATGAGAGTATAGTACAAAGTAAATAGTGGTGTATAATTTGTATAATGTATTATCCTTTAAGCTAGATAATAAGTAATAGCTGCTCCTCACATTTTGTATTGCATATTAATGTTTGAAAGATAATTCTTAACATGCCATAAATGGTATGTTCATCGTTCTGGATTCCTCTAAAGTCTCTATTTAAAACTAAACTGAAGCTATTCAGCTCGACAGATGTCAGCCTTGACTTTCGCTGATATTTTCTACTTCTACTCCTTCAGCATTGCCATTGCTTCATCAATAAATAATAGCCAATGGAAAAAGATTCTCATCAATAAAAAAGAACAGAGAACAGACATTTCTCCAACACAGAAATCCCAAATGCCACTAGTTAGCTTTTCCAGATTGGCCATATTTCAGGACAGATAACAGTAGTATTTATCAATTGTGGCTAAAAGGTTGGTCAAAGTGGTTCTCTTGCACAGGAAAGAAGAAATGGTTTAAGAATTGATCAATGTATCACATAAAACACCATCAGTGACAGACTGTGTAACTGTCAGTTGTCAGCGATTAGCAAATTTGTTGGGAAAAGGCTACTTTGATAAGAGGAAGAAAACAAGAACATCTGAACCCACCAACAAAAAGAGTTATGAGCACTTATGAGGAAATAGAGATGTGTCAATGATCTTGAGGAAGGACACTGGACCACACAGTCACTTCTTTTTCAAAAGCTGGGACTGTTTCCTATAAGTGAACTGAATTCAGCTTATTGTATGACTTTGGGCAGAGTGAGTAAGTGTTCTGTGATACATTATTCATGGAATCTAAATGACAGAATCTGATCTGTAAGAAAGATACAAAACATTTATAATAAAAAGTATTAAAAACATTTACTCACTATTCCATGGGAACTCAGGAAATTTAAGAAGGACTTATAATAGTGGTATTTGACTTTAAGAATGAGCATGGGTTTTCTAAATGATAGAAGAGAGGAGCAATGAATTAGGCAGAAAACATGAGACGTAGATGTCAGTCGGGAAAACAACATGGAGGAATGTTATGTCTATGTGGCACAGAAGGTATAGAAGTGGTTCATGTTTTTTCTGGAAGATTAGAAAACACTTAGATGCTGTACAAAGAAATCCTCTGTCTCCAGTGGACAAGAGAGAGAGAAATGTATTAGACATGGAAATACATGATTGAATATAGACTTCAAATCAATTTTGAAAGCAGGATTCAGGAGGTTAGTCACTAGCCACAGGGAGAAAACATAAACACTGATACCGTGATTAGAAAAAAAAAGGGCAGAAATTTATATTTATATTCAACTTAACTTTTAGAAGCTGGAATAGTGCCCCAGGGAAAACAGGATGAAACCTGAACAAAAGCTGACACAACAGGCCACAAAGGAAGGTGTTGCCCTTGGAATATGTGAGATAATGGCCAATTATCTCTCCCTTCCTTTTTTATTTAAGAAAAAAGTTGAATAAAGAAAATGTCCACTTTTCCTGTGTGGTCGAATTGTGATATGTGCTATGAAAACCAACCCCAGCTCACAGAATAACGGTCGGACTTCCGCCATTGGGCACAAATGGAGAAAGTCCCCTGCTGATTTGCAGCAGTTAATTCGTTGTGGTGTTTCTGAAATTTTGTCACAGAGCAAAATAGTTCTCGCTTGTTATCCATAAATTGTTTTAAATTTATTGTATTTGACAGGGATCACTTAATTGAGAATGGCAAGCGAGGTATTTTCTCTACCCTAAAACACATCTCCGTCTGTCATATTGTCTAATACACCGCCACCAGAATCACAAAGTTCAATCAATATTTTACAATCACCAGTTAAACTGTAAATATTCCTAGAGGGTATAAAAACCTAAACTGTTTTACTTTTAGCAGGAATAAGATTACCATATATTTTGAACAATGATAGTGGAGTTAGAAGAAACACTCGGAGAACCAAGCATAAACTAAGCAAGTTATTAAAGACACACTGCCTGTTTGAAATTTTACTCGACTCCGACTCTGATCGTCATAACTGTTATCTTCAATACGGTCTTTGCTTATATATATATTTTGGCTTACTTAATGACATTCTCTCTATGTAAAAGTGGAGTGAAACTATGTTATAATACAATTGTGTTGTAATACAATTGCCGGAGTAAATAATGTCATCTGCAATCACTTAACCAACTAGGTGAGAGGTATTAGATCTGTGGATATCTCTGATGTTGTCCAGGTGCTTCTAAATAAATGCATGTACTAAAATCAAAGTTATAACAGCCATGTCAGTTTAGAGATACTACATTCATACAGATAGATCAGTCACGGAAAGAAAGATGGACATAGATATTCATATAAGATTTATCTATCATCTACATATATGTATACATATTTACAGCAGCAGATAGTACCAAAAATATTATTTTCTCTTACCACTTTTATCTGTTGTTCCTTGTGCTTATATTCTCTTTTTTTAAAGTTTATTTTTGAAAGAGAGAGAGAAAGAGAGCACGAGCAGGGGAGAGGCAGAGAGAGAGGGAGAGAGAATGAGATTCCCAAGCAGGATCCATGCTGTCGGTGCAGAGCCCTACCAGGGGCTCATTCTCAGGAACCATGAGATCATGACCTGAGCAAAATCAAGAGCCTGGTTCAGTCTGACTGAACCACACAGGCACCTTTTGTGCTTATATTTTCAATTAATGACACCATAGCATGGAGGGATTGAGTAATTTCCCCTAGATTAAAAGTCTCTAGGGGTGCCTGGGTGGCTCAGTCGATTAAGCATCCAACTTCGGCTCAGGTCATGATCTCACGGTTTGTGAGTTCGAGCCCTGCGTCGGGCTCTGTGCTGATGGCTCAGAGCCTGGAGCCTGCTTCAGATTCTGTGTCTCCCTCTCTCTCTGCCCCTCCCCTGTTCATGTTCTGTCTCTGTCTCAAAAATAAATAAAATATTAATTTTTTTAAATAAAAATAAAAGTCTCTAGAATGATGGGCAGAACAAGAATTTATATCAAGGCATTTTGACTCCAGAGGTAAAATGTCAATTTGGAGTACATAAAGAGGAATTTTTTTGTGGGAACTCAAATAACCTGCTGTTTTACTACAAGAGCATTTTAAATCCTCTTGTATAGTGATAGAAACACTTTCAACCTTTTACTGAGCATTTGTATTAAAAAAAAAGGTAAATAATAAGTGATCATGAAATTAGAATGAGAGGAAATGATATTCCTAGAGAGGATTCACACACAGTAAAATGTTGTAAAGAAAGAAGACAATCAATTCAAAACTCTTTTCTGTTGTCCTTAATTTTTTTTCTTTTCTATTTTTAAAACTGTGGCACAGAAATAAGGCAGGAGCTGGATAAAAAAGCACGTTGATAAACCTTCCTCAAGCTCAGCAAGTACATTTGGAATAGAAAACACATAAGTAAAAATGAAGTTTTTACACCTTTGCTATGCCTAAAAGACATTTTTATAGTACATCTTTTTATTTTTATAATTTTATTCATTTTGATTTTTATGAAACTATATTATTCCAATATTTTCTTTAGCTTTCTATGCTCTAGATCAATCAATCATGAATTTCTGTTGATATATTTAGATTCAAACTCCTTCCCTTCATACTCATTTGTTTCAACCACCTTTCGGAAGCCTCTTATTTTCATCATTGTAATAGCCTATTAACTGGCTTTATTAGAAACTAATGACTCCCTACCCTTAATCCATGCTGTCTCTACCTTCGCACTACTGACTTTTTTTAAATTTTTTTTTTTACATTTATTTATTTTTTAGAAACAGAGTGAGACAAAGCGTGAGCGGGGGAGGGGCAGAGAGCAGAGACAGGGAATCCGAAGCAGGTTCCAGGCTCTGAGCGAACAATCAGCACAGAGACTGATGCCGGGCTTGAGCCCATGAACCATGAGATCATGACCTGAGCCGAAGTCGGATGCTCAACTCACTGAGCCACCCGGGCGCCCCACTACTGACATTTTAGATGACATAATTTCTTGTGCTTGCGGAAGTCTATCCCATACAATGTAGGATCTTTAGTAGCATCTGTGGCCTCTACTCATGAGATACCAACAGCATTGTCTCCATTGAGAAATAACATTCTAATTCAATATTCCCATTGCAACTGGGAATATCTTTAAGAATGCAGAGTTGATTATATCACTTCCTAAGGGTTTTCTACATTTTCCAATCAAATTTCTAAATCTGTGACCCTGGAATAAAAAGCTTTTCATGACTTTGTGCATCTCTTCAGCCATCTCTCTCATTATGGTGTATGCTATCCTCCATTTGCATCTCGCTGCACAGCAGACAATCTATTTCTCTCCAGTAGTCCTTTTCACTTCTTCCCTCAGGACCTTTTAGCTTCCTCCTCCCTCTCCAGAAACTTGTTTACTTACAACCCTTTTTTTTAAAAAGATTTTATTTAGGGGCGCCTGGGTGGCGCAGTCGGCTAAGCGTCCGACTTCAGCCAGGTCACGATCTCGCGGTCCGTGAGTTCGAGCCCCACGTCGGGCTCTGGGCTGATGGCTCAGAGCCTGGAGCCTGTTTCCGATTCTGTGTCTCCCTCTCTCTCTGCCCCTCCCCCGTTCATGCTCTGTCTCTCTCTGTCCCAAAAATAAATAAACGTTGAAAAAAAAAATTTAAAAAAAAATAAATAAAATAAAAAGATTTTATTTAAATTCCAGTCAGTTAACATATAGTGTAATATTAGTTTCAGGTGCACAATATAGTGATTCAATACTTGCATACAATACCCAGTGTTCATCACACTCTCTTCATCCCCATCACCTATTTAACCCATTTCCCCATACTCCTCCCCCCTGGCAACCCTCAGTTTGTTCTCTATAGTTACCTGTCCGTTTCTTGTTGTGCCTTTCTCTCTCTCTCTTTTTTTCCCCTTTGCTCATTTGTTTTGTTTCTTAAATTCCGCATATGAGTGAAATCATATAGTATTGACTTTTCTCGGACAGACTGATTTCACTTAGCATAATACTCTCAAACTCCATCCATGTCCTTGGAATAAATCCAACTAAACCTCAGACACTATTGAGTTGGACATCACTTTTTCTTGATCGAATTCTTGTGTATCTCAGGCCAATTAGGTACTTCCTGCTTGTTTGGAAACATTTTGTGCTGTGATTAGCATATATTTTTTTAACTCTTCTCATCTTTCAAAGGGACTTATGAAGCTCTCTCAGGATGGGGAAGGTGGGGGAGTCATTGTTTTTCTGCCCAGCATTCAGCACAGTTCAAATATATTGAAATAATGTCAGTCAGATATGCTATATTTTGGAACCCTCCAGATTTGTAACAGAATGAAGCATAGTTAAGCAGCGGCAAAATTATTCATTTTACTTATTAAAACATACATTAGGGTTTTAGTCTCTCTTACAAAAAATCCTCTTAGATTCTTTTATAAGATCATTGTTCACTTTAAAAATCAAAGTAAACTGGGTCACCTGAGCGGCTCAATCACTTGAGCGTCTAACTCTTGATTTTGGCTCAGGTCATGATCTCATTGTGAGATCAGGCCCCACGTGGGTCTCTGCATTGACAGCACAAAGCCTACTTGGGATTCTCTCTGTCCCCTCCCCCATGCACCTATTTTCTCTTGCTCTCTCTCTCTCTCTCTCTCAAACTAACTAAATAAATATTTAAAAAATAAATAAAATAAAAAACAAAGTAAACCCATACAAAAAGAAAGAAAGAGAGACATTGGAAGAGGAGGAAGAGAATGAGAAAGGGAGAGAGAGAACGAAATTATGTACCAGAGATATAATTATTGAAATTCTACAGTAGGAATTCAAACCCAGAGCCCTTGAATTCCCATCTGATGTCATGACACAAGGACCATTCCAGACTGTGCATTTTCTCTTAATTGGCCCCTCATTTATTACTGTTATTTCAGTTAATTAGAAATAGGCTTATGCACACTTTTATTGTTATATTTAAGTCATACATCCTCCTCTTCCACTTAAGTCTGTAGACCCTGCAAGACCGGGTCTGTCAGAGGCTTTGTGTTCATCTTTAACCAACCAAACTAAAAGCTTGATAATGGCAACAATATATACTCAACGTTCGCTTTTATTTTTCTCCATAAGACAATAAAGGTTGAAATTTTTCCACTAAAATCAATCTGAAAAGACTATCTTTTTCAAAGCAACAATATAAATCATTTTCTTGTGAGGTGATTTCGTCTCTTGGCAATAATGCTTTTCCTAGTCAGAAAAATATCCACAACACTCTACTTTTATTGTTTTACTGTTTTTAGTTTCTACAAAGACTTCAGTAAATCATATACTTTAAATATGAAAGCAGCTTACTGACAATTTAAACTTGCCACTTTTAAAAGTACATATTTTAGTTGAATAAGACATTATTTTATAAACATAAATATTCCTATCATAAAAATTACTAGGACTATTTTAACAAACTCATAAATATAAAAGCCTATTAAAAGGACCGTATTAAGTGGATACAATAAATAAAATACTTTTGTTTATCAAATAAATAATACAATTAGTATTTTGAGTTTATTAAACAATCAGCTTTTAAGCAGTCCAAATTATCACATACAATTATCACTGCAAAGAACTCTGTTTATGCATATTTTAAGTACCAAAATATGTATCTTATGCAAAATAGGATCTCATTCAAGATACTGTTTCTAATATTGACAATAGAGCTTATGAACACAGGTTTGTCAGTTTTATCATTTGCCCTCTCTAGTAATAAATATCTTCAGTTTTTGATATATATTTCCAGATTTTGTGTGCAAGGATTTGTAAGTTTTTACCTATAAACGTCTCATATCACTTGTGATAACACCAAAAGAAATTACCCAAAGATAGCAGGAATTATCCTGGAATCTGTAAATGTTCCCTTCGTTGGAAAGACTCTTTGCAGCTGTATATTAAATTAAGGATCTTCAGATGGGGAAATATTGTGATTCTCTACGTAAGCCCTAAATGCAAACACTTGTATCTTTATGAGAGAGAAGCAGAGGGATATTTGACACACGAAGGGGGAAGGTAATTGGAAGATGAGCAGAGAGAGATATGAAGATGCTGGTGTTTGAAATTTAGTGATACAGCCACAGGACAATGCCAACAGCCACCTGAAGTAGGAGGCAGCAAGGAATGGATTCTTCTTGAGAGCCTCTGGAGGAAACGTGCCCACTCACACCTTGATTTTGCCTCAGTGATAGTTTCTTTGTACGTCTGGCTCCACTGAGAGAGAATGAATTAATGTTTTTTTTTTTTTAATTTTTTTTTTCAACGTTTATTTATTTTTGGGACAGAGAGAGACAGAGCATGAATGGGGGAGGGGCAGAGAGAGAGGGAGACACAGAATCGGAAACAGGTTTCAGGCTCTGAGCCATCAGCCCAGAGCCCGAGGCGGGGCTCGAACTCACGGACGGCGAGATCGTGACCTGGCTGAAGCCGGACGCTTAATCGACTGCGCCACCCAGGCGCCCCTGAATTAATGTTGTTTTTAAGCCACCAAGCTTGTGATAATTTCCTATAGCAGCTACATGACACAAAATACACTGTTGATAGGATCTAAAATTTGCTTTAATAACAAATTATATTGGGGGGCATATTTAATTTGGTGCTATAGAGTTCTTATCCTTATATTCTAAAAAATGTTTGTCTATTTATTTTGAGAGATAGTGAGTGCACACATGTGAGCTGGGGGTGGGGGGCAGAGAGAGAAGGGAAAGAGAATCCCAAGCAGGTTCTGCACTGTCAGCATGGAGCCCGATGTGGGGCTCAATCCCCCACAAGCCATGAGATCATGACCTGAGCTGAAATCAAGAGTTCAAGGTTCAACTGACTGAGCCACCCAGGTGGTCTGAGTTTTTTTTATCCTTTTTAAAGAACTGTATAATATAAAAATGCACATTTCTACACATTTTTATTGAGTGTGCAATAATTTCATTGAAGATTTCTTAAGCATGAATCGCTTAAGATTCAAGCTTTCTTTGTAATTTGATGAAATCTGCCCAGTTGGTAACTAAAACTATGGTAACAGTTTACATTTCCAACAGAAATATCTATTTCTGAAAATAGTTTAAAAAATGAGCATAATTAGTTTTGAGAGAAAAAATGTTATTTTACTATAGTATGCATTTTGAAACAAATGAAGCTTCCTTGTTATTTGTTTATTGGCAATATCTATAATTTATTGAAATAAATAATGACAATAAGGATAGAAAACACAACATTTATCTCTTTAGCAAAATAACTGTTATTAATCATATTTATTGAGAAATAATTTAAGTACAAATATTAACCAATTTTTAGTTTATAAATTGAAGAGTTTTGATTGGCATATACATGGTCCTTTAATGACCATCAGCATCATAATATAGACAATTTCTATTACTTTCAAACTTCCTTGTATCTTCTTCTAGTCAATAATTCTCTTTATCACTCAATACAACCTAATTCTTTTCTTTGTTAGGTATTACAATTTTGAACCACACACTCACATGAACTTTATATATATATTATATATATATAAAGTATAAAAGTTATATATATTATGTATGAAATCAGGTATTTCATTTTTGTATAAAGATATTAAAATCTGTGTATTGTACTTTAAGATAATTCAAATGGAAAAAACATTATAAATTATCCCATGGTGCTTCTGAAGCAACTGAAAACAATTCTTAGATTTTTGTCATGTGGCTGGAACCAAATTGAGGAGAAAGAGAAATCATCATCCTGTTTTTTTTTTTTTTGTAATTCTCAATGGTATATAAAATAAAATAAAATTTAATATGAGACTTGAACTTTGTGTTTTACATTGAGGTATTAAGGATTTTCAGGGCTTTGCTGTATAATGTTGATGGCACATACACAAGTATGATTATACACAGAAATAAGCTTTAAAGACAATTGCAATAAAATATTGATAACAATAGAAAAAGGTTCCCAAGTAATGCCCAAGGCTAAAGACCAATAGAATCAACAAGTAATTGACAGTTTTTCCATCCCAAGGCTCTAAATTTCCAACACTTGCTTGAGGAAATTGTTGTTTTTCTATAATATCTCTTCTACTCCTGTTGTAAAAGTGAGAACTTTCATTTTTAGATGTTCTCTAAATTAAGTCATTGTAAAAACATAATGGCAGAGAAAAGAAAGGGTACATTTTAATGAAATTGCTTGCCAAGTTGAAATACATACAAACTTAATTTTAACAAGAAATACAATAGTCTACATATTTATTTTTTTCAATATTATGTAAACGTGTATGTGCTATATGTTCATATGTATATATATGTTGCATACACATACATACATGCAACACAAATATACACATATACATATATATGTGAGTATATATAATTGGGTATATATAAAACCTACATAGGTATTGCTGTTTAAAGGATATTAAATATCTGCCTGAGCATTTAAGGTACTTTTTAATCATAGACACAAAAAAATAATTTTTCCTTTAATTTCCATACACTTTCCCATCAATCCTATAAAATTTGATGAGAGAAATCTTTAATTCTTGTTAGCACAAAAAGCTTTTGTTTAAACTATACATCACACTTGTTTTTGTTCTTGCTTTATTTTTGTTTTCCTCTGAATATTCTATTGACCATTTAAATAAAGTATGCCTCTTTAATTTTCTGGGTCCATTAATGAAGTATATAATAATATTTTAAACACTTTATAAATGATTCTCAATAGATTTAATACCGTTCTTCCAGTTTTGTATGTCCTTTAACATAGTGCTCTTCTCATATCACTCTAGAAAAACTAATTTTCCAAAATGTACTGGAGTGCTGTATCTACATACAAATCAAGTTTAGAAATCTATCATTATTTTGCTTTCTTAGAGATGAAAAGTCTTCCTAATTCTACATTATTATTTTGGTATATTTGGAAACTCTTCCCTTTAAATCTGTATATTTTTGAAGAAGATATTTTTAAAAAAATTTTTTTGAACAAAATCTCGATTTTAAGAGCCACCAATGAAACTTGGGATGAATAGTATATTAATTCAAAAGAAAATGTTAATCTCACAACACCAATTCAGTTTGAATGCTATGCCCAGGCCCATTCTAAAGAGAAAAAAAAGAAAAAGAAAACAGAAAGAAAGAGAAAGAAAGAAAGAAAGAAAGAAAGCCATGAAATAACTAAAGACATGGATAAATTGGGATAATGAGGACTTGTCTGGGCATTGGCCTTAGAGCCAGAAGGAAGTGTTTGGGGCAAAGGAAAGGAAAGGAAAGGAAAGGAAAGGAAAGGGAGGGGAAAGGGAGGGGAGGGAAGGGCAGGGCAGGGCAATGCAAGGCAAGGCAAAACAAGGCAAGGCAAGAAGGCACCTGGGTGGCTCAGTTGGTTAAGCGTCTGACTCTTGATTTCAGCTCAAGTCACCATCTTAATGGTTCATGAAATCGAGTGCCACATCGGGTTCTACACTAAGAGCAGAGCCTTTTGGGATTCTCTCTCTCCCTCTTTTTCTGCCCCTCCCCTGCTCTCTCTCTCTCTCTCTCTCTCTCTCTTCTGTCAAAATGAATATGAATATTTTTTTTCAATATATGAAATTTATTGTCAAATTGGTTTCCATACAACACCCAGTGCTCATCCCAAAAGGTGCCTTCCTCAATACCGATCACCCACCCTCCCCTCCCTCCCACCCCCCATCAACCCCTCAGTTTGTTCTCAGTTTTTAACAGTCTCTTATGCTTTGGCTCTCTCCCCCTCTAACCTCTTTTTTTTTTCCTTCCCCTCCCCCATGGGTTTCTGTTAAGTTTCTCAAGATCCGCATAAGAGTGAAACCATATGGTATCTGTCTTTCTCTGTATGGCTTATTTCACTTAGCATCACACTCTCCAGTTCCATCCACGTTGCTACAAAAGGCCATATTTCATTCTTTCTCATTGCCACGTAGTATTCCATTGTGTATATAAACCACAATTTCTTTATCCATTCATCAGTTGATGGACATTTAGGCTCTTTCCACAATTTGGCTATTGTTGAGAGTGCTACTATAAACATTGGGGTACAAGTGGCCCTATGCATCAGTACTCCTGTATCCCTTGGGTAAATTCCTAGCAGTGCTATTGCTGGGTCATAGGGTAGGTTCTATTTTTAATTTTCTGAGGAACCTCCACACTGCTTTCCAGAGCGGCTGCACCAATTTGCATTCCCACCAACAGTGCAAGAGGGTTCCCGTTTCTCCACATCCTCTCCAGCATCTATAGTCTCCTGATTTGTTCATTTTGGCCACTCTGACTGGCGTGAGGTGATACCTGAGTGTGGTTTTGATTTGTATTTCCCTAATAAGGAGCGACGTTGAACATCTTTTCATGTGCCTGTTGGCCATCCGGATGTCTTCTTTAGAGAAGTGTCTATTCATGTTTTCTGCCCATTTCTTCACTGGGTTATTTGTTTTTCGGGTGTGGAGTTTGGTGAGCTCTTTATAGATTTTGGATACTAGCCCTTTGTCCGATATGTCATTTGCGAATATCTTTTCCCATTCTGTTGGTTGCCTTTTAGTTTTGTTGGTTGTTTCCTTTGCTGTGCAGAAGCTTTTTATCTTCATAAGGTCCCAGTAATTCATTTTTGCTTTTAATTTCCTTGCCTTTGGGGATGTGTCGAGTAAGAGATTGCTACGGCTGAGGTCAGAGAGGTCTTTTCCTGCTTTCTCCTTTAGGGTTTTGATGGTTTCCTGTCTCACATTCAGGTCCTTTATCCATTTTGAATTTATTTTTGTGAATGGTGTGAGAAAGTGGTCTAGTTTCAACCTTCTGCATGTTGCTGTCCAGTTCTCCCAGCACCATTTGTTAAAGAGGCTGTCTTTTTTCCATTGGATGTTCTTTCCTGCTTTGTCAAAGATGAGTTGGCCATACGTTTGTGGGTCTAGTTCCGGGGGTTCTATTCTATTCCATTGGTCTATGTGTCTGTTTTAATATGAATATTTTAAAGGAAAGAAGAGAAAAGAAAAAAGAAAAGAAAAAAGGGAAAGGAAAAGAAAAAAGAAAAGAAAAGAAAAGAAAACTGAGGATTAGAGATAGTCCAGAAAGAAAAGAAAACAAAATGATAATTCTATAGTAATTTGCAACAGATTCAGTAACTACTACCTAAATTTGTCATGAAATCTGGATTTTCTGACTCTAAATTTTATATTTAGACTCTGACGCAAGCTGGGCATTGTTAAATATCTAGTGCAAAATTATAACATAGATCCTTGAATTAAACATACCAGAAAATTCATGTGTCTGCCCCTGTTCCTATTTTTGCTCTTCTTTTCACTACCACTCTCAGGTCTTCTCACCCTGTCACAGATAACACTGTATTTTATCGTCAATACTATCTCTAGAGTGGATAATTCTCACGTCCATCTTAATACACACACACACACACACACACACATGCACGCACACACACACGCACACAGAGTTTTATTTTTCCCTGACTCCTATCACTTAAGCCACTCACTACTTTTTGCAAGTCTCCCCAAACAACATCTCTGAGGATTTTCTCCCACCTGCTCTCTCTCCTGCCTGACACCTAATCACAGTTCAACACACTGCAATGTAAATTTCATTCTTTCCAAGCGATTCACTAAAACTACTCCTTCCAGTGTCACCAAAGACTTCCTGTGGCTATATCCTTTTGAAATTTGCAATCGGATTATCTTGACCTACTATATGAAACCTTTTTCTGACTGACTTTCTTTATCTTAGAATAAAGTCTAAGCTCCTCGTCAGAACCCAGAAGGGATAGGAGCTTTCTTTTAACCTACTTTGCATCTCATTTCATTCTTCCACTTGCTCACTCAAAGCCACCAAGCTGACATCCATTGTATTGCCTCAAAATTCTGGAATCGGGAAGTTTAAAAAAATGTTCATGTTATTGCCAAAGGTGGAATGAGTTTCATTTTACTCTATTTTTATCCAGTTATCAAAGTTTAGGAAGATTTGGAATCTTTTTTTTTTTATCCTCCAATTCCTTAGTACAGTTTTAACTTAGAGGGATGCCACTGGCATTTTATAGTGACATACTCCACACTTGCAAAGGGAATGAACCAAACCTACCCATGAAAAATAATTGTGCTAGTGGGATTTTAACTAAAACTGAGATATTTCAAATTTGCCAAAATTCAGAGAACAGGTATTATTTTAAAAGAAGAACAATTAAGAAACAATATTTTCCATAAATGTCATTTAAAGAAATAAAGCAGGATGATGATGATGGTGGTGGTGGTGGTGATGATATTTATATTCTGTCTTTTCCAGTTGTGAATAACAACTTATGAGGAGTAAGATATTGATATGAATAAAATATTTACATACCAAAGATGGTGAAGTGCCCAATATTAGGGTGTCTAAAATTTCTATTGGTGATTAAATTTTTATATAAACTGGTTCATCCCTTAGATGCCTATAGTAAATCTAAACCCTGGCAAAAGCATTTTAAGAAAGAAAGTTTCTTCTCCTAATTAGAGGTCAAGCCACACAATCCTGTAGAACTATGTTATTCCTAGGTGGGCAGATGTAGTTGAAAGATTGATGTACTTGGACCTGAGTGCCTCTTTTAGTCCTGAATCAGCCAGTTTTTAGCTATGTTTTATGACTTTGGGCATCACCTCTCTCATCTTCAGATGCTTTATCTACAAAAGCTAGAAAAATAATGTATGCCTTAAGTCTCTTAGTCACTTAATAGAAAGATCAAAGCATCATCCAATTTACCTAGTAGTGTAGAGCTTTATAAAAGTAATTCATTTTCTTTTAATAACAGTGTATGAGTGAGCAATGTTCTTTGTTCTTACAGATTAAATAATATGTGACTATGTAGTAGGCACTGTGCTTGGCTCAGAGAGATGATGGTAATACCAGATATTTTCTGGACTTT
This sequence comes from Prionailurus viverrinus, assembly GCF_022837055.1. Classification (NCBI taxonomy): domain Eukaryota; kingdom Metazoa; phylum Chordata; class Mammalia; order Carnivora; family Felidae; genus Prionailurus; species Prionailurus viverrinus. Next base: position 217,730,027 of record NC_062561.1, read on the forward strand.
TGTTGTGGAGACTGGTGAGCGTATTGGCACTGAGATACTTTCCCTTAGCTTTACTATAATATCTGAGACAAACAATGAAAAGATTTACCTGGGATCAAGAACTTTCTTATCATTTGTGTAGATGTGGTTTTCAGATGTCTCTTTTGAAGATCAAGGGAGTCTTGGATTTAAGGCCTTTACTCCATTTCAAGCTGGTGGGAAGTCTACATGTGCACTTAGATTTTACCTTACAACTGTAAATGAATAACTTTTGTTTTTTAGAGTTACAAACCAACCTCTGAGTTTAATGTTGACATAGCTAGCCAAGACATAGTCTAATACATAGTGAAGAAAACAGAAAAGCAAAAAATTACGCTCTTTAATATCATATATTGTATGTTATGATCCTCTTTTTTCTCTTCCAGGTTTGTTGATCTGAGTAAAAAAAAGCACTGTAACAGAATGAATTCATCAAGACAAAGAATTATCACAACATGATCAATTCTTTTCCTTCTTATTTGCAATCCATTCTTAAATTTTGTTGAATATCATGTGAATCCACTGAATTTTCTCCTTCTCCAATGTCATCCTTCCTGCCCAAATCACCATCTCTCATGATGAGACCAATATTATCCTAACAGACTTACTACATGTTTTCTTGCATCTATAAAATTCATTATATATTAATAATCAGAATCATATTTTTTAAACACGAAGAGTCCCATGGACATTCTCCACAGAGACACAACCATAACTGACAAAAAATATAAAAGTCAAGCAACTAAAAAAGCATTTAAGGGAAGCTACTACAAAAAACTTAAAAGGAAATATTATTGATATGCAAAGAGTGAATAAAAAAAATCAATTCATGTAAAGTACTCCAAGCAGAGAAGGGAAAATGAGGGGACAATAAGAAGAAGAAGAAGAACAAGAAGAAGAAGAAATAAAGAACAGATACAATTTTATTTATTTTTAAAGTTTATTTATTTATTTTGAGAGAAAGAGAGACAGAGCGTGAGTCTGAAGGAGAGCAGAGGGAGAGGGTGAGAGAGGGAATCTCAAGGTGTCTCCTCACAGTGAGGAGCCTGATGCAAGGTTTGAACTCATGAACTATGAGATCATGACCTGAGTTGGAATCAAGAGTCAGATGCTTAACCGACTGAGCCACCCAGGCACCCCAGGACAGGTACAACTTTAGAAATGAGTTACAGAGGTGGTAGAGATTAATCCAAGTATATGAATAACCACTTCAAAAATAAACATTGTTGAGAGCTTCCTAAATTACTCCTTGGTATTGCTTTCTTGGCATCCATTTTGTTTGGCTAAGAAGCCTGGATAAATCCTTTAACTTATACTAGCCTCCTCATGTACGCACATGCCCTTAGATAAGAGCCCAGAGAATCACAAGCAAATGTAACTTCCTGATATGGCTTCCCCAACCACCCTTGTGATATGCATCTTCCCCTGTCTCCCAGGGACTCCCATTTGTAACTCATTAGATTCAACCCCATGTAATTTTCCAAAACCACGCTGTTTTGAATTGAATTGACTGATCTGGCCTTAGCCCAAGAATCCCAAAGCACTTCACCCACAAAAGCCAGTAAAACATGTGCCCAGTTCCTATAGCTTTCTGTCTCTACTCTGCCTTGACCTATAGAGACAGTAAAAACAACTATCTATATTGTATTGTTGTTTATCTGGGCAACACTGGTTAACACATAGTTGTATACATGGGTTAGTAACCACGCACATATTTCTTTGCTCTTTTAGCTGAGAATATTTAAAACAGACACTGTTCCAATAGAAATAAACACATCTAGCATTCTGATATTGATATCAGATATAATTCAAGTCTGAAAATAACACTTACTGGGCTTCCAAGTCCATTATCTGTTTTGCTTTCCTTCGTTATTATATGCTTCAGTGTTTAGAATCATTCATAGATATATTGTTACCTTATGCCTTAATGTATAACTTGAAAGATAATAACAGGTAGAGGAACATTTTACTGAGAATGAGAAGAAAGGGCTTATCTCTGGAATATGGCAACATGGATCCTTCTCTACAGAAGAAGGATTTACAGAGCGCGAATAATAGCCTTTAAGAGGCTCTACGTGTGGGAGTCAAATTAAAAGTAAAGCCATACTCGATACAAAGTCTGCACTAATTTCGTTTGGAGTGTCCCAGAAAAATCATCTCTTCTTAGCACACTATAAAAAAGAATACAGTTCCTGTGAACAGGAAATTCATGTAGTTCACTTAACATATTCCTCATCCTAGTCCCATGAAATACCACTTACAGGAAATATCTTATAAATATACATTATATTCTGCTTTATAACTTTTTTTTGTCCTTTAGAAAAAAGTGTATGTGATTATTTTTCACTCTGGGTTTGGATATCATATTTGGCAATAAGTACTTCTGAATCTGATTCATAAGTTTTATAAGGAATTTATAATAAAGTTCAGATCTAAAGTATAGACCTAGACTATATTTAGGTCTTTTAATCATATGTATTTATTAAACAAAAAGATGATAGCAATTTATATAGGGTTGTAAAAGTCATGGAAAATACACACATCAAATGACATTCAGTGATATTATTATAACTTTCTAATAATTTGAAAAAAGGAATTTTCATTATTTTTAATGAATAAGCTGTATAGTGAAAATATGAAATTTGTATTGGTAGCAATTAATACAAAACATTTTTATTTTTATTTATTTTAATTTTTAAATGTTTTTATTTATTTTTGAGACAGAGAGAGACAGAGCATGAGCAGGGGAGGGGCAGAGAGAGAGGGAGACACAGAATCCGAAGCAGGATCCAGGTTCTAAGCTGTAAGCACAGAGCCTGACGTGGGGCTCGAACTCACAAACTTGAGATCATGACCTGAGCTGAAGTTGGATGCTTAACCGACTGAGCCACTCAGGGCCCCCTCCCAAATTTGATTTTTTTTAATTATGACAAAACAGAATGAATTTGAACTGTTTTTATGGGGTTTGTTTGTTTGTTTGTTTGAGAGAGAGAATCTTAAGGAGGCTTTTGCCCGGCATGTAGCCCAGCACAGGGCTCCATCTCATGACCCTGAGATCATGACCTGAGCGGAAATCAAGAGGGGGGCACTCTGAGCCACATAGGCACTCCAGATGTGTACTATTCTTAATTCCTGATTGTTAGTTTTTTAATAAGAACCTTATTCCTTAAAATTGTGTGTAAACCATAAAGTGGAATCAACTTAAGAAATCCTGTAGCCTTGATTGTCCAAAAGTTATGATAATTTTTTAATATTGGGAAACATCAATGAATAAGAGCCCCTCTTGTCTTGTCGCAAACCCATCTGAATTATTCGTGGGTATAGATTTTCAATGCTACAACTGGATAAAAAGGGAAAAATAATGAATCCTACATATGTGAATTTCGATGTTCCCTAAGAGATGGAGAATTTAATTATCCTCATCTAATTATGCCCAAATCTAGTTTGTCTGATGTGATTACAACGGAATCAAAGTTTTGTGTAAGGTTACTGCTGAATCGGGACTGCTCTAATTTCTGCCAAATCTAGTTTAACTTGCTCTTTTCATGACCGAAATTATCCAGCTTATAGCTACAACAAAATTAACATTTTGTTACACAAGGTATTCATCTGCATAATTCTTCTACCCCAAAAGCAAGAAATGTAATTTAAAAACTTGAAGGGGTAGCTGGAATAAGCAGGAATTGTACTGGATTTTTGGGCGGCAAAATGGGAACTCGCCTGTTTTACAGACATGGAAAAAAGTGTTCGCTATTTCAAATGTAACTAACTTCCTAATAACACTATGTACATTTACATCATTCATAGACCCAGAGAGCCTCCCCATTTGGAGAAAAGTTTATTGTTATTAGAAGCAAGTGATGGTATATTGGGAAAGATAAACACAATGATTTGCAAAACAGGCTTAATTTCTCCAGATCCTTAGAATTTATTATTAGCCTGGGGACATAAAAGCACATTTAGTAGTCTCATAGCTTCTTGAGTTGCTGTCTCCTTTCTCTTGGGAGAAAGTAAATGCAGGGCAAAGCATCTCCAGATTGTAAATTTTCTCAGGGAAACAATTGCTGCAGTTGATTTAAGAAGGATCTGGAAAATCCCTAACATCTGTGTCACTTCAGCTTTCAGGAAAGGGCAAGAAGGATGTGCTGTGCACGTTCAGTTTATGGCACCAGGTGAGGATTAATTATGCCTCAAATCGGAGTAAGTCTTTTGGGCAAAGCTAAGTAGCACTGCAGAGCGAGTGATTTATCAATGGTACAGAAGAGGGGCTTAGAAAATAGTTTTCTACTAAATGGACAATTTTTTCCCTCCTTTGACTTAGAAGCTGCTGTTTTATATTCACTTCTGAAATATTTTAGTAAACAATTAAGAAAACAAAGAAACAAACAAATAGTGATATAAAATGAGGTATTATGTCCTCCTACTATTATAGGGAAAAAATTAATGGTTCCATTACCTTTATTGGTATTATTATTAGTTTTAAAAGAAACAATACCACTAAGGCAAAAATAAATAAAAGCAAAAGACAAGGAAAGAAAGACAGAAAGAAAGAAAGAAAGACAGAAAGAAAGAAAGAAAGAAAAAAAATAAAGAAGAAAGAAAAAGGAAGGAAGGAAGGAAGGAAGGGGAAAAGTGAGTCTCTTTAATACAGAATAAAAGTCATATAGTGTTCACCTTGTCATAAATATAAATTGACATTATTAAAGAAAATCTCCAAACTTCACAGTGAAATCTCCACACTAAACAGCTTAACAGTACTCAAGAATAGCAATACATTTATGTGTGTAATTGGTCAGTTTATTTGACAAAAAGTGCACACATCATGCTAGGGAAGCAGATTGGAATACAAAAGAAACAGTGTACGGAATTTCTTCTCAACTAGGTAACGACTTACCTGTCATCCTCAGGAAAGCATGGCCAGAGTGACAGGGAATAACCCTGAACAAATAATTCAGTCTTCCCTAGAGCCCATCTTGTGGTGATATAACTCGAAAAAGCACTCAACATCTCTCTGAAATTTCAATATAGACCTCTGACCTTAAGACATTGGATTAGTTTAGATTTTTTTTTAAAGAAGGCATTAACCTCCTGACCTCAAGAAAGAATCACATTCACGCATTCATATCAAGTTTAGAGCAAGACAAACCGAAGTTTTGTACAGATATTCTTTTTAAAGTCATCCAAAATAAAAACTCATTAAGAAACATTCAAGATAAATATAGTATGTTGCAATCTGTTAGCCAAAAAAAAAAAAAGTTATTTTTGTGCTAAAAGTTTAAATGTGTCTACAGTTGAGACTCATTGTTCAGGTGATATTTTTAGAGCTGAATTAAGTAGCAAGCCAAAGGTGGTTTTGAAGCCATTTCTTACACAAAATTTATGAGCTAGTGCTATTTATAGCAAATGACAAAAATAGTTTATTTTACGTTTTTATATTAAAGCATTCTGCTTAGCACTTGGCCTTTACCATGTAATTTAACCCTTACAGTCATTCTATGGAGCAGAGCTATCTCCCATACAGGTGTGTAAACCAGGAAACTGTGTGGGAGAGGCTATATAACTGGACTAAAATGAATTTGTTTGATTCCAAATTCTCCTCTTAAATATTACATTATTTTATAATGTTATTATAGGTCAAGTTGTTTGGAAATGTCAAGTACATTGCTTAAAATGGTGAAGTCGGTCTTCCAGTAAAAAGCTAACAGATGAAATAAAATGTATAAAAACATGTCAGAACCAAAAAAATATTTAGAAGTTCCCAAATGGAGGTGACCTTTTTTGTTTATTGTGTTGTTTACTGTTTGAAATGGCAATAAAGAAACCCCAAAAGCAAAGACGTCCAATGCAAATACAGACAAAACCCATATTAAAATAGGATGTGCTGAAACAAAGTGTGTCCCCATGAAATAGCATGAGATAATATAATTTTGAGGCTGTTTCACTGTTTGTGTGCTTCTAGAAGTATGAGGATAGTAGTCAACGGACATACTTTTAGTGTATGAGGATTAGAAAAGCCAAGTAAGTCTGACTTTGGTTACACTCTTCTCCCTAGGGCAATAAAACCTTGCTTAGGAAGAATATGGATGAAGTTGGAATGCACAAAAAAACTGTTTGGCTCATCCTCTAAGAAACATTTTTATGGAACTTTTCAACTAAATTGTATGCCAATTTTTCAACTTCTTCAACCATAAATTTTTGTGGAAAAATTTGTGGAGCAGACTTCCCGGTGTAAATATTGGTTCTCATGCTTTGTCATTACAGATTTTCAAGGACATATATGTAAATGTGATATTCAAAGCTTTCTTTTTTTTTCTTTTTGCAAGACTGAGAACAATATTCCTCTATAAACTGCATTATATACTATTCAACAATTATACAAGGCGTCTTGCATTATGTGAAATTTTATTTTTTGCAAAATGTTTTAAATACTCAAGGCAATATCAGCTGCAATAATAAATGGGATAAAATGCTAATTTTTCAATGATGAAACTTCTAATTATAATTAATTATAATTATATATATATGTATACATAGCTTTATGTATAGTTATAGTTATATTTAGTTAATAATGTTTTATATATGTAATATATGTAATATGTACATATGTAATATATAATATATTATATATGTAATAATGTAATATGTATATATATATGTGTATATATAGATTTATATATAGTTATAGTTATATATAGTTAATAATGTTTTATGATCAGGGACTTATAAAAATAGGAAATATAGAGAAACCACGGGAGAATTCTCATATTGAGAGTACTTGTGGGAATATGTCCGTTTTATTTTCATCTGCAGAACCTTTACATAAAAAGCAATTTTCTTGAGAACACTTATTGAACAAAAGAAAAGTGATGTTTTTGAAATTCGTTCACCAGGTGACCATGAGTCCTCTCTCAGGTAATACTTTCTTTTGCTACTTCTATTGTTTGGATATATTCTGATAGCAAGGATTCAAGTTATGTTTATTTGATAAATCCTCAAGGTGAGAGGATCTACACTACTACTCGCAGAAAAAGATCTGTTAACATAATAGCTATCTGGAACACTCTCATTGAAGCAACTCTTTCCGTTACATGTTTTTAGTTTACTTTCATAAGCAACGTCAGATTATATTTGACATACAACATTTGATAACTTTTAGTGACAGGAATTTTTATTTTTATAATTTTTAGATATACATTTAAAATACGTTCTTCTTCAGAAATCCCAGGAATTAAAGAACATGTTTAGTATAAAAATTAAGAAGTCATTCATGATCAATTCTATTACAATTTGCACCATTATTATATTTCTATTTTGATTATTTCATCCATAAAGGACCAATTCTTTAAATAATTGAGTGTGCCATAAAATTATAAACAGGATGATGTAATTATGTATATAAACCTCACCACTCTCTAATACTCCTTTAATCACTTTTTGAGAAACCAGTTTCCAAAAACCAAACAACTAAAAGTAAAAGAAGAAGAAAAGGAAGAAGAAGAAGAAGAAGAAGAAGAAGAAGAAGAAGAAAAGAGGAAGAGGAAGAAGAAGAGGAAGGGGAAGGAGGAGGAGGAGGAGGGGAAAGAGAGGAGGAGGAAGGAAGGAAAGAAGGAAGAACCTAACTTGTCTAAATTGTTGAGAATATCAATCAGTTTTCTAAAACTGAAAAATCCCAGTCACTGTAGGTTCAGCCTATTCCAGACTGACGAATTCCTAAATTAGCATTTTCACTGTGAGTCTCAGAATGCATCTTGTCATTTAGTTACACATAACAGCATAGATAGGTTATTGGGATTGTATCTAAAACACTTAAACCTGAATCATCATTCAACGAATAATAAGAATTTCTATATAACTGGAAAAGTAATAGTAAATGGCTTAACAGTGTCATAGAAATTTCCTCAATACGAAAATCACACATTAAAAAAAAAATCTGAGACTATACATATGTTTTAATATTATTGCATTTGAGAGAGACAGTGTGTGTGCAAACAGTGAGGGCCAGAAAGGGAGAGAAAGAATCCCAATCTGTGCTGATGGCACAGAGCCTGATGATAAGGGGCTTGAACTCATGAACTGTGAGATCATGACCTAAGCCAAAACCAGGAGTCAGAGGCTCAACTGACTGAGCCACCCAGGCGCCCCATCTGATAATATTTTTAAGACTCAAAAGTAGTGATTTGGGGCACCTGGGTGGCTCAGTTGGTTATGCCTCTGACTCTTGGTTTCAGCTCAGGTCATGATGTGGTGGTTCATGAGACTGAACCCTGCATTGGGCTCTATGCTGACAACATGGAGCCTGCTCTGAATTCTCTCTCTCTCACTCTGCCTCTTCCCACTGCTCATGCTCTTTCTCTCTCTCTCAAAATACATTAAAAATACTTAAAAAAAGTAATGAGTTTAGACCTAAACATTAACATTAAATTTGCAATCTACTTGTAGGAATTTTCCCCTTCCATTGTGATTCTGATGGTTTATCAAATGAAACTTGGTAATGTTGGGTGGAACAATAGGAATATAATTTATGTGATGGTGAGATTCTATTTTTAAAATATTGACCAATTCTACCTCACACCCGATTTCTTATTACTCCTGAGATTTTTTCCCTCTTTCTATTTGATAGCAAGAACTTCCTTCATTTATTCCTTAGGAACGGCAAATCATCATATAGAAAAGATCACTTTTATGCTTTCGAGTTGGAAAGTTTAATCTCTGAAGGAATAGGAGAAATCATGATGAAACTTTTAGAGTGAGGAGAAGATATGATGCTAGTTTAAACTATAAAATTCCCAGATGACATGATAGGCCTTTTGTGTGGCAGATTAGGAGACAGGAGGCGATGGAGGGGGGAGAATAGGTGAGTCCTTGAGAGGAAACTTTAGGGGAGATAGATGATAGAAATGTATACAATAGATTATATATAGAGAGAGATAGAGAGATAGATAGATATAGATATAGGGGGAGATATATATATATATATATATAGAGAGAGAGAGAGAGAGACAGAGAGAGGGGGGGAGATATATATATATATATATATATATAGAGAGAGAGAGAGAGAGAGATGATAGACAGATAGATAGATAGATAGATGATAGACAAATAGGTATAAGGGTTTGAGAGTACAAGGGAACCCTTAAGAAGAGTGTAAAGTGGCTTAAGATCCCAGACTAGACAGGTATCTATGGAAGAAGTACCTGAACATGGCACTGAAGATTTGGTATATTTGCTAATGTACCTTAAATAGTGGGATACAAATGTTAAAGGCAATTTATGCCTTTATGCCACAGGACATATATGCCTCAGCAAACATAGCAAGTTGAAACGTAGGAACCTCAGAGAGGTCTGCTAATAGATGATTTTGAGCAGACCAGAAAGAGACCAACAATGTGAGGAAGCACAACTTATTTGTATACATCTGGGATCAAATATAAAAATAAACAAAATGCTTCAGCAGATGCCATCATGGGTAGGTAGAGACATCAAGGATCATATAACCACACCATGAGCTCCTGGCATTGAGTCTCCCAAGAAGTTAGACTCAACCCCAGGAGAAGGATGGTGGAGACACAGATTTACTAATGTTACTTTTCTACCTGCGGAAGAAAGGGAGTTTGAAGCAGGTACTGTTTCACATAAGATTTTACGAACTTGGATTTTTTTTTCATGCTGCACATATTTTCTGAGTGAAGTTAAGTAAATATAAACAAATAAGAACTCTTTCTCTCCATGTTAGGTGAAGGAAACAGGAAGCAAGACTTGGATGAATGCGATGTACTTAATATCAAATGTGATAATCCTAGTACTAAAGAAATTACTTTTCTGGGTGCACTGCTGGTAATAATTAGTTTATAATTAATTTAATTGGAAAGGGAATTTGAAACTGTTGGAAAGAACAAGTTAAATTTGCTGTAGCTATCTTTGGGTGCATGGTGAAGCTTTCCAGGTGGAGCTAACTGCCAGGAGCAGGTGTCAGGAACCTGAAGAATCTTGGGACACTCCACAGAATATATTTAGTAAAAAGTCAGATATAGAGGTAATATACACTCACACAGCTGAAAGAATGTGACACCTGTAGATAGTCACTAAATATTTCTTGAATAAATGCATTACCCTGGAAAAAAATTACGTACTAAGAGTAATCAGATCAGTTTAGAGATTTGTTCCTATACAATCATCATACTTACTCACAGGTGGTATTTTCGTTTTGTGTGTTGAATGCATGATTCACCTAACATGGTAAAAATGATGGCTCTCACAGGCTTACTGCTTTTTATTTTGTTTGATTATGATGTGTCAGTGACACAGGGTTGGACTTTGTTTGGATGAGTAATTTATCTTAGGTAGCCAGATGCAAAATGATTCATTTATGAGCAAGGCGGAGGGAGCCATATCATATTCAGTTAACAAGTCCAAGGTAGGGACTTCTTTGACGTTTCTTTGACTCCTCTGACTTTTGACAAAACCTGTGACAAGTCAACAGCATCGAAATTTAGGTGTCTGAATTGCACGTGAGAGTGGGAAAAAGGCACAGTGGAGGTGGAAATAAAGTGGAAATGTCCAAAAGAATTGGCACAATAGGAACTGGGATGCAAAATATGTTTTAAATATTCACGGGCCTGAAATTATAAGCCTATCACATACAGCAGGTGAAATGGGGCTACTGTGAAGGCAGAGGCTGTGAAGCAGAAATATGTGTCCTGGGAAATTTAGTAATAAATAGCCTCTTTAGCTAGAAAGTAGCTTTAATGCACACACACACACACACACACACACACACACAGTGGAAGGAGGGGAGAGGGAGAAAGAGATTTTTTCAAGGTATTGGTGATTGTTGGTAATTGGCAAGTCCAAATTCCATAGGATAAACCACTAGGTTGGAAATTCAGGGAAGACTAGATGTTTGTCATCTTGTCTCAGAAATCCACAGGGCAGGACAGACTGACTGCAAACTCTCAAACTCAGGCAGGATTTTTATGCTGCAATCTTGAGGAGAATTCTATCCTGTTTGGGAAACCAGTCTTTGCTCTTAAGGCTTGCAACATACTGTACAAGGCCCATCCCCATTAGGGAGGATAATGTGCTTTACTCAATGTCTAAAGATTTGAATGTTAATCACATTAAAAAAAAAATATCTTAGGGCAACTGGGTGGCTTAGCCTGTTAAGTATCAGACTCTTAATTTTGGCTCAGGTCATTATCTCATGGTTTGTGAGTTCAAGACCCGCATTGAACTGTGTGCTGGCAGAGAGGAGCCTGCTTGGGATTCTTTGCCTGCCTCTGTCCCTGCCCTTCCCCTGCTTTCACTCTTTCTCTCTCTCTCTCTTTTTCAAAATAAATAAATAAACTTAAAAAAATAAAATAAAAATAAAAAATTAAAAAAAAAAATCTTTATAGTAACATATACAATGGTATGTACCAAACAACTGGACATCATACCTTAGCCAAGTTGACACATAAAATCAACCATTACAGAAACGAATAGGTTAGGAGAAGATGAGAACAGCTATACTTAGCAAAACCCAATTACTCACTGAAAAGTGGAGTTTCAACTAGGGAATCAGTTGGCATGAACTGATTGCTCATTAATTGAGATTCTAGTATAGATGAAGCGTATAGTGTTTTATTCCTGATATTATAATACTATGTTGTGTTACTTACACAGTATTTGCACACCTTTTTATGTGGCGTTCTTCTTTCTTTCTTGCCTTCTTGCTTTCTTGCTTTCCCTTTGAAAAAGGCAGAGAGTGCAAACAAGGGAGGGACACAGACAGAGGGAGATTCTCAAGCAGGTTCCACACTGTCAATCCAGAGCCCGATGCAGGGCTTGAACTCAGGAAACCTTGAGATCGTGACCTGAGCCAAAATCAAGAGTCAGACGCTCAACCCACTGAGCCACCCAGGTGCCCCTATGTGATATTCCTTAAATCAATTTTGTTGTTCACTTATGACAACTTGTTTAATCTTTCTAACTTCCTAAGATGTGGCATATTGCTCTAAAGTGCCAAGACTTTAATTCATTGAGAATAGGGATTCAGTTGTTTAACAAATATAAATAAATTATTTCCATTATTTATTCATTCAGTGATACAGATGTATCTGGAATATGTCAAGTGCCAGGTTTTATGCTTAAAGCTAATATGCAAATGGGATGATACAGAATTGATAGATGAACTACAATGTCAAAGAACTATATTTTAAGACCCTGGGATGGAGAGAGACAACGTTGAAAGCAATTATGTAATACAATTCCAAAATTTTAAAAATACCCAAATAATAATTATCGTGCTTCCATCTTTAACCTTAGAAAAGATGAATTAAGTAAACTGACAGAAAATTCATAGAATGAGATATAAAATTATTGTAGTATATATTTCAGCCAACCAAAATTACATAAAACTTATCTCAGCCTAGCTCTTGGTTGATTAAGTATACTTCCTTAAGTATAGATTGTCAGTATAAAAAATCCAACTAAGAAATCATATTGAACATTGGCATGTGAATATATATTTTAAGAAAAAAGTGGCCAGGATATTTCTAACATCCAATTTTGATATGAGGAAGGCATGGGCACTTAAATTGTTTAGAAATATTTCATTGTGACATTCTATAGCTTTGGAAGAGACTTTTATCAGTCCGTTTGTGAATTGAGGTTGAGTTTGGGCAATTTAGGGGAGTTCATGACATCTGTATCTCAACACAAATTTTCCAAATCACTGGGTGTCTAGCTTCTCACATCTCATAATTGCCATATCAACTTTGTTTCCAATATGGAAAGTTACAGAGAATCCACATCAGTCTTTTGACAAAGACCAGTGTCTTAGACTCTTTTCTCAGTAAAGCCTTCTTTATTTTTTATGCTATCATGTTTTCTATTTTATGCAGGAATCTTGGCTCAACCCTTACATTAATTGCATCATTAAGGGAAATTATTAATAGCTGAATATCCCAAAAGTGTCTTCCAAGGATTTGTTATCTCTTTTGTGATTTTTTTTAAGTTAAAAATCCTTTGGCATTGTTATTATAGTTCAACTAAATCCTTAAACTGTTTTCTGTATGAAGTAGTAGAGAGTTGCTGATTCAGGAATTATAATAAGGTTTTTGTATCAGTTGAATTAAAATTTAAGAAACACACACACAAAAGAGCAACATGATGTTTTGCTCTAGTATGTACTAATAGAAACACACACACACACACATATATATATATATATATATATATATATATATGTCACAATAGTATCCTATTTACTTCTCTCGAAAACTGCAGGACTGTGTGCAAATTCATGAACACAATTCACATTCACCTATGAGAATGGATGTTGAGGCAGCTCATAGAAGTAATGACAAATATTCACTGCTGTTACTCAAAGTAAAATTCCCACCATGACACATCAGGGTGAGCTAGTAGACTCTCCTGAAATGTTTTTTCAAGGAATTTATGATTGTTGGTGATGTCATGTCTGGATTCCATAGGGCAAAAAAGAAAAAAAAAAAGGAACAAACAAAATACATAACACTTATGTTAAGCAGTGTAAATATCCTTCCTACTAATTCAACCCCTAGAAATCAATGCCTTAAAACTGATCTTGAAGTCCAGACATCTAATGTTCACATTGTAATTGTATTCTTAGCTAATGATTTATAATAATAGATTAATAAATTAGGGTAAATTAAATGAATACATTTAATTCTATACAATAATTACTTAAAGGCTCAACTTGCTTACCCTGGCGATCCATTTTCTCAATTCACAATTATATATTACAGATTATTGAGGTCATGAATGGAAAGCAAAATACACTTATTTCTACACAAAATTGTTTTCTTTACATAGGTTTATAGAAGTTAAAATTAGTATGTCTTAGTGGTAAAACTGTCTTATTAACGGCAAGATGGAAAAATATGTTAACTCCTGCTATGTGATGTGAACTATTTATTTTCAGCATGTTTTTAGTGTGGTTTGACCAGGTAAAACATTTGTTGCTATGCATGTTTCTATTTAAATCCTAAATGCTCTTATTGGAAGATTACCTGAACTAGTATCGCTTTTAGCATACATTAGTTTCAAGACAAAGAAGTCTATGCAAATTTTAAAATTTACCTACAAAGGCTTCTGTGTTAAAAAATCAGATTCACAGAAGTAAGCTCTTACATGTATTCTATATTTCTAGGAAAATATTATGAATTGCCTGGTGAATGTGTGTGAAAATGTGAGATGAAGCTATCATACCACAAGATGGCAGATTAAGGCCACTAAACCAATATTTCTTGTATTTTGCCTTTTATATACATGTTAAGTTTTTTACAGAATTTTTAATAAAAAATACAAATTATGCATAATTTGGGTATAAAAGATTATCGGAGGTCTAGTGTAAGTTGAACATTATTTTTTGCTGAGAATCTCTTTCCTATTTTGCTTTATTAAGATATATGAAGTACTGTTTCCTAAATATTGAGAAAATTTTTCTGTAATTTAAATGTCAGTATAATTATTTCCTTCAATCCCCCAAATCTTCTATGGATCCAATATATATCAAGGTGAATACAAAAACTTTTGGCTTTATTTCTCAATAAAATTTATTTTTTGGCCATATTTGGCATCATGAGTCATTTAGAATTACTAAAAACAAACAAACTGAAAAAAAAAAAAAAGACCAAAGCAGACTTGAGGTATTTTACTTTGGGATCGGCTTATTTCAGATTTGGAGTCTTATTAGCTAAATTCTCTGAATCTCTGACTCATAGTGTTTTGTCATTTTGAATATTCAATCCTATGATACCTTATTATGATTTATGCTTTACTTATATGTTAAAACACATGATGTTGATGGCAACACAAGTCACTACGTATGTCAAATCTCACCCAATTGTGTATATTAATCAATTATACGTTAATTAACTGTATACATTACGGGCAGTTTTTTGTATGCCGGGTATACCTCAGTAAAGCTGAACAGAAAAATCTGTTTGATCTTGAAACAAATAAATAAATCAGATGATGCAGCTGTATCCGTATATTTATATTTGAAATTGTATTAGAATTGTCATTCTAGAATCAAGACAATCGCACTATAGAAATAAAAAAAAAATTATGGTGGGAGCGGAAGAAGTTTCAAGATACAGGTAACATCTGGTGAAAAATATCTGATTTATCCTAGCCACAAACAAACTGTACAGTTCCGGGTTTTCTGAGGAAATATCACAATGTCCAATGAAGCTGTGTCATAGAAGGTGGACATGGTTATTATAGCTGGAAAGTGAGACTGGGAATATGTTTGCAAAAACACTTATTTTCAAAAGAAAACACTGGAATGATCCAATCAGTATTCAAAACTTTTTAAAATGTTAAAATAGGGGCTTATTATGATTTAATTTGACATTTACAGAGATCAGTTCTGTGGACGCTGACATGAACTGGAATGGAGAGCGGAATTCAGGTCATACAAAGACCAACTAAGAGTGTTTCCCAATATTCACAATGAAACATAATGAAGATTCAGACATGGGAAGTGAAGACAGAAAGGATGCCTGAGATGTTTGAGCAAGTGTACAGGTAGGTGAGGACATTCTTAGCTCAACGATTACTTCTTTATTTATTCAATAAATTATTTAAGCTCTTACACTATCCTAGACACACTTGTTTTAATGTTTATATATTTTTGAGAGAGAAACAGAACATGAGCAAGGGAGGGGCAGAGACAGAGGGAGACACAGAATCCAAAGCAGGCTCCAGGCTCTGAGCTGTCAGCACAGAGCCCAACGCGGGGCTCAAATCTATGAACCTCATAATGAGATCATGACCTCATTAATCCAATCAATAATCTTTATATATTCATCTAGTCTATATGGTGTCAGTGATAATGCAAAGACAGATTGAGGCAAGGGAGAAGCATGACAGGAAGGAAGGAAAGTCCCATACCTAAGACGAGGGCACGGAGATTGTGTTCACGTGTAAGAAGATGAAAATTCGGCTGAAACATCAGTAATGTGTCTCAGTAATCAAACATCTGGCTAAACAGTTCTCTGACACAATGTACCCCATGTGTTTTCAAGAGGCATCCGAACCCAATGGCTTTAAGTAGCTCAGAAAGAATAAGAATACTATTTAAAGGCGTACATTGACCCCAAGGATACAATGCCAGTCGAGGGGCAGGCTAGACTGCAGTGCTGGCATAGGAATACTTAGAAGTCTTAAATTACTAATGCACATCAATTTGTTTGGTCAACATCGAAGGAGTAGGATTTCTCATTAGCCATGATTTGCTGTGGTTAGTATGGTGGATATCTTCTTATACTGACAGACTGGGAGACGGTTAGTGACCACAAGAGGAAAAGAAATATGCCCACAGAATATGAGGGAGAATATGAGTCAATAACTGCATATGCAGTGTTTTTTAATTTTTAAAATATTTTCAATTTATTTATTTTTGATAGAGAGGGAGAGAGCACAGGTGAGGGAGAGGGGCAAAGAGAGAGGGAGACACAGAATCTGAACAGGCTCCAGGCTCTGAGCTGTCAGCACAGAGCCCAACGCAGGGCTCGAACTCACGAACTGTGAGATCAAGACCTGAGCTGAAGTCAAATGCTTAACCTACTGAGCCACCCAGGCATCCCTATGTAATATTTTATTGCTGGGTACAAGTAGGGATACGGTAATGTCACTACTCTGGATAAAGATTTTAGGAACAAAGGTTTTTGAAAGGCAAGGTGAGAAGAAGAAAGATCAGTAATAGGCAATTATTTTATTCCTGCAGACTGTACCATAGTTAGGAGAGGTCTTAAAAATATAAGTGAGACATTATATCTCAGAAAAATGGTCATATGCTAAATACTGACGTTGATGTGTCTAGAAGACATTACTATCATTTCTGTTCTCTGAGGTAAAAAGCAGAAAATGCCTTAGAATGTGCACTTCTCTCTGGCTCACCGCTCTGTCTCCGTCAACATTTATATGGAGCTTCATCCTCCTTTAATTCTTATCTCTCTTTATATGTCACTTCCATAAAGAGTTCGTCACTCAGAAACCTATCAAAATAATCACTGGTCATGACTTTTCCCCTGCGCTGATTTTCTTCATCATGCACTTATCACTTTCTGGCATTGTATTGTGTACGTTATTTGCCTGACGCTATTAATCTGAAACATGCAATAATAATTTTGGAAGCAGAACAAATGGATTAGGTAACAGGTATGATCTCATCCTAGTCAGTGCTACAATTACAAGAACTGCTCACGATCAATTTTACACTATATGGTTATTGTTAAGGATCCAACTATTTTTTGCCTGCCTTGATAATTAGAAGGATGAAAATTCCTTAGTTCAATTATACATATTAAAATTATCATGTGAAATAATAATAATGATTTTGGTGACCATCAATGCAATATTTATCTTTCCATTTATTTTTCTGACAGCACCTAATTAGATTCTATGAAATATCTGAATACTGTAGCCTGTGTAGGTATTTACACAGATATTTAGGCCGGGTGGCACTGTGTGGTTCATCCGTTGTCACCTCTCAGGTGACATAAACCCAACCTTTTGACATTTAGCTATGATTGAGGGAAAAGGAGAGTACTGTTCTGATCTGAACTTCTGTTGGTCATAAAAAATGTATCTACTGCCTGCTTTTCTTCCACTGTAAACTTACATTTGCCACTGAATGTTACTTACATTTAGTAATTAGAGATATTTATAAGAGACCACATTTTATTTTTCTGCTTATTCTTGTCTTACTCAGAGTCTTCAATGAGGCCTGACATTGGGTTAACAAGCTTTTACAATGAGAAGCTTTGCAGGAGAAATTTAACTAGTGTCTCAGGTTTCCAGGGATAACACCCAGCAGCTAAACCATTAAGATAATTACAAGGAAACAGGAGTGAACTGAGGCAGTTTGTCAGAGCGAGAAATCGCAGATCTAACTTAATTGAATTCTCTGAATAATGATAAAAAAAAATGCATCACTTTAAACACAGAAAGGAATTTTAAGCCAAGTCCTAAGCCACTAGCAATATCTCATTATAATAGGAGTCACTAAGTAGAATGATTTAAACGTGCTGAATATGAAACATTTTGTAGCATACATAAATAGTATGAGTTTTTAAAAGTCTTTATCATAATCCTGGAATATTTAAATACAAATACAGATATTAGGCTTTGCTCTACTTTTGCCAATTTTTAAAAGCGTAATTGCAGCAGACTTATTTTTTCATCAATAAATGAGGTGATATACAGATGATTTAATTTGTTTTAAGTATACTGACTCTTCAGGAAAATGATCCATAATAATTTAAAAGACGATTTACTTTAATATTTGATACATCCTAGGAAGAGAGGACAAGTGGTTTCTGTGTTTATTTCATATCACTTTGAAGCTCATAACTAAGTGATTGTTTCATATTCCACTTACTATGGTTCAAATGGACCCTGCTGTAAAATTTCCAAAACAAAATATATTTTAATGATATTCTAGACACATAATAGCTTAGACATATTGTCTACAAAAATTGCCTGTCTCAATTTTCAAATGGTCTTGGATTTTTTTCAACAGATCGTGTAGAAAATTTGCTATTTAGTCATGAAATTTCTTTGACAAATGATGACTCCCAACAGATTTGGAAATCAATGGTCATTAAATGCTTTCAATTATTTGAATTTACTTGGTTTGGTATATTTTTAGTAATTGGAGAAATGCAGAAATGTAATT